>NW_025813826.1:2829182-3152632 GCF_021917145.1 Hypomesus transpacificus | reverse complement strand
GTTTACTTTCTTGTGTAAGTTCAAATCAAATGTCTGAATATTGTCAGACTACAGTTCATGAAAACATCATTAATATTCTCGAAACCTCAACACCAACACACTCTTGATTGGCATTTGCGGTTGTTTTGCATATCGATAACAGACCTGTGAAGAGCAAATGGCAATGTTTCTGCTGATGAATATTCACCAGCAGCTTTGCTGGCTGTGTTGGGAAAGGTGAAAAGGTGTTCCCTAGACACAAATAAGCTAGCATCCTAACAAGGACCAAGCAACAAACGTGGTTTAAATATGCCTGTCAACAAGCGCTAGTACTTATCCAATATGGATATGACATATCCATCATCTATACAGCTATGTTAACAGTAATTCCTGGTGGGCATTAAGGCCCATTTTTCATGGTTAATTAATAACTCTTTTTCTCGAAGTCTAGGTGATTAAATAAATACTGTGAATATGGCATTCTACAATTAAGCCTTTTTAGTAATATTATGAAACAACGAAAACATCTGTAGAATGATCCCCTTCCATATCAAAAATACATATTTGTGAGCCCCAGTGAATTGATGCTTTAAATAATTGGCTGACTAGTGCTCCTGGTTTCTCAACGGTCTCTGAAGTCATGTTTTGCTTTTGCTCGATTGCGAGTGTTGAGACTATTATTCTATAATTGACGCCGTCAGATGGAAAACTATATATTCAAGTCACCTCCTAATTTGAGATTTCATGCTCACAAACATCTTGGAGATGCGCATTTTCATCAGTCAGCGAAGCACTTTGTCTCAATCTGCTCTGGTTATTTTAATGTGAGATCTCAGTGACCTGTCAGGTCACACAAAAAAAATAAAAAAACTATTGCAGCATGTACAGTAACTGTCTCTCTGATCTGTCTGTTTACCCCCTCTGCCTGTCTCTCTGATTTGCCTGTTTATCCAATCTGCCCGTCTTTCTGATCTGCCTGTTTATCCAATCTGCCCGTCTTTCTGATCTGCCTGTCTCTCTGATTTGCCTGTCTCTCTGAACTGCCTGTCTCTCTGACTTTCCTGTCCCTCTGATCTGTCTGTCTCTCTGATCTGCCTGTCTCTCTGAACTGCCTGTCTCTCTGATCTGCATGTCTCTCTGATCTGGCCTGTCTCTCTGACCTGCCTGTCCCTCTGATCTGCCTGTCTCTCTGATCTGGCCTGTCTCTCTGATCTGCCTGTCTCTCTGATCTGGCCTGTCTCTCTGATCTGCCTGTCTCTCTGATCTGCCTGTGTGTCTGTGTCGTCTACAGAGAAGAGAACAGACAGGTCTGCTGTGTCGGGGGCCATCCGGTTGCAGATCAGCGTGGAAATTGAAGGAGAGGAGAAAGTGGCCCCCTACCATGTCCAGTACACTTGCCTCCATGAGGTGACTCCCTCACACACACACACATACACACACACACACACACATACCACAACATTCACACACACAAACACACACACACACACAAATACCACAACATTCACAGCCACACACACACACGTGTTCTGTAGCTTCTTTTATACTTAAATCCGACGACAGAGAACATAGGGTGCTAAAACGTCCTTCCCCTTCTTAGCAGTAGGAATGGACACTTAACCCTCCCCCTGGGGAAACTTATTAGCAGCACGGCTGTAGGCACAACAGTCCAGAGTCACTAACCGACACACTCACTGTACCCATAGACGAGCCTCGCACCAGGGTTCCGAATGACAGAGGACTCCTGGGGGGTCCCATAAACTGTAATCATGAAACATTCTGAAAACTATTTTGCTATCTTATCCTTACCACTTTTTAATGTTAGGAAATCTCACATTTGGGATTTGAACACATTGAAATTAAATGATATGAAGCCCCACTGACGTGTTACATTATGAACAGCGACAATTGTGTGGGATCCTTCAAATTAAAAATCGAAGTAATCATAAAGGGGGGTCCCTCTAAACTTATGGAAGGTCTTGGACCCCCCCCCTCCCTCCTCATTTCGAACCCGTACCTTGCACCTCATAACAGGTTAGCCTGGCCAGACCAGCTGAACATCATGCTCATTAGAATGTGCACTACCTGTCTGTTTAAAAACATCATGGCTTCTGGAACAAATGAAATCTATTTATAGTGAATGGACGGAGGCAATATCGTCACCCAGATGGCAACAATTGAAATGATGAGTCCCTCCCTCCCTCCCTCCCTCTCTCTCTCCCTCCCTCCCTCTCTCTCTCTCTCTCTCTCTCTCTCTCTCCCTCCCTCCCTCCCTCCCTCCCTCCCTCCCTCCCTCCCTCCCTCCCTCCCTCCCTCCCTCCCTCCCTCCTTCCAGAACATCTTCCACCACTGTACGGACCAGGAGGGCGGAGGCGTGGTGAAGGTGCCCGTGGCGTACGGCGACGACGCCTGGAAGGTCTACTTTGACGAGCTGCAGCAGGACATTGTGGACGAGTTCGCCATGCGCTACGGCATCGAGTCCATCTACCAGGCCATGACGTGAGTTCAGCCCAGAGAGAGAGAGAGAGAGATTGTGTCTGTGCGTGTGCTTTGTCTTTGTGACTTGAATGATGACTTGTTTCCGAAGTCATCCAGAATGAGGATGCGTTTCCAAAGCCAGAAACACCTCATCTAACCACGCCACACCAGACTGATAACAGGCACACGTCACCTCTTAGCAATGCTGCAGCGTCACCAGAACGCTGGCAGTCCTGTGCTTGTGGAGGCTTCCTGAGAGGCCGAACAACGTGGCTCCGTTTCGCTGGCACGCCTCGAATAAACCTTCACACCGACTTTCGCACCATACTTTAGCAAACTGTCACTGCATATGAATGTGCAGTACGGTTGGGAGCTCTAAAGCGAGGCAGATGGTTTGGTCTCTTAATGAGGAAAGATTGGAAATGTAACTGGGCTCCGGTTGTGCTATACAGGTGTGTTGGACTCCACCCGGGCTCAACACACACGCACGCACACCATAGGGTGAATCCATGGACACACTTGCTATCCTACTCTCCCCATCTCTAGCCCTGTCTTTCTCTGTTTTATTCTCCCTGACGCACGCAATCTCTATTTCACACCCACACACACTCACTATATACGCGGTCTCTCAAACAGATACACACACTCTCTCTCTCTCTCTCTCAAATACACACAGTCTTGAACAGGCAGTGAGGATATTACGGTCTCTCACACAGATACACACACACACTCTCTCTTTCACTCTCTCTCACTTTCTCTCTCTCTCTCTCTCTCTCTCTCTCTCTCTCTCTCTCTCTCAGTTAATGTTACAATATAAAGAGGCTAAAATATGTATGAAGACACTAGGCAGCACAAAGTTGTTTTAGCGTCTGCCCTGGTAAAAATGACTAAATCAATGACAGCTCTTCACGTGGAGAACAATTGAAATGCATTCAAAATTATCTCTCTCCTCCTCCCACCCTCCCTCTCTCCATCTCTAATCCCTCTTTCCATCTCTGCCCCTCTCTCATTCCATCCATCCATCTCTCCATCTTCACCCATCCATCCTCCCTCCCTCCCTCCACAGACACTTCGCCTGCCTGTCCTCTAAGTACATGCTGTCAGGCATCCCGGCTGTCATGAGCACCCTGCTGGCCAACATCAACGCCTTCTACGCTCACCCCACCGCCTCCACCAACGTGACTGCCTGCGACCGCTTCGCCGCCTCCAACTTTGGGGTAAGGGCCCCCCCACACACACACACACACGGGACGGACACACACAATGGCAAACACACACACACCGTCCAAGCGCAGAAGGTACACTCAAACTGAGGTGCAGTCAAAACCACGAGCACACCACCCACAGTGGACGTGTTTGCCAATGGAGCCCGGTACACTTAGCCTGGCCTGTGAAGTGGTGGTGGGCCACATTATCAACGACCTCAATGAATGACTATAAAACACACTTGGATCCCATATAGCCATGCACACCCACATGAACGGCATCACAGTAATCCGATTAGACCCTGTGCAGAGCCAGAGACGGCTTGTAATGACCGTTCAGATGACCTCCAACAGAAGACTGGCGACCATTTTGGCTCCCCGTAGGTCTCCCCCCCCCCCTCCCCTCCCCGGCAGTTGCAGTCGGACTGCAGTGATATACTAGCAACTGCAGTCTGAGAGACCAGTTTATTTCCAGAATCAAATCTGTGGGTGCTCCCCTATGACAATCATCAAAGTCTGGAGTTGCAAGGCTGTGATGGGTTGCCCGGTTGATCATCTATTTGAGTTCCTGTCAACTTTTTTTCTTTTCATAGTTTCAGCCCGATTCTTTTTCTTTGTGGTGGTGGTTTTGGGTAAGAGGGTTCTTACTTTGGGGTATCCTAGCTTGCTGCGGTGTAAACTTTTCGTGAGGGCGGGTTTCCTCCCATACTCTGCTGCAAGACAGATGCCTACAGAGAAGGGAACAAAGACACACTGCCTCCTCCTGGGCGGAGTGAGGAAGATTATTGACGTCTGTTTCGGCCTCTGGCAGTCCTGCTACACGGCCTTGTCATCCGTCTATCCGTCTATATCCATCTCTCTCTCGTTTCTCTCTGTCTCTCTCTCTCTCTGACCCTGTCTTTGTGATCCATATCCATCATCTATGGAGGCCATATTGATATATTTTCCTCCTTTTCAATGATTGACTCTTGGGATTAGAAGGGCGTCTAATAGCACTGCTGGGACCCTGTCTGGCTTGTCCCCCCATGGCTCAGAGCAAAGAGTGTGTGTGTGTGTGTGGGCACGCACACGTGTGATGTCGTTCTCTGTTTCTTTCTTGTTTTCCTCGATTTTCCTGTCTTTTTCATCCTTCCGGATTTTTCTCCCAACAGTCCAATGCCAGCTCCAGTGGGTTTGTCAGGGAGCCAAGGCTAACACTGCTAGCTGGGGAGCTTAATCCTGTGTCTTTGCTGCAGGGACAGGGGTGTGTCTGTGTGTGTGTGTTGGGGTAGGGGGGTGGGGTTGTGGTGTCCCTATTAGATTTGGGGAAGGACAGTGTGGTTGTTTTTTGTTTTTTATTTGTGGTGGAACAAAATCCATTATCTTCCCTAGAGGGGGTGGGGGCTGTGTGTGTGTGTGTGTGTGTGTGTGTGTGTAGGGCTGTTGTGTCTGCCAGGAAGATAAATATAAAAAGTCTGTTCTGACGGCTCTCTCAGTCCCCCCCCCAGGCTTTAAATCATGATCAGTGTCCTGTCCCCCACCCTAAGGTTTCTCTCTCTCTCTCTCTCTCTCTCTCTCTCTCTCTCTCTCTCTCTCTCTCTCTCTCTCCGCCACTGGACACCCCTCGCCCTTTTTTCCTCCAATTAATGTCTGATAGAAAGAAGATATGCAAGGACTGTCTCTCCCTCTAACACTCACACACATATACACACACACACACAGGCGCATTATTTACACAACCAGTGTTGTGTGCATATTCAGTAGACACCGAGACGCACGCTCACTTTTACACACCACCTCTATCTGTCCTCTAAGCTCACAGGTAGTCACTATACATGCTGATTGTGTCCGTGTATCATCCTCGTCGTCTAGACAAGTGTCGCCCCTCTTGGACGATGTTGTGTAGATGTGTTCAACATATCTCTCTCATCCTTTGTCTCTCATCTCTGGCTGCCTGTATTCACCTGTCTCACTCTCTCTCTCTCTCTCTCTCTCCCCCTCCCCTCCCTCCACAGAGAGAACGCTTTGTGAAGCTCCTTGATCAGCTACACAACTCTCTCCGTATTGACCTCTCCACGTACCGCGTGAGTGCCGCTCTACTGTGCGACATTAGGCTCATCCATCCAGTCGCTCTACTGTGTAGCATTAGACCCATCCATCTAGTAACTCCCTAAATGGGTCCGGGCACTTCACTGAACCTGACATCAGCCCGTGATTTACACCAGTCGATACCCCTCGCTTGATTTGTCGCTTTATTAGTAGCTCCCTAACTTTACATACAGTGCCCTCCAAAAGTATTGGAACAGTGAGGCCAATTCCTTTATTTTTGCTGTAGACTGAAAACATTTGGGCTTGACATCAAACGATGAATGTGAAACCAGAGATCAACGTTTCAGCTTTTATTTCCAGGTATTTACATCAGGATCTGATGCACAAATTAGAAAATATCACCTTTTTGTTCGAACCCACCCATTTGTCACGTGAGCAAAAGTATTGGAACATGTGACTGACAGGTGTGTTTTGTTGCCCAGGTGTGTCCTATTACATACATTATTCAATCAATAAATACCACTGAATGTCTACACTCAGGTTCAGATTGGGTAAGATAGGTTTTGTCTATGCAGACTGTATTCAGAGGTGAAAACAACATGAAAACCAGAGCGCTGTCTTTGGGTGAAAAACAAGCAATTGTGAGTCTTAGAGAAGATGGAAAATCAATCAGAGCCATTGCAGAAACATTGGCCATAGCCAGTACAACCATTTGGAATGTCCTGAAGAAGAAGAAAACTACTGGTGTACTAAGTAACAGACGTCGAACAGGTAGACCAAGGAAAACATCAGCAGTTGATGACAGAAACATTGTGAGAGCTGTAAAGAAAGACCCTAAAACAACTGTTAGTGAGATCAGCAACAACCTCCAGATGGCAGGAGTGAAGGTATCACTATCTACTGTTCGCAGAAGACTTCATGAACAAAAGTACAAGGGCTACACCAGAAGATGCAAACCACTCATTAGCAAGAAGAATAGGAAGGCCAGGCTGGAATTTGCCAAAAAGTACAGAGATGAACCTCAAAAATTCTGGGACAAAGTTTTATGGACTGATGAGACAAAGATTAACTTTTACCAAAGTGATGGAAAGGCTAAAGTTTGGAGAAAGAAAGGAACTGCTCATGATCCCAAACACACAAGCTCATCTGTGAAACACGGTGGAGGTAATGTCATGGCTTGGGCTTGCATGGCTTCTTCTGGGACGGGCTCATTAATCTTCATTGAGGATGTAACACATGATGGCAGCAGCAAAATGAACTCGGAAGTCTACAGAAACATTTTGTCTGCCAATTTAAGGAAAGATGCAACCAAACTGATTGGCAGAGCCTTCATCATGCAGCAAGATAACGACCCAAAACACACTGCCAAAACAACAAAGGAGTTCATCAGGGGCAAGAAATGGAAGGTATTAGACTGGCCAAGTCAATCTCCAGACTTAAACCCTATAGAGCATGCATTTTACCTGCTTAAGAGGAGACTGAAGGGAGGAACCCCACAAAACAAACAACAACTGAAAGAGGCTGCAGTGAAAGCCTGGGAAAGCATCAAAAAGGAAGAATGCAAAAGTTTGGTGACGTCAATGGGTCACAGACTTGCTGCAGTTATTGAAAGCAAAGGATTTGCAACTAAATATTAAGTCTTATTCACTTAAATATGTTTTAAGTATATCTGTTCCAATACTTTTGATCACATGACAAATGGGTGGATTCAAACAAAATGTGATATTTTCTTAGTTGTGCATCAGATCCTGATGTAAATACCTGGAAATAAAAGCTGAAACGTTGATCTCTGGTCTCACGTTCATTATTTGATGTCAAGCCCAAATGTTTTCAGTCTACAGCAAAAATAAAGGAATTCGCCTCACTGTTCCAATACTTTTGGAGGGCACTGTACCTCTAACGCTCTCTCTCTCTCTCTCTCTCTCTCTCTCTCTCTCTCGCTCTCTCGCTCTCTCGTTCTCCTCTTCTTTCTCCCACTCCTCTCCTCCCCTCCCTGTGGCCTTTTTGTCTGAGCAGAACAACTTCCCCGCCAGCAGCAAGCCTCGCCTGCAAGACCTCAAGTCCACCGTGGACCTCCTCACCAGCATCGCCTTCTTCAGGCTGAAGGTAGGGGGCCTTAACGCGCACTCAAACACGCAGAAGTGTTTGAGTGCGTGTCCTGCACAAGCACGCTATAGATCAGTCGCTCGCACGTTCGCGCCGTCCAAAACCAGTGTCCTGGTACTGCGTTGTATGTCAAAGCAACGTCTTCGACAGTGTAAAGCAGCTTTCCTTTCGCTCGTGCCAGCCATAGCGTGCATGCGTGAGTGTGTGCGTGTGCGTCAGCGTGTGTGCGTGTGTGAGCGCGCGTCTGCGGCTGCCGAGTTATCCGTGGGCTGAAGTAGCCTCAGCCTGTTTGTCCTCCGCGGCGGGAAGGAAGAGGAGGATGAGAGAGGATCAATCTTGGCCCTCTTCTCAAAGCTCAGACAATAACGGTTCACACGCCACATTAGTCATGCTCATCGATCGAAGGCCCTCTCGAGTGTGTGTGTGTGTGTGTGTGTGTGTGTGTGTGAAAGACAGAAAGAAGAAAGAGAGACAGATAAAGCGAGAGAGATGTAGAGAGGGAGAGAGAGAAAGAGAGAGGGAGAGAGAGGTGAGAGAGGTGAGAGAAATGAGAGAGAGAAAGGTGTTTGGTTGTGGTTCTTGCCTGCTCTGTGTGACGCTGTCTTACCGGCCCCCCCTGGTGGTCAGGTGCTGGACCTGCCCAGCCCGCCCAGGGCTGCCCACGTGGTGCGCGACTGTGTCAAGGCCTGCCTCAACTCCACCTACGAGTACATCTTCAACAACTGCCAGGAGCTGTACAGCCGTCAGTTCCAGCCCGCCGTAGAACCTGTAAGTATACGCGGGGGGGAACTACAACCGCCCTGCCCTCCAAAAATATACAAAATGAATAAACAGTATTGTTGACTTTGTAGCCCTTCAGGCCATAATGGGCGGCACTTTATCGAGGTGCACTGTTCACGAATGTCTCGTGATCCTGGAAGTGTTCTCCACAAGAACTATAACTTCACAGAAAACTACAAATACCAGCGCTATTTTGTCTCTCCCCTCCTCTGTGGTCGATATGATGGCTCCATTCATCTACCCGTGTGCCCCTCAGCCAAAGCCAGCCAAGAAGGAGAAGAAGGAAGGAGATGATGAGGATGAAGAGGAGGAGGAGGAGGAAGAGGAGGAGGAGGAGAAACAGCCTGAGGAGCCTGGTCCGAGTATCCAGAACCTGGACTTCTGGCCCAAACTCATCACCCTCATAGTATCCATCATAGAAGAGGACAAGAACTCCTACACGCCCATCATCAACCAGTTAGTACACACACACACACCCACACACACACACACACACATACAAAAAGCACGGTCATCCACCTGTATACATGCACACAACACAGAATCATCATTAGCCAGAGTCATCGACAACACACCCGAAGTGTCATGCTTCAGCTTCTTTGTGGAGAGAAGCTGGCCTGATCTTCTTCTGCTGTGGCCTGACTTCTCTGTGACCTTTGAACCCAGGTTCCCCCAGGAGCTGGACGTGGGAAAGGTCAGCGCTGAGGTCATGTGGACACTTTTTGCTCAGGACATGAAATATGCCTTGGAGGGTAAGTCTGTGGTTGTGTGTGTGTGTGTGTTTGTGTATAGTTTATTGTCTGTGTAATGTGTGTGGGTGTATCTATTGGTTGCATGCTCATTGGTGTGTTATTGCACGGATGAGTGTGTGTGTGCATGTAGGTATACATGGTGTGCAAGGTATAGGTCGGTTGTGTAGGTCATCTAGTTCATCGACAGCATTCTTTCACATCTACAACTCTAAATACACCTGTTTTCTTCCTGCACTCCATACTTCACTACTGCACAGTCCTGGATAATATTGACCACTACCACTGGAACCACGGTGAGGTGGCTGTTTAGCTCATTGGTAGCGGTTAGCTCATTGGTAGTGGTTAGCTCATTGGTAGTGGTTAACTACCAATTGGTAGTGGTTAACTCCTCAGGCTGTAGTGGTTAGCTCATTTGTAGTGGTTAGCTCATTGGTAGCGGTTTAGCAAATTGGTAGCGGTTAGCTCATTGGTAGTGGTCATTAGTAGTGGTTAACTCATTTGTAGTGGTTAGCTCATTGGTAGTGGTTAGCTAATTTATAAAGGTTAGCTCAAGTGGCAGTAGAGTGTTTTGTACTTTGACCAACATCCAAATGCTAATATTAGGTTGTCCCATGTGGAACGTTTTTAGTTCTTCGCAAACTTAGTTGGGTGCTGTTATCTTTCATGCATCAAAATCAATAAGTGGTGTGAAGGAGCTATGACAATATTTTAACTGGGGTTTGTTCTAGGGGTTCCTATAGACATTTGTTTATATTCTTATTTATGTCTTTACTAGAAATCCTAGACTAAAGATTACTAGACTAGATTCTACTGCTGAAATGCAAACTCTTCATGTGTTTCCCGGACGCAAGGGACCCTTTTTTTGTTGTTGAGCTTCTCATTATCTTCTGTTACTGTCTCGCCTGTGTCACTCTGCCCCTTCATCATCTCCCCCCCCCCCTCCATCCTTACGTTGCATTCATCGGTGACATGTTTATTTTTCCACGCTTTTTCTCTCAACCCTCTTGTCTCTCCCCTCTCTCTTCTCTCCCTCCTCTTGCTCTCTACCTGTTTTCATTGCCATCTCAGCGCCCCCCACATTCCGCATTCGCCGACTTGACTTTTATGCCGGTAAGGTGTGTGTGCGTGCGCGTGCGTGCGTGCAATGGCAGACGGATCTATATTTATGTGTAGTGTAAGGTAGTGAAGACTTCTTCTTTTGTGTGTGTCTGTGTTTTTCACACTTGCACTTGACAAATCAGCTCCCAAGGAACCAGGACTCCAACCACACGTCAGAATACCCATGGATTTTCTGCCTTGAATATAGTCAAAAGCCTCTGTTGGTGGTCCAAACTTTTGCTTGCCCCCCGGCCCCTCATCCTAACCTTCACCCTGAAAGTTGAATCTTCACATTTCGAATGTTTCCCAGTGTCAGTCAATTCCAGATCCCATCCGAGTTTTGGGGCCCGTGGCGAGAGATGGTTGCTGTTTGAAAAGACAAGGTTTAAGATCCTGTGTGGGTGGAGCGACTATCTCCCCCCCCCCCCCCCCCCCCCCCCCGGTGGCATTGTGTTGTTTTCACACAACGCTGTCTGTGTATATCTCCCCACTCTGACGGTCGCACTGCCAGTGGTCTTTGTCCTCCGGTTCTTGGAACAGACACAGGTCCACAGCCTCATGTTGTGGTGAAAATCTGTAAACGTTGACTCAGCTACACACACTTGGGCGCACACAAGGGCAGGGCTGAAGTACACACTTTGGTATAAATAGACAAAGTAGTCTTACACCCACACCGCTCCACGCAAGACCATAGACACCAGCACATGGTGTGCGAAACACACACAAATACACACAGACGTGACAAAGCAAACAGCTTGTCTTTCAGAATACTATTAGTCCATCACGGTAGTGAAAGTACAAATCGTACCAGAGACACCGGCGATGAACACATTGTACTTGGGTAAAATCCCAAGACAATTCAAAACGGAGAAATATCAAACTCCATCAGTCTACACGCCAAGGTTCACCGTTTCCCCCTCGGAGGCGTTCCGCGGCGGCCAGGAGACGGAAGTGAACCGTGCGTCTCTTGTGTCGACAGAGCACGAGAAGCACAAGCTGTGCAAGAGCGCCGAGTACATGAACCTGCACTTCAAGGTCAAGTGGCTGTACAACGAGTACGTCCAGGAGCTGGGCACCTTCAAGGACACGATCCCAGAATACCCCTCGTAAGTGACGGGTGGCTGTGTGTGTGTGTGTGTGTGTGTGTGCGTGGGTGGGGGGGGGGGGGGGGTCTTGACCTGATAAGAACTGGAACTGATAAGGAATCATTGTATATCATAGTCAAACTGGTCATTTAGAACTTGCGGGGACATTTTTCCTGGTTCTCTCAAGTTCAAGTGCTCTTTCTAAGTGGGTCTAGGGTGGCTTAGCATTATAATCGTTTTAGGGTTATAATTACATCAAGGGTTGTTGAGGTTAGGAGTTAGGGAAAACAGGATTTTGAATGGGACTGAATTGTGGGTCCCCAAAAGATTAGCAATACAAACGTGTGTGTGTGTGTGTGTGTGCGTGTGCGTGTGTGTGTGTGTGTAAAATGGTACAGGAAAACAAATTGGCAAACATTCCGTTTACATACTATAGTACATACAAAACTGATTGTAAACAGAGTTTAAACAAATCCTTAACAATAATCTCCTCTCAGATAGTCATCTTAGACCTTGGTTTTCTCTTTCAGGTTTTCTATTGAAGTCACTTGTTTTCTCACTTTCAATGCTTCAAAGTTGAGGCTCTCAATTGTTCTGTCTCTAGGCCATTATATCTGTATGTAACTAACTCTCCTCTCCATGTCTTTCTCTCTCTCCCCTCTCTCTTTCTTTCTGTCTTTCTCACACTTTCTCTCAACCCTCGTCATCTTTCTTCGTCCCCTCCATCTCTCCCCCTTTTTCTGTCAACCTCTCCCTCTCTCTCTTCTCCCTCTCTCTCCACCACCTCCTCCCCTGTTCCTCCGTTTGATCTCCCCTACTTCCCTCCCTCCCCAGCTGGTTCCTCCAGTTCGTGCTGACCTGGCTGGCGGAGAACGAGGACGTGTCCATGGAGTTCATGCACGGCGCCCTGGAGAGGGACAAGAGAGAAGGGGTGAGCGGCCGCCGCGGTGATCCCCAACGTGGGCGCGGCCCACCGGGTTTTGGCCCCGGGGGGGTTCCAGCGCGGGAGAGAGTTCTAACGTTGCGTCTAATGTCCCGTCCAAAGCGACCCGACAAAGGGCGCTTGCTGCGAATCGCACGCCGTGCGCGTTTGGTCACAGAATTCAGAATTGCAGTTCCAGGATTACAGAGCTACTGAATTACAGAGCCGAGGAATTATAGGGTCACATAATTATAGAGGCACAGAATTACCGGGTTACACAATTCAACTCGCGATGCGGGGGCCTCGAACGTGGAGACAATGCTCCCCTTAACCTTTGTGCCCCCCCCCCCCCCCAACAGTTCCAGCAGACGTCGGAGCACGCCCTCTTCTCCAGCTCCGTGGTGGACATCTTCACCCAGCTCAACCAGAGCTTCGAGATCATCAAGAAGCTGGACTGCCCCGACCCCAAGGCCGTGGCCCACTACTACCCGCCGCTTCGCCAAGGTAGGCCCGCGCAAGCGCACACACACACACGCAAGGACACACACACACGCGGGGACGCACGCTGGTTTCCCGCCACACACGCATACGCAGTATGCACGGGCTCCCCAGCGCACTCACACAGAAGCGTACAGCACCCGTAACGTGCAGGCGAAAAACTCCCGTTCCATTGGCTGACTTGTGGGCGTGTCGCTCCATCGCTCGCCTGCTCACGTGCACTCTGCTTGTGGGAGCTGGAGAGTGGGAGGGATGGCGCCCCAGGATGGGAGCGACTCGAAGGAACTGTGCTGGGAGTTTCAGATATGCAGCTTGGGATTTCATGCTTCCCGGGAAGCCGACTGTGCCGGAGTTGAGTCGCAGTACTTTGAAGTCGCCGCGCGCGTCTGTCAGGGGGTTGGGTTTTCTTACGTTAAGATTGTCGGTGCCGGAGTGCAAAGTCAGCGTTTGCCGTTTTCCTGGATGGAGGGAGGCCAGGTCTGGCTGTCAAGGCGGTGTGATGTAGCCGGAGGAACGAGAGGGAGAGAGAGAGAAAGGAGGAAGGGATGAGAGACAAAAAGAGAGAGAGGATGGAGGGATGAGATCAGGAGATCTCTCTCTCTCTCTATCTATCTCTCTGTATATCTCTCTACTCCCTAACACTTTCTTCTTTCACCTGTTCTCTTTGTCTCTCACTCTCCCTGCCTCTCTCTCTCTCTCTCTCTCTCTCTCTCTCTCTCTCTCTCTTGCCTTAAGGTCTGTGTGCTCCTAGTTAATGACTGATGTCACACTTCGAGGAGCAATGGAGGAAAACAAATAAACAAATTAAAGCAGACGGTCATGTTTTATTCACGAGGGACTGGAGGGGGCGAGGGTGTGTGTGTGTGTGTGTGGGGGGGGGGGGAGGTGTGACTCAGCACACTGTGTTCTGAGAAGCCCACCCCAGACTGAGGCTCATATAGACTGAGTCTCATCCGGAAGTGAGACTCATCTCAAACTAAGTCTCAGAAAACCCGACAGCCCCTCCAACATCCTCTTTGTAAATGTGAAATCAAGTTCCTGGTTGATACTCCTATCAGTGATAGCTCCAGTCATTGTCAAAGAAACAATAACATTGTTTTAGTTTTAAGCCGCAACATCAAAAGCAGATTTGCATTCTCGAGATGATGACTGGCATAAGCGAAGATTAAATGAGGAGATGGGAATCGTTATGCTCAACATAGCTTTCATGCGGTTTTAATGAGTCCTCCAGGTTTCAAGAAGTTTCCAAAAAACATCAGTGAAAAGAAAACGTCACCAGGATAAAATCATTCTTTTTGAGTACTTATCCACAGTGAACTATTTCACAGCCCCTCCCTCCCCATCCCAGAAATTAGGCACACTTGAGCAGATCTTTGAAGCTTGGCTTTTATCCGTAAACCCAGCGTTCCAGACATGGTTCGTTTCCACGTCAGTTCCCACATGTTTAGTATCTTATTAATCGCCCGGTGGCGTCATTAATAACGTTTACTCATAAATGCGTTGGATGTCAATAATGAGATGATTATCGAAGGTTCTAAGTTCTGTCATTGATAATAATGCAAATGTCAAAATCCTTCTTTAAATGTTAGTTTCTTTTCATTCTGGAGTGAAACTTTTCTATCTGAATTCAGAACAGACTGACGCAGGGAAAAAAAAAAACTGAAAAGCTCAGATATTTACTGAGGCCCCCAACCCTCAGGTCATGGTCAGGTAGGGTGTTGCCAGGGAAGTTGCTTAAAGTGTGGGTGTGTGCGCGTGTGTGTGTTATCTCTTCCTCCCAGACCATCACCAAAGTGCTGCTGCAGTACTGTGCCATCCTGTCAAAGAGCTTCCCCTCGTACTGTGAAAAGGAGAAGATAGTAAGTACTGCTGTGCTCTCAGGACAAACTCACACACACACACATATCACACACATAGCCACACACACACATCACACACGCACACATCCAAACTCTTCTATAAACCGCAGTCAGCCTCTGCCATGCTCTCTAAGATGATTTCAGAAGGATAACATGTATTTTATTTTCCTGAAATGCAATCTGTTAAAATCACAGCTTGGTGAACCTATGCCATCTGTGTGTTCTGGGGCAATTTGTACTAACCTCCCCTCTCTCCCCTTCTCTTTCACCAACCCCCCCTCCCCACACACACACACACACACACCACACTCCCCTGTCTCCTCCCACCAGCCGTGCGTGCTGATGAACAACATCCAGCAGATGAGAGTGCTCCTGGAGAAGATGTTTGAGTCCATGGGGGCCAAGCAGGTGAGTGGGCCCCCTGGAGGAGAGGGCCAGAGACAGGGGAGTGGGCCCCTGGAGGAGAGCGCCAGAGACAGGGGAGTGGGCCCCTGGAGGAGAAGGCCAGAGACAGGGGAGTGGGCCCCTGGAGGAGAGGGCCAGAGACAGGGGAGTGGGCCCCCTGGAGGAGAGGGCCAGAGACAGGGGAGTGGGACCCTGGAGGAGAGCGCCAGAGACAGGGGAGTGGGACCCTGGAGGAGGGGGCTAGAGACAGGGGAGTGGGCCCCTGGAGGAGAGGGCCAGAGACAGGGGAGTGGGACCCTGGAGGAGGGGGCTAGAGACAGGGGAGTGGGCCCCTGGAGGAGAGGGCCAGAGACAGGGGAGTGGGACCCTGGAGGAGAGAGCCATTTATGAATACTACAGAAATTCAACTTAAACACGTTATAAATGATGCCTTATCTAGGTAGAACTACATCTTGTATCATCACTGAGGAGATAGTCATTGCTGGATTGCGTGCGCCGTGGTGAAAATGGAGGGCATGTTCCGTGGAGTAAAACGGAAGCAGAGAAGACTGGAATGGGATCTCCTCATTTGGTGGGGAACCAGCTCGACGTGTTACGAGCCTGATGCACGGTCTTCGCTCGAGGCGAGCCCATAGAGGCTTTTGACGAGCCCATAGAGGCTTTTGACGTGTGCGTGCCGTGGTAATCAGCGTGTGTGTGGTATCGGGTCACGAGAGACACCCTGTCACACACAGATACTCGGAGATTGCTTAAATATAGAGTGCAATATAAATACAATTCATTATTATGATTATTTTTATTAGATACTGTATGCCTCTGACGCATAACCATGTTGCTACTTGTCTTAGTTGAACAATCAAACTGCTGTCCGAATAGGGATGGAATCATGTCCGCTTCCACACACTGTCCCCATCCTGAAAAGAAAAGAACATATTTATTTTGCACTTTTTAGACTCTTTTAAACAAAGTGACACACAGAGGGGGAATTTGAACCTTCAACCTCTACATCTGCAGTCAAATGCTCTAAACACTGAGCTATAACGATCTATACCCCATCCCCATAGTCGTTTTATGTGTAGTTGTGATGATTCAAAGTGTGTGTGTGTGTGTATTTGTATGCTCAACGTGTGTGTGTGTGTGTGTCTTTTTGCAGTTCACTGTGGAGGAGGAGAGGGTATGTCAACACTTCTTCACTGTTCCTCCTCCTCTTCCCTCTTATCCTCACTCCTCAGAGCCTGGTCCCTGAAAAGTTTAATAAAACCCCCGACCCTGACCTGTCAATACCTGTAAACCTCTGTCCAGATTCACCCCAGTGTCAGAACCAATGACCTGCAGCAACCTGGGAGTTACTCCTTTTTCCTGCCTGTGTAGCATTGTGCTCCACTGTGTACCTCTAGTCCTGTGGAAGTTTTGGCACCCCTAGTTTGGTATCTCTAGTTTTTGGTATTTCTAGTCTGGTACCTCTAGTTTTGGGTATTTCTAGTCTGGTGCCTCTAGTTTTGAGACCTCTCCCTTGTTCTTGTTTAAGACCCCACTTTTCCTGTCTTCCTCCCTGAGCGTTCTACAGGATCCTTGTTCCGTCTTGACATCATTCATAGGATTCCGCTTATGGAATTACAACGCACTTTTGTCCATGCTGTGTGTGTTTGTGTCTGACTTGCTGCTTCTCTCTCAAGCTTGAGAACGAGGAGGAGCCCGAGGAGTTTGATGAGGAGGTGGGTGTTTGTGTGCATCTGTCCCTCTGGGCCAAGATCACGCTTCCCAATCATACATTTTCCTCCACTTCCTGTCTGGATATTGTAGTCTTCTGATAGCAGCAAGCTGTGCTCATGTGGTGCTTTGATGACTCTCTGACACGTGGAATCCAGATACAGACACTCAACCCTTGAGCACACAGGTGTTTTTGTCGTCGTTATTAAACTGAATGCTCGCTTGGGCAAGACTGACTGTGGACTGTATTCAAAGCTTTCTGTTGTCAGTAGGAAGACCTATGTCGTTCAACTGGAGCGAATGAGTGGAGCGCGGCGGCGACGAGAGCGTTTCGCTAGTGTGCTACTGGTGGTGGCCTCCAAGGCTAGCACGCTTGGCTTGTGTGCGGGGGGGCGTGTGTGTGGGTGTGTTTTAGACGGCTGGCTAGTGGTTCTGAGGTTCACAGCTGTGTGTTTTCCACAGGCCATCACTGACAACGAGGGAGATGATGACTTGGTGGGTATGACCATTCACGACAACACACAGCTCCATGTCAAGGGTTAATGACCCTTCATAAAAATAAAAAAAACACTGCGCTGTAGATCAAGGATTAATGACCCTCCTTTAAAAAAAACACAGCGCTCTATATCAAGGGTTAATGACACTCCACAACAGCACATACGTAGCTCTTTGGTAAAGGGTAAGAGTCATTGACGAAGCATCTCTTTTGTGTGCCTCACTTAGACCGTATGGGCTTGATGTATTTCCGATTCCTTGATTTTGCCATTGCTAGTGAGTTTAGCTTTAATAAACAGAACATATTTCCCTGTCCTTCAAAAGACATGCTTTCTTTAGCTTGATCTTGTCATTTTTTATGGGGGTATTTCCTCGTTTGGGGTACTACAATCAGATGAAACCAAGGTGAGCATGTTAGAAAAGTTGATCTGGTAAAGTTGGTCTGGTATCTAACAGGAAGTGATGCAATGGTTAAAAAAAACTTTTTCCAATGCTGAAAGTTTCCACGATGCTGCTTGTAACCTCCACCTATAGCGTCGGTCTCACACACCCAATGTCAGTAAATGTTTACAATGACCAGGACCTTTATGTTTTAGAAAAAGCATTTTAGTCAGATGTTGATTTTTGTTTGTTATTCTTTTCCTTTTCTTGTTTCGTCGTCTTCCGGCTCAGTCTGGCTGCTCGGACTCGGAGGATTCAGAGGTGAGGTGCCGGGGGGGGGGGGGGGGGGGGGGCTGGGGGGGGGGGGGGGGGGGGGGGGGGGGGGGGGGGGGGGGGCTTGAGGGTCGGGTTGGGAGGATGCCAGACTTTGTTTACCCGGATTGTTTTAGGACGCCTCCTTGTAATTCACCCCCCAAGCTCCTCGGCTCCCCGACAGCGGGTGTCCTGTGGTGTTCGTTAGCCGAGACAGTCAAATCAAAAACTTTGCACTCCTAAAGTGGCTGCAATTACAGAACTCTGGAGATCACTTCAAAGGTTTCCGACGGCTGGAAAATGCGCTTACGCAAGCCTTTCAACAGACTAACAGAAGGCCCACAGATAATTTAATTTTAAGAGTGTCAAAATGTTGCTTTTAGTTTCCCTCTGAGGCACTCTTGAAATGTCTCCCTTGATGGCCTCGCAGGAGGGAGCCTGGAACAAACAGAAAAAGACGGAGGGAGATAATCGTGGGTGTTAACATTTTGATAACAAACAGGCCTTTGTACGATACAATGTAGTCCGAGTGAGTGAAAGATAAACAGCTCTATTCATGTTGAGAAAGACGGCTGCCTAAGGCTCAACATCCTCGGCCTTCCCGCCTTTACGGTGGTCAGTAGTCAGTAGTCGTTTGACGGACAACGCAAAAGGTCGTTTGTAGTTTGACCTGCTGTGGCGCAGGAGAATGAGCGTGTATGACTGTGTGTGGGGACTAAATGTGTGCGTCGAGCATGCCTGTCTTATCTCCCCTTGGACTTGATTAGCTGGAAGTCGATTAGGAACGCCAATCTGATCATGATGACCTACCCAAGTACCATTCACTTCAGAAACGACCAGGAGAGCATTCTGACCCAGATGCGGTTTAGGGAATGTCTGCCAATTCAATGCCTCTGTTTAAATAACCACGTAGAGACATTTATAGATACAAGAGGTGGCCGTATTCTACTCCAAGTATAATGCAGATAAGCACCAACTCTACGCTGTTGTAAAACGTACCTTTTTGACGGGGGGGTTCGGATTGCAAATCATCTGCTGCAGTAGACTAGGTGTCAGTGTGAGCGTAGCCCAGAGTCAGATGTCATCCTTGTCTCTCATCCTCTCACCTTCAGATGGACAACAAGGACAAGGAGGATAAGGTCGGTTTAGTAGAAGAACCAGAGAGCGGTGGTTCTCACTGTGGTGGTGCTTAGACAACTCGCCTCGCTCAAAACTAAACCAGTAGTGTCTGTTGTGTTGTCTTCATGTGGCGTCTGTTATTTGTGCGTGTTTTGATGTCGTCTGTGTGGTACTGTTGTACTGAATTGTTGGGCACCACAACCATGATTTGTATATTCATATAAGGCGTACATTAAAATCAACCCTGTTTGGTTTGACAAATCAATTGTGGATTCATATTTAGAGTAGATTGAACCTTTGTTGTTAGGTAGGTTGTGTTTTGATTCGGCCAAAGTAAGTAACAAAGTAAGTTTGGCCGGGCTCGTAGTAGGTCTTTAAATGTGGTTGTCTCCTCTGACTGCTCTTAGACTGATGATGAGGACAGTGAGGAAGAGCAGAAGGTTTGTTTACATCCTGGCTCCCCAGCATCAGTTTGTTTACATCCTGGCTCCCCAGCATCAGTTTGTTTACATCCTGGCTCCCCAGCATCAGTTTGTTTACATCCTGGCTCCCCAGCATCAGTTTGTTTACATCCTGGCTCCCCAGCATCAGTTTGTTTACATCCTGGCTCCGCAACATCAGTTTGTTTACATCCTGGCTCCCCAGCATCAGTTTGTTTACATCCTGGCTCCCCAGCATCAGTTTGTTTACATCCTGGCTCCGCAACATCAGTTTGTTTACATCCTGGCTCCCCAGCATCAGTTTGTTTACATCCTGGCTCCGCAACATCAGTTTGTTTACATCCTGGCTCCCCAGCATCAGTTTGTTTACATCCTGGCTCCGCAACATCAGTTTGTTTACATCCTGGCTCCCCAGCATCAGTTTGTTTACATCCTGGCTCCCCAGCATCAGTTTGTTTACATCCTGGCTCCCCAGCATCAGTTTGTTTACATCCTGGCTCCCCAGCATCAGCATGGGGATTGTGCCCCTTCTCCCCCCCCCCCCCCCCCCCCCACGCCACACTCGCCATCTTCATGAGGTCAAACTCGCCAGGCCCCTATCCAATCATGTATCACCTCGGCTGTCAACTTTTGCAGTACCGACACTCACTCGGCTTATCCTCATTTGTGTCTCACAATGTCTCTCCGCCCCCTTCATCACTGTCATCATCTCCTGTCTCATCGTCGTTATTCCTTTTGAAATGGTTTACCGTGTGTTTGACCTTTTATTTTACACGTATGTTTTTATTTCCCTTCCATTTTAATGTTTTGTCTTTTCTGTTGCGTTTCTCCAAAAGCTTGACAAGGAAAAGGTGGGTTTTTCCAACGCAAGTTGGAACTTTTGATCCTTCATGTCTTTTTGTCTGTGCCGGTCATTCACCTTTGTTTTGTCATTTTCTGCATCCGTCCAGTCTGGCTCAAAGAAGGACAGGGTATGTGTCATGCGTCTAATCTGTGTGTGGTTTGAGCCTCATGAATAGAGAGTGGATAGGGGGGAAAAGTAAAATAACCAATCAAAATAGTTTTGTTTATTCAGCTACTCGATAAAGGGATATTAGCGTGTGTGTTCTTTGGTTCATGTATATGCATGTTTGTGGTGGTGTGACTTGACAATGTCATTACAAGTTGTCTGTCTGTACCTTTTGTAATCTGTAGGCTGAAAAGAAGGACAAGGAGAAACAGGTCTGTCTGTCTGTTAGAGATTCAAGCTCTCCCCTCCTCCTCCCCTAGTCCCTAGCCTCCAGATCCCCCTCCGGGCCCTCTCCGACCTCCCTCGCACACACACTCAGACACACACACACACACACGAGCCTTTCCTCATGCTCTCTGGATCCCTTTCATCAGACCCGACTCTGCTGTGCTCCCAGCCTTCATGGCGCAACCTAGTGAAAACCACAGTGGGTTTTGATTCTCTCGCAGTCCTTCGGCTACCCTGCAGCACTCCTCCTCTCGTTAGAAGCTCAGTATAGTTCCCTCTGCGCAGCGGTGCAGAACTCCCATCTCTCCCCCCCCCCCCCCCCCCCCCATCCCTGTGAGACTCTGCCTCTGTTCTGTCGCTCCCTATTCAACGCCTTGTTCTCTTCTCCTCGTTTCCCCTGAAGGAGGACGCTAAGAGCAAACAGGTGGGTGGCTCCGGCGCCTCGATACTGACGCGTGTGTGTGTGTGTGTGTGTGTGTGTGTAGATCAAGTGCGTGTGAAAGGCTGGGAGAGACCGGGGAGGTGAGACCTATCCTCGCGTCTCTCCTACGGCAGGGCTTGTCACCTCCAGGGCATTCAGACGGAGACGCGCTTCGAGACGCGCTGGAGGGGGTTATTAAGGGGTTGATGCGTATCAACGGAACAGGCGCTGTGAGCCGGTTGAATGGTTTGCGAGCGTGCGCTGCAGTGTACCGATGCATATGGATGAGAGGCGATCAGAGTAAACATGACAAGTTCATTGTTGGCTCCAGTTTGTCTGCAGACCACCGATTACTGATGAGTGATTGGCCAGCAATTTAGTCATTTCCCAGAGTCCTTTTCAGGGCACACTTGCATCTTGTTGAAGCGTTTAGTTTTAGGGATGGCAGAGAAAATAATAAATTACTATAGTTTTCTTGAAGTTAGAAAATATCCCTGTTGGGTAGTTGTTGACAGTATGCCCTCTAGACTGTAGAGCAAATGATTTTCACAGGTGTGCTACTGTTCTGTCTCAATAGTTCCTTTTGTTTAACCTGGCTTCTGTTTGTTTTTTCACATCACATTCTCTAGTCGAAGGAGGAAGTGAACCAGGTTTGTTTGGCCTCCTACCTCCATTCTTCCATCCCAACTGACACCCTATTTTCCAAAAATGTGACACAATACACTCCAAAGTAGTGGACGAATCCTAATTCTCCAATTTGTGTAGCTAATACCCACATGTAGCCAGAATACACATTACATTTTATAATAAGTGTCATCCAGCTTGTGAAGCTGCTTAGTGTTGCAGTGTTCTTGGAACCTGGTGTAGAATCAAGTAAACATGAAGCCACCCTCACTACCTCACCCTGCATCCCACCTGTGTCTGTTTCATTGCTCTATTCTCTTATTTTCTGTCATCCCTTATTCCCCCATGCAAAGATCGAAGCCACAGCCAGCTCAAAGAAGGTAGGATATTAGAGACAACGTCAAGACTGTTCTAGTGTTTCTCATGTGTTCCAGAAGGCCTGAGCATGCTCGTAGGGCGTGACTGTGTGTGTGTGGGTGTGCGCGCGTGTGTGTGTGCAGCTCTCAAGCCACAAGTGTATTTTGTCGAATCACCTCAAAGACAGCCCTCGTATATCGTTGGTACGCTCTTAAATAATAGATGTTTCAGTAACTTCCCGTGACATGGATTTGTTTTATCGGCATTCATAGCTAAGGATCTGTGGCTCTCTGGATTGATGGCGTAGAGCAGGGGGTGTTCGACCCTGGTCCTCGGGGCCTACTGTCCTGCATGTTTGAGATGGTTTCCTTCCACAGAGCTTGATAGGAACCCATTCATTTGAACCAGGTCTGTTGGAGCAGGAAAACATCTCAAACATATAGGACAGGGGACCCTGAGGACCAAGGACACTAAGGCTCTGCCTACTCCTTCACGAGTACTGCACAGCAATAAAGACTGGCCTCAAAAATCCACCTAGCAATGCAAGTGTCTATATTAAGAGACCTAAGACATTTAGGGAGAATAACCGTTCAATTTTCAGCAGCAGTGTGCTTTCTAAAACTGTTTTTGTGTCAATATTTTTTGTATATGTATTCATCCATTGCTCAAGGACAATGTACTATTGAGACCAAACAAATCAACTGAATAATAACTTTTTTAAACATTTAATATGCACTTTCAGGGCAGGCATGTTAACTAAACTCAAGAGAAGAGGTTAACTCACTGGGTCAGGGTCTAGTGAGAGCAGTCACAACATTAGTCTCTCTGTTCCTGTATGATCCTCTGAGTGAGAAATGATTGCTGAATTGTCTCATAAGAGACTGTTAAAGTAAGTTGTAAATAATTTGTCAATGGCGTTGAGTTGTGGTGCAGTAGGCAATGTTATGCACATGACAAGTCCAAGGTTGCTTGTAATTCGCAGGTAATTGCAGTTGTTCACCAACAGGGGGCTTACCTTCCAGGTGTTACAGTATGTGTTGAAGTCATATGCACTAGCTAAAGCCAGAGAGAACAATTCTTCAATGCTCATTTTTGGTGTGTGTGTGTTGCTCTGACTCAATGTGCAGTTGGACTCGGAGGCAGCAGACATTCTCAATGACCTGCAGCTGAAACTCAACATGGTGCTGGACAACTTCAGCGCCATGTTCGGCAAGAGGTGAGAGCGAGATCCGAAAACCCACACGCACCTCCGACATCCTTCTAGAATGATCCTTCCTCCCCTCTATCTATTCTCCTCCGTCGGCGGTGGTACTCGACCGTGCAATGAATCATCCTTTCTTTTTATTTTCCATCCGTTTCTACTGGTCTTTATTCCTGATCGTTCCGTCGTTAACCGCCTGTCGTCTCTCCTAGCTTCCTGGCGCGCATCACTGGCTGCATGCGCCAGATGGCGGAGCTCCTTTACCAGATCAAAGGACCTCCCAACCGCAACACGGCCGAGGCGGACGCCGACAACATCCTCCGTCCCCTCATGGAGTTCCTGGACGGAAAGTGAGTGCGGCAGGGTACAGTGACAGGGCCCAACACATGAAAGTATTTGAAAGAGAAAATCCAAACTGGGCCTGCTAAATAAAGTATGCGCTGTCAACTTCTATCTGTAGACTTGATCCGGGGTGTGTTCTGCGTGACCACTTCTAGTTTGAATGCCAGTCAGATTCTGGTTAAGAATGCCCTGCAGGTTATGTGTAGTCAGGCTATGATTTAAAAAAAAAATCATTTTATCATGGTGGCTGGCTCTGGTGGGGTTTATGAAACCGCAGCACAGAAAAAAAAAACACTTCTCCCCTCCTCATCCTCTCCCCTTCATCCCCTCTCCTCTCTCCCCGTCCTTTGGTTTCCAGCCTGAGCATTTTTGCCGACACGTGCGAGAAGTCGGTTCTGAAGAGGATCCTGAAGGACCTGTGGAAGACGGTGCTGAGCAGCCTGGAGAAGACCATCGTCCTGCCTCAGAGCAACGACAGCTTTGTAAGTGCGAGAGAGGCATGAGAGCGCATGACAGAGGGTGTGTGTCTGCTGCTTCGTTCCCCTGTATTTAGAGGGAAGATGGGGATTGGGGAACGTGCGTGTGTATTAGTGTGTGTGTGTGTGTGTGTGTGTACGAGTACATGCCCATTGCACGTTTGAGCCTATAATGCACCTCTCCACCAGCACAGACAAGAAGACAACAGGCGGATAGTAAAAGCTCACAGCGATGCTCTGGGGCTCTCTAGTGGAGGTCATGAGTATCACATCATAACTGCTGTTCCTCTCCTCTACAGGGGGCACAGATTCTCACCGCTGCCAAGGGGCTGTCTAACCTTAAGGTACAACAGACCTTCATTGCCACTCCCTCTCTCACTGTGTCCCCATCTGTAATCTAATCCTACCCCAAGTTATAGTCATGTTTCCAGGGAAGTGGGGCGTGGCTAATGCCTGTCCGTCATTTTGGTTGCCCTAGGGAGGGGGCGAGACCAAGACGCTCACGCCTAAACAGTGTGTGATCATCGACGCGGCGCTGGAGACCATCAAGGTGGGACACACGCGCACACACACACATAAAAATCTCGGTCCTTCTCGCACACAGATGCCCACGCTAATGTGTCTCATCAGCGCACGCCAGGGGCGTAGCCAGAAAAAATATTTTTGGGTAGGCCTAGAAAATTACGGATGGGCATCTTTTAATTTTTTTTTTTTTTTACTTGTTCACTTTGTGATGTGCACGCAGTGCATTATTTTTCGGAGATATTTTCGTTTTTGGGTATAGGCCTTTAGAACAAATTGGGTAGGCCTGTGCCTACCTAGGCCTACCCGTGGCTACGCCCCTGGCGCACGCACACACGGAATCCGTCATTATGTCTCTCTCACTCCCCCCCCCGCTGCCGAATACACGCACGCACCCAAACGCAGGACCGAAACACATGTAGGAACACGCGTTCTCCGACATCAAACTGTCATACAAAGTCGACAACAATCCAATCTGGGCCTCCCGCAGCAATACTTCCACGCGGGCGGGAACGGCCTGAAGAAGGCCTACGTGGAGAAGAGCCCCGAGCTGGCCTCTCTCCGCTACGCCCTTTCCCTCTACTCCCAGAGCACCGACGCTCTCATCAAGACCTTTGTCTCCTCGCAACACGCGCAAGGTCCACCGCCTCTCCTCACACACACTCACACACAGTCACACACACACACTCACACACACACGCACACACATACACTCACACACACACTCACGTTTGTTTTTCTATACCGACCATTCACTTCCATTCAAAAATAGGCTATCTCTAACCCCTAGCCCTAACACGTCCTAACACACACACATACATACACACACACGCTTGAGAAGACAAGTACTGTTACTGGACAGCTGTTTTTTTCTTTGTTTCTCAGTGCACAACGGGATGGGCATGAGGATCGTTCCTAATGAGAAGGTTCGACCAGACAGGGGTAAGGCTTCAAGGACATGCAACGCTTGCTTACATTCTACATCTATTCAACAAATAGAAGAGAATCGACCATTAGGATCGAAGGTGTCTGAATCTCAGTTTACCAGGGTGGGAATTCTAGGTTGTAGTGTGACTGAGTAACTGGTAAAGCTAAGTTGTAGTGTGTCTGAATAACTGGTAAAGCTAGGTTGTAGTGTGACTGAGTAACTGCTAAGCTAGGTTGTAGTGTGACTGAGTAATTGGTAAAACTAGGTTGTAGTGTAACTGAATAACTGGTAAAGCTAGGTTGTAGTGTGACTGAGTAACTGGTAAAGCTAGGTCGTAGTGTGACTGAGTAACTGGTAAAGCTAGGTCGTAGTGTGACTGAGTAACTGGTAAAGCTAGGTCGTAGTGTGACTGAGTAACTGGTAAAGCTAGGTTGTATTGTGACTGAGTAACTGGTAAAGCTAGGTTGTAGTGTGACTGAATAACTGGTAAAGCTAGGTTGTAGTGTGACTGAGTAACTGGTAAAGCTAGGTTGTAGTGTGACTGAGTAACTGGTAAAGCTAGGTCGTAGTGTGACTGAGTAACTGGTAAAGCTAGGTCGTAGTGTGACTGAGTAACTGGTAAAGCTAGGTCGTAGTGTGACTGAGTAACTGGTAAAGCTAGGTCGTAGTGTGACTGAGTAACTGGTAAAGCTAGGTCGTAGTGTGACTGAGTAACTGGTAAAGCTAGGTTGTAGTGTGACTGAGTAACTGGTAAAGCTAGGTTGTATTGTGACTGAGTAACTGGTAAAGCTAGGTTGTAGTGTGACTGAATAACTGGTAAAGCTAGGTTGTAGTGTGACTGAGTAACTGGTAAAGCTAGGTCGTAGTGTGACTGAGTAACTGGTAAAGCTAGGTTGTAGTGTGACTGAATAACTGGTAAAGCTAGGTCGTAGTGTGACTGAGTAACTGGTAAAGCTAGGTCGTAGTGTGACTGAATAACTGGTAAAGCTAGGTTGTGGTGTGACTGAATAACTGGTAATGCTAGGTTGTATTGTGACTGAGTAACTGGTAAAGCTAGGTTGTAGTGTGACTGAGTAACTGGTAAAGCTAGGTTGTAGTGTGACTGAATAACTGGTAAAGCTAGGTTGTAGTGTGACTGAGTAACTGGTAAAGCTTGGTTGTAGTGTGACTGAGTAACTGGTAATGCTAGGTTGTAGTGTGACTGAGTAACTGGTAAAGCTAGGTTGTAGTGTGACTGAGTAACTGGTAAAGCTAGGTCGTAATGTGACTGAATAACTGGTAAAGCTAGGTTGTAGTGTGACTGAGTAACTGGTAAAGCTAGGTTGTGGTGTGACTGAATAACTGGTAAAGCTAGGTTGTAGTGTGACTGAGTAACTGGTAAAGCTAGGTTGTAGTGTGACTGAGTAACTGGTAAAGCTAGGTCGTAGTGTGACTGAGTAACTGGTAAAGTTAGGTTGTAGTGTGACTGAGTAACTGGTAAAGCTAGGTCGTAGTGTGACTGAATAACTGGTAAAGCTAGGTTGTAGTGTGACTGAGTAACTGGTAAAGCTAGGTTGTAGTGTGACTGAGTAACTGGTAAAGCTAGGTTGTAGTGTGACTGAGTAACTGGTAAAGCGAGGTTGTAGTGTGACTGAGTAACTGGTGTCGTTTGACCGCCAGGCTCCGGGGTGGAGAAGCCTGTGGGTGAGGCCATCATCCAGGTGGACATGGCTCCAGGGAAGGTCAACGTCAGAGGTGAGGCAGAACACACACGGCCAACACCATAACACACCCACATCTCTTCTTATTGTACATCCGTGTCTGTATCACAACAGACATGCACGCCTCTTCGTTGCTGTACAGTCGTGTTGCATCCCTGTAACAAAATTGTCCTGTAGCTGTCGACACATTTCCCTCTCTTCTGACATCTATATCTGTTTTTTCTTTTTGAAATGATTTATCTCTCTTTATACCTTGAGGAACTCTTTCTCTCTACACCTCGAGGAACCCTTTTGTTCTCTAACCCCTCCCTTTCCCGCTCTCCTCCTCCCATGTTTTGCTTGTCGTCGATGTTTCCTTCCCTCCTCCTTCCATCAGTCCTGGCGGTGAATGACATGAAGTGGCAGACATCCGGTATGTTCCGCCCCTTCGTGGAGGTGAGCCTGATTGGTCCGTTCCTGGCCGACAAGAAACGCAAGTTCACGACCAAGTCCAAGAACAACAGCTGGTCGGCCAAGTACAACGAGGCCTTCCAATTGTGAGTGTCGATTGCATGTGTAGCTCGGAGCTGATTTTCAGTTTGACTTAGGTTAGCCAGTGAAAAGGAATAGAGAAGCTGTTAGTGAATGTGTGTCGGTTCATTCACTGGTCTCATTTTATAGACGGGTCTTTGGTAGATATAACACACCCACCGCCATCTGTACACCTCTTCTCAATCTTTTCAACCTTCTCATCTTTCTCTTTCTTGACCTCATTTGTACTCCATCGCTCCCTTCCTCCTCTCCTCCTCTCCTTCTCTCCTCCCCTCTCTCTTCTCTCATCCTCCCTCTTCTCCTCTCTCCTCCTCCCCCCTTCCTCGTCCTCCCCCCCTTTGTCCTCCTCCTCCTTCTCCTCTCAATCCAACTTCTCCCTTCTCCTCCCTCACCCCTCACCCTCCCTCTCTTCCCCCTCACCCTCCCTCCCGTCCCTTCTCTCCCTCCATCACCACCACCCCTTCACCACCACCCCCCCCCCCCCCACCCCCCCTTCCAGCGTGCTGGGCAAGGAGTCGCCCGACTGCTACGAGCTGCAGATCTCGGTGAAGGACTACTGCTTCGGCCGCGCCGACCGGCTGGTGGGCGTGGCCGTGGTGCAGCTGCGCGACGTGGCCGAGCGGCGGAGCTGCGTGTGCTGGGCGCCGCTGGGGGGGCGCACCCACGCCGACGAGACGGGCGTCACGGTGATGCGCATCCTGTCGCAGCGGCCCGCCGACGAGGTGGCCAAGGAGTTCGTCCGGGTCAAGTCGGAGACCCGGCCGCTCGAGGAGGGCCGATGAGGAGTGGGGGGGGGCCTTTCCCGGGGGGGCTCCTGAGGGCGGGGTGAGAGGGTTCGGAGGAGAGGAATCGGAGGGGGGGGGGGGTTTAAGATGGTTGACCCTCCGAGGTACCCCTGGATGAGGGGGGGCAGAGACAACTGTAACTGTATTTACTGATGTCACCTGAGACCGAGGAGCAGAAAACCTTCTTGCAGAATGGCAGTACCACACAAACATGTAAGTGAACGTTTTTCGACCAGGGGCTGTATCAGATCCTTGTTGCCTCTGTAGAACCTCCATACTTTATACAGGCTTGTGCCATCCAAAGCCCCCCCCCCCCTTTCTCCACCCCACCTTTCCCCACCCCACCTTAGCCTGTGATACGAAGCACATGCGGACGGGTCTGCCGTCCACAGAGTAACCCGCACAGCCCGTCCCTGTGTTTGACAAAGCCTTACAATCCCCAGAGGGGAGCGTCTCTCGCCCTCTAAGCCTCACGATGCAAACGGAGAAACCGATCCAAACCGACTCGTGTCCTGATAACCACAACAGCAATGTCTGTAACACACTGTGGAGAGCACTGATCAGACACAAACTAGTTTAGTTGTAGTTTTAAACCATGGAACAGTCTGGATTTTCCATTAAAAAGTATTTTAGTCGTGGACGAAAGGTGTTCTGTGTTGGGAAAATGGCAGTCTTTGTCGATGTACATTGCTATGAGAAAAGACTGGGTTTATTAGTCCCTAGTATTCAGACTCTAGTTTGCAGTTTTCACAGTACTATTTGTTACGGAGAGTAATTAAGAGTTAAGGATATGTAATAGTGTGTAGTGAGAACAATGGTTTATGGGAGTTGTAGTTAACAGAATCTAAAGCCACAAATGAGTGTACCCAAAAGAATAAGCGTCAAACCTTTTTTATACGACCGTGTTGCCACAAGCATTGTGTTCTAGAACAAAATACTGTACACATTCTGACACCTAAAATAGGTTTCATTAGGGAGTAAAAATGGGCACGGGATTATTTTTTTAACATAATTGTTTTGCCATGTTTCTCTTATAAATTGTGACTGAAAACACTGTTTACCTGTATCTCTACATTTGATGGAAGTAGACAGAAGTGGGGTCTTTGTTTTCCCGGGCTGTTGCACAGTCAGCTTGTATGAGCCTCGAGTTCAGGTGCTCTACTTGAAAAGCAAACGTTTCAATACCCACTTAAGTGTGTCCTCTTTCCCTTGGAGTCACTGAAACACAGAACAACAGCTAGAATGGTGTACAACATGCTCAACTTGACCAATGATGTGTAATGTGACAGCCATGTGGATCCTGTCGGAGGTCATCTTGGTGAGACCTGACTGATGTTTCACCCTTCCCTGTTGTCAAAACTACTTCTTCAACCCTATTGGTCATTTTGAGGACACAGGGCTTGAACTGTCTGCGATTGGCTTACGGAGAACATGCAGCAGGCCGTCGAATAGTATTAAACAGAGGGGGAAAGGGGTGGGGATTGTATGCACTCCTATTTGTTTACCATGTGCCAAGTAATGCAAGCGTTCACTTTCTAGCGTTGTTGATCTGTTCATATTATTCTTTTGTTATTTGAATATTTTAAACAAGTGAACTCTTGCACACTGTTTAAGTTTTACTGTACATTTTTAAAGATAAAGCATGTATTTATTGTAAACAATCAAAAGTTAAATAGAGTTGTGTTTTTTTATGTATGTACAATGTGAAATATGAAAAAGACTGATATATATATATATAAAGTATTTATCATTAATCTGAAGCAAAAATGTTGAATATATATACTTGTACCAATATGTAATTTTTTTTATATAAAATATTTGAGTCACCTCTTTGGCTTTGGGAGGTTTAATGGTCCAACGTGTGAATTAATGTGCTTAAAACTAGCATGGGTATAGTGTCACAAAGAAACCACTGGATAGGAATCTTGTGGATCCGGAATCTCGCTGGGGTTTAATTTTACGTCAAAAATGACTGAACTTCTCAGTACTTCATGTATATTGTAACAGCTGTCTCCTGTCAAGATCAACCATTTCTCAAATGACTTCAAGGCAAGGGGAATGCAATGATGATTCCATCAGCACCAATATCACCATATTGACGTCACCCGAAGAGAGATGGCATTGCTTCGTATTGCTCAGTGGTCTTCAATCCTTTGGTCTTCGGGGCCCACTGCCCTGTATGTTCAACATGCTTCCCTGCTCCAACACACCTGGTTCAAATGCATGGGTCATCATCAGGCCTCTGCAGAGTTTGATAACGACCATTCATTTGAATCAGATGTGTTGGATTAGGAATATATCTAAATTAACATACAGAACAGTGGACCCTGAGGACCAAAGTGAAGACCACTGATCTAGATGAACTCTATTGGACCAACAGGTGAGTCTGCACCTCATTCTTATGGATTCACACTGGGGGGTTCAAATTGTTTGACCACAATACCATGACAACACACACACACACACACCTTATCTCTAGCTAACACCTGTCATGTTCTCCTCACTCATCTGCAGGGTTCGACATAAGCGATTGCCCGATGGCCCGGGGCCAGTAAAAAGTAACGTCGGGACAGTTAAATAGCAACTCACTGGCCCGATCGGGCCACTGCAAATTATTGATTGAAAAAAAAAAATTGCATCGTAAAAGTTAACATCCTTTATATGTTTTGCTATCTGCTAAATGCATAAATAACTTTGCAGCTCGTGGGGCGCACATTTGGCAAATCAAGAGTTGAGTGAGTGACGAGTGGTTGTCAAATTGTAATTCTCTAATCTCTATACATTTTTTAACAACTGGCGCGAGACAAAAGTGAAGATGGCAGCAAAGTAGAGCTACGAGTTCAAACGGAAGCAACGTTTTTGATGGAGCTAAGATGCACTGTGTTGTCTGTCGTATGTTCCCGTCTAAAGTAGACGAAAGTGGATCTTTTTACACAGGCACCGACAACTTTCGAAAAAAATCCCTGACCAGCCATGCTAGCAGACAGCACCTGGTTTGCGTGACGGTTAAGCGGATGGTTGACAATCCATCTTCCAGGCCGTTGACCATGCTGGTTAGGAATTTAAATGCAGATGCCCATCATGTTAGGTATGGAGGATTATAGGGGCCAAAACTAAATAAATAAATACTTGGATAAATACATAATTATATAACACAAAGCTTAAATAAATGACACAAAATATATAAATGTTACATGTATTTGTGTGTAAATATATATGTTTACGTTTTCATGTGTTTACATTTATTCATTTATACTTACATTTATTTATTTATACTTACATTTATTTATTTATACTTACATTTATTTATTTAAACTTACATTTATGTATTTATACTTACATTTATCCACGGTGAAACTTCCTGCAGCAAAATAAATCTGTCGTCCCCCCGTCACCAAGTCAGGGGGCGGGTCAAAGCCTCTGATTGGTGAATGAACAGTATTACACACCAGGCAGGCTCAACCAGTCGATCAAGCTCTCTTCAAGCTAGAGGGATCCTCAATCGCCTCACTCTACAGCTGCTAGGGGTGTGCGACACTGCACGATGTGGTATAGATCCGATACCAAGGAGTAAATACAGGGCCAGTATTGCCAATACCGATACTTTGGGCTTAGAAAAGCAGTGGAGGGGCAAAGTGATTTTGAGCGAAGTTAGACAGTGTTTGCAAAACCACTATGATGTAAAGGGAGTTGTGTACTCAGTGTGGAATGAAACTTAAGTATCGATCTTATCACGCTATCAATCAGGCTATTGATACCAACGTTGGTATCGATAGTTGCCGGGTTTCCCAACCCGGCCACTGTCGGTCTTAAGATCGATATGACCACCCCTATGCTGTATCATCTCGCTGAGGATCGTGAACACATTTTCATTGATGTCTGTGTCAGTTAGGGCCAATATCATTCCTATAATTTCAGCGAAGCTCTCAATATGATGTAAAAAAAAAGTGAACTGGCAGGTGCCTCCATCTCTTCAGCTTCCGCCAACATTTCGACCACTGTAGCATTCAATATTTCATTCATTGAATCCGCACAAGGTGCTGCCACCTTGGAATAGTCAAAAGCAGTCGATTCAAGTTGAACCACCAATCAGAGGCTTTGACCCGCCCCCTGACTTGGTGACGGTGGGACGACAGATTTATTTTGCTGCAGGAAGTTTCACCGTGGATAAATGTAAGTATAAATACATAAATGTAAGTATAAATAAATAAATGTAAGTATAAATAAATAAATGTAAGTATAAATGAATGAATGTAAGTATAAATGAATAAATGTAAACACATGAAAACGTAAACATATATATAAACACACAAATAAATGTAACATTTATATATTTTGTGTCATTTATTTAAGCTTTGTGTTATATAATTATTTATTTATCCAAGTATTTATTTATTTAGTTTTGGCCCCGATAATCCTCCATAGTTAGGCCTATTGCACGACTTATAACAACGGCATATCACGTAATTAAGACGGACAGACGTTCGCCTTGTTCCCCCGGGCTATTGAACTGCAGCAGAAGAATGGTGTTGACTTGGGTACTTAGTATCATACTGATGAAATGCAATGGAAGCTTTTATAAATTAGCATTGAGGGACCAGAGTTTTCAGTTTCAGCCAGACAGCCGTGCAGAGATGGCTGTCAGCAGGGAAGAGAGCACGTCATGTTTGAGGTTAAAAGTCAATTGTTTTGCTGACTATTACCTTATTATCTTTTATCACTAGAAATGTGATTTAATTGTTGTCTTTTTATATCCAGGATGTGTTTAATAAATGGTTAAACATGTTAACAGATTAACATAACTTATAAATCTTTGGTTTTGTTGTCCGTCCGTCCGTCATCTGCCGCTTGTCCGGGGATCGGGTTGCGGGGGCAGCGACCTAAGCAGGGAGGCCCAGACTTCCCTTCCCCCGGCCACTTTCACCAGCTCTTCCTGGGGGACCCCGAGGCGTTCCCAGGCCAGCCGAGAGACATAGTCCCTCCAGCGTGTCCTGGGTCTTCCCCGGGGCCTCTTCCCAGTGGGACGTGCCCGGAACACCTCACCAGGGAGGCGTCCAGGAGGCATCCTAATCAGATGCCCGAGCCATCAGCGGAGGAGCAGCGGTTCTACTCTGAGCCCCTCCCGGATGACCGAGCTTCTCACCCTATCTCTAAGGGACACCCTGCGGAGAAAGCTCATTTCGTCCGCTTGTATTCGCGATCTCGTTCTTTCGGTCACTACCCATAGTTCGTGACCATAGGTGAGGGTAGGAACGTAAATCGACTGGTAAATAGACTCAGCTCCTTCTTCACCACGACGGACCGACGCAGAGCCCGCATCACCGCGGAAGTCACACCGATCCGCCTGTTGACCTTGCGCTCCATTCTTCCCCCACTCGTGAACAAGACCCCGAGATACTTGAACTCCTCCGCTTGGTTCAGGATCTCCTCCGCGACCCGGAGATGGCACTCCACCCTTTTCCGGTCGATTACCATGGCCTCAGATTTGGAGGTGCTGATTCGCATCCCAGCCGCTTCACATTCGGTTGCGAACCGCCCCAGTGAGAGCTGAAGGTCACGGCCCGATGAAGCCAACAGGACCACATCATCCGCAAAAAGCAGCGACCCGATCCTGAGGTCACCAAACCGGACCCCCTCAACACCCTGGCTGCGCCTAGAAATTCTGTCCATATAGGTAATGAAGAGGATCGGTGACATAGGGCAGCCCTGGCGGAGTCCAACCCTCACCGGAAACAAGTTCGACTTACTACCGGCAATGCGGACCAAACTCTGGCTCCGGTCGTACAGGGACCGGACAGCCCCGATCAGGAAATCCGGTACCCCGTACTCTCGGAGCACCCCCCACATGAGCCCCCGAGGGACACGGTCGAACGCCTTTTCCAAATCCACAAAACATGTGTAGACTGGTTGGGCGAACTCCCATGTACCCTCCAGGACTCCGCGGAGGGTATAAAGCTGGTCGACTGTTCCACGGCCAGGACGAAAACCACATTGCTCCTCCTGAATCCGAGGTTCGACAATCCGACGGACCCTTCTTCTCCAGGACCCCTGAATAGACTTTCCCAGGGAGGCTGAGGAGTGTAATCCCCCTAAAGTTGGAGCACACCCTCCGGTCCCCCTTTTTAAAGAGGGGAACCACCACCCCAGTCTGCCAGTCCAGAGGCACTGTCCCCGATGTCCACGCGATGTTGCAGAGTCGTGTCAACCAAGACAGCCCTACAACATCCAGAGCCTTAAGGAACTCCGGGTGGACCTCATCCACCCCAGGGGCCCTGCCACTGCGAAGCTTTTCAACCACCTCGGCGACCTCAGCCCCAGAGATAGAAGGGCCCCCCCCGATGTCCCCAGACTCTGCCTCCACGTCAGAAAGCGTGTTGGTGGAATGGTCTTCGAAGTATTCCTTCCACCGATCCAGGACGTCCCCCGTCGAGGTCAGCAGCGCACCATCCCCACCGTATACAGTGTTGACAGAGCACTGCTTCCCCCTCCTGAGCCGCCGGATGGTGGTCCAGAACCTTTTTGAAGCCGTTCGGAAGTCATTCTCCATGGCCTCGCCAAACTCCTCCCATGCCCGGGTTTTTGCCTCCGCGACCGCCAAAGCCGTGTTCCGCTTGGCCTGCCGGTACACATCAGCTGCCTCTGGAGTCCTACCAGCCAATAAAGTCCGATAGGCCTCCTTCTTCAGCTTGACGGCATCCCTCACTTCCGGAGTCCACCACCGGGTCAGAGGGTTACCGCCGCGACATGCACCGACCGCCTTGCGGCCGCAGCTCCGGTCAGCCGCTTCAACAATGGAGGCCCGGAACATGGCCCATTCGGACTCAATGTCCCCGGCCCCCCCCGAAACATGATCGAAGCTCTCCCGGAGGTGGGAGTTGAAGCTCCTACTGACAGAGGGTTCCGCCAGCCGTTCTCAGCAGACCCTCACATTACGTTTGGGCCTGCCAGGCCTGACCGGCGTCCTCCCCCACCATCGAAGCCAACTCACCACCAGGTGGTGATCAGTTGACAGCTCCGCCCCTCTCCTCACCCGAGTGTCCAAGACATGCGGCCCCAAGTCCGATGACACGACTACAAAGTCGATCATCGAACTGAGACCTCGGGTGTCCTGGTGCCAGGTGCACATATGGACACCCTTATGCTTGAACATGGTGTTCGTTATGGACAAGCCGTGTCTAGCACAGAAGTCCAACAACATAACACCACTCGGGTTCAGATCGGGGGGGCCGTTCCTCCCAATCACGCCCCTCCAGGTCTCACTGTCATTGCCCACATGAGCATTGAAGTCCCCCAGGAGGACGAGGGAATCCCCAGGAGGAGCGCTTTCCAGCACCCCCCCCAGAGACTCCAAAAAGGGTGGGTACTCTGAGCTGCCGTTTGGTGCATAAGCACAAACGACAGTGAGGACCCCCCCCCCCCCCCCCCCCCAAAGGCGGAGGGAGGCTACCCTCTCGTCCACCGGGGTGAACCCCAATGTACAGGCGCCGAATCGAGGGGAAACCAGTATTCCCACCCCAGCTCGACGCCTCTCACCAAGGGCAACTCCAGAGTGGAAGAGAGTCCAGCCCCTCTCAAGGAGACTGGTTCCGGAGCCTATGCTGTGCGTCGAGGCGAGGCCGACTATATCTAGCCGGAAACTCTCTACCTCGCGCACCAGCTCAGGCTCCTTTCCCGCCAGCGAGGTGACGTTCCACGTCCCTAAAGCTAGCTTCTGCAGCCGAGATCGGACCGCCAAGGCCCCCACCTTCGGCCGCCGCCCGTCTTACACTGCACCCGACCCCCATGACCCCTCCTGCGGATGGTGAGCCCACTGGAAGAGGGTCCCACGTTGTCTCTTCGGGCTGTGCCCGACCGGGCCCCATGGGAAAAGGCCCGGCCACCAGGCGCTCGCCATCGAGCCCCACCCCCGGGCCTGGCTCCAGGGGGGGGGCCCCGGTGAACCATTGTTGTGTTTCTTCATGGTTGGTTTTTTGAGCCACGCTTTGTCTGGTCTTTCACCTGGAACCTGTTTGCCTTGGGTGACTCTACCAGGAGCATGGAGCCCCCGACAACATAGCTTCCAGGATCACTAGGACACGCAAACTCCTCCACCGCGGTAAGGTGGTGACTCAAGGAGGGGTTTTGTTGTAACAATGATAAATTACAACTTTTGGAGGGGGGGCCAGTAAAAATGCCCTTGGGGCCAGTAAGCTTCAAACCCACTGGCCTGTGGGGCCAGTCGCAATTTTTTTTTATGTTGAACCCTGATCTGTACTTTCCCAGACTCATGTTGACCTTAATGTTAGGGGAAGTCCCTCCTAGCCTTTTCACACCAATAAGGTAAGCCAGTTTAGGTCTGGAACATTCTGGGCTGTTTAACCTGGTTAGGCATTTCTGCATTTCTGCTAACCAAATGACTATCAACCGTTATTTAGATTGAATAATCTTCTGAAACAGTGTTGCTGTTTGGAAATGGCTTTGCACCAGAAATGCTCCACTGAATGTTAATGGTTCTCAATGTTTTAATAACCTTTTCTTGTAAATTCCTCTATGGTCATGTTTTATCATGATTCATTTCCTTCTCCGCGCCCAGTGGTCAGTTCATCATTAAGTTCAGTTTCATAATGGAAGCCTCTCATCCATCCCCCCCCCCCCCCCCCCCCCCCCCCCCCCCCCCGACCCCCTCTCTCTATCTCTCAATCCACGTTGTTACAACTAGTTTTCTCCTTCCACAGAGAGCAGACCACACTGTGTTTGGTTCAGTATTGACACAGGTGAGGTCGCACACTGTCCGTATTTTCTTTAGACCACTTCTAGGTTAAACGGCTAAATCAGTCAGCCAGTCTGGCCCTGCAAAACAAATAAGGTGTCTTTTGTTGAATTTCGTGTTTAAACCTTTACTACAGACGGAGCTAACATATCTACACATAGACTTGGTGTGAATGTAGTCCTAGACGTGTTCTGATTTAGACACACAGTTTCACAGTGTGGTGAGACTTTCATTGAGGGGGCAGCACCTCAGAGTCTTAGCTTAACTTGCGGGGAACACCATCCTGTCTGCAAAGAAACACTGCTTTCACCACTGCAAAGTCAACACTGCAACGACTACACACAGACCTGGAGGGTGCTTTCAGACACACACAAAGGGGACCCAGTCCCGCATAGAGAGGTAAGTGTGTGTGTGTGTGTGTGTGTGGACAGACACTCAGTGTTTGTTTTTGTAGTTTGGGCACCTTTGGGAATTTTAAGTCAGCATAATACCATGTGTTCAGGCCTGATGATAGAGGAGAGTTGCGTTGTTGGGGAATTCATTCAAGAACATAGTCTGTGTGTGTTTGTGGGATGCAGAATGCAGTTGTGCTGTTTTCGAATCGAAGTCTGAAAAAAAGCCGTTTCCCTTTTTTGGCGGGTAGGAAATGGAGTTCACCGGGAGGGAGTCTAACCCAAACAAAGAACAGGGCGACAAGACGGAGGGATGAAAATGGAGAACGTGAGGAAAAAGTTGAACAAAACTGAGGAAAGGAGAGAAGGGTAAGGTTTAAAGATCGAGAGGTGTGAACAACAAGTGACCGAGGACTGAGAGGGAAACCAGACTGTCGGTGCGTTTGTTTGGTGGCTGTGCGTAATCCCACCCTGTGTTCCTGTTTATCCTGTGTGTGTGTCTGTGCGCGCGCGTGTGTAGGGGAAGAATGTGCCTGCCTCCTCCTCAGAGAGAGAGAGAGATAGAGAGAGAGAGAGAGAGAGAGAGAGAGAGAGAGAGAGAGAGAGAGAGAAAGGGAGAGGGGGAGGGAGGGGGCCAGATGAGAGAAGAGGAGAGAGTCTGAAACGGTGCCTATGAATGAGGGAGGAGTTATGACAGAGTGAGAGCAAATAAAGAGGAGTATTAGAAAACTAGAGGAGGAAGTAGAGAATGAGAGAGTGGTGTAGTGCAGAGAGTCTAGGTGGAGTCTGTGTGTGTGTGTGTGTGTGTGTGTGTGCGACAGAGAAAGAGAGAGGCTGAGAAGGACAAGCTGTCCTGAGGAATTATTAGCTGCTTGTTCGTGTGCTGGATTTTCACAAGACTGCTACATCGCTCCCCTGCTTCAGACACGCCCATGTGGCCGGCATCAAAACAGATGGTAAGGACAGTCGCCTGTTTCTTGAACTCAGGGTTAAGGGTCGAAGGTCAGCTGAAGACTTTGCTGCGGAGCAGAGACTTTTGAAATGGAAACCAGAAGCAGAAAGTGCTAGAGAAGACCAGGCGAACCCAACAGGAAGTTGTGGGTTGTACGTGTTTTTTCTTTTCCTCATCATCTCCCTGTGTGTTGCCTTGAGAACCCCAAAGCTGCTGAACGAGCGAGCGAGTGTAGCGCTTGGTTTTTTAGTTTTGAGAGAGCGAGGGAGGCAAAGATGGAGCCCTGGTTTGGGTTATTTTTCCATGCTGTAACGTAGGCTTTTAAAAGGCTGTTTCCCCCACAGTTTACACCTATAATACGTTTGGTTTGGTCACCATTTCAATCATGCCGCTTGTATCCCTACTTTCATCAGTAGTTGTGACGGACGTGCATCTTAAAGGTTCTTCTTCTACAAAGAGGGCATTGTTGCATACTGCATGTCAAAATATAATTTTATATTGATGGTGATAATGGTGGCAGTGATAGTGGAGATGATAGTGTTGATCAATCTCCCCCTTGACCACGTCAAGTGGCTTCTTCCCCCCCTCCCCTCGGCTGATGGCCGAAAGGCCTCATAACTGATGCTTCCTTCCTGTTTTACCACTTCTTCGTTTGTCAGCCCCATCTGAAGGTCGTTACGGACACACGTGCGGTTGTCAAGCTCTGAACCCGCTGGCACGGCTTTGATGTTGTAGCCCACGGCGACTCCCTCCTTTTGTCAGTTGTGAACACCCTTTTGTCCGGAGCCACTGTAACTCTCACCTGGCGACCTTAAAATCCCCTCTGGCCGATCCGAGACCATCAATAATGCAGCAGTCGTGAACAAAAGCTACGTTCATGCAACAACATCTGCAACTATTTTCAGATGGGTTGTGTCAACCATGTGCCGTTTTTTTTTATAAAACATGACTGCTAGTGTTAGCATATTTGACTGGGTAATAGGATGCTATATGTGTCAAATCTGAATTCCTGTCAAAATATCACCCTGCCTGTGAGAACCAACAACAGTCACGGGTTTGTTTTGATTAATCATAGACATTGGACATTGTTTTGTTTTTGTCAAATACTCAAGATTAAATAAGTTACTAATTAATAGGCATGGATATGGTTAAGCTTTTAGGTCAATCAAAAAGTCTGGGGGTTATGAGGTAAACTGAGAGGGAGGCCATTCTCACATCAGCTGTCTGGTCTGAAAGGTCAGGTGAATTATTAAGCGTTTGATTGTTCAAGTTTTTGCGGCATGCTGTGCTCCAGTCAAAAGGGGCCGGGCTGGCTCAGTGCCCCTGCTGTGTGCCAATAGGCGGTGTCACAGGTGAAATGTCTAACCTTGATTCCTCTCAACCTTTCACCTTGCCTCCCGCTCATCTCGCTTTGCAGACGATATCTCGATGAGACCTTTCATCTTGATTGGACGATATCTGGCGACTTGATTTAGAATCTAACCCGAACCCGTTCAGACACGGGTCATGGACGGATTGACAGTTTTGAAGTGTTCTTAAGTGTTCTGTTAAGTCAACTGCTTTAAATTTCAATTATATTCAGTTGTCATTAGTACTTCTCATTGATGATGGGGCTGTTTTTAACCCTGAATTCATTTCATTGACGTGTTAGCAGTTTAGGAAAGTTTCTGAGAAATCTTCAGATTTGAATTTTGTTCTTGTCCATGATGTTTGGTTTATTTATTTTTATTGAATTTTTTTTATTTTTTATGGGGGGCATTTTATTGCTTTATTGGATAGGAACAGTTGTAGATAGACAAAGGGAGGGAGAGAAAGAAGGGGATGACATGCAGGAAATGGCCCGGGACAGAATCGAACCCGGTGAATCACGGGGCGCCCTCATGTCCATGATGTTTGAATGAAGAAAGGGTTATGGCCTTGATATAATCCAGTTTTGATCACGTACGTATGCGAAAACTACCTATGGTTCACACGCTCCACTGCATACTTTATGTCTGCGTTGTTGTTAAGCTATGTCCACTAGGAGGTAGGTCAGTGACAAATTGCGGAAATACGTCGACAACTGCTTCTGATTTAGTATAACAGCAATAACCAATGGCGACAGAGGTGGAGGTATTGCTGTCTAATGTCTAATATTTGCTCTTAAAAATGTATTGTACTACTACTACTTTGCTGCATTACATTTACATTTAGTCATTTAGCAGACGCTCTTATCCAGAGCGACTTACAGTAAGTACAGGGACATTCTCCCCGAGGCAAGTAGGGTAAAGTGCCTTTCCCAAGGACACAACTTCATTTTGCAGGGCCGGGATTCGAACCGGCAACCTTCTGATTAATAGCCCGACTCCCTAACCGCTCAGCCATCTGACCCCATCCATCACACGGAACGTCAGAGGGGCTTTAGTATACTGCCCCTAGATTTCTGGGGGTGTTGCACCTGGCGTATGCGTACACTTAAGGCACAGGGAGATGTGCACAAAGTAAACACCAAACAAACACAGGATACGTGCGGCAGCAGTCATTCATACACATACTTCAAGTATATATCGGCCTTAATAAAGGTTAATAAAGTCCCCTATGATGTAATGGATGGATACTTGATGACACAGGTTGTTATCATATCTTTTTTTGTCACTATGGATTGGAGAGGAACAAAGTAGAAAGTGAAAGAAGATAGATCATTATGATCCCAAGATTTAAATCTCTCCCCCGGGGACATTGAAGCCTGTTTGCACAGCCTGAACCATTTTGAAAACCCCCAAATTCTAACTGTAAATCAATTTTGTTGCAATACCAATTTCAGTCATTTCAATTACAATATATTGTGGGTACATCATGAACATTAGAAATACATTAACTGATCCAGATAAACAGATTTTGTGGGTGCTGCCATAGTTAGAGAGGGGGGGAAACTTGACGACTTTCTGACTAGCCTGCCACGGAAGTTTCACCACAAGACTTCACCGAAACGTCTTGCCTCACCACTTATTTCTCTCTGCTTTAAACCTCTGCAGACCTATGGGGGATTCACTTTTCCAGCGAAATGTATGTGAATGTAATAAGTGAATCATAGAGTGCAAGCACACTTCTCAAGTGCAAGGCCATGTCTCATTTACGGACTGCTTTAAGAGCGCATCAACAGCAGAAAACCAACTTTCTCACTCTAGATCTTAGTCATAGCCCCCTCCCCCCCCGCCCACCCAACCCATACAATCCCCTCCCAACCACTGATTTAGCAGGAAGCTTTGTGTGTTTCGTTCACGTACTTGACCCAAATCGGTTACCACACAACTCACCAAACACAGCTTTAAACAGGGTCGTTTGTTTGGTGAGAGAGATGAGAGTTGTTTGTGCAAGTATTTATCCAACTTTTACCCATGCTCTGTTTTGACTCCTATACCTAGCAACCTGTCTGTTCAGAACCTTGTTCACAAACCTGGACCCAAGTGTATTGCCAGGATTGAATGAGGAAGTGACTTGGATAGTACGAGTGCATATGTGTCAGATAATCATTTCGTAATGTGAGGGTTTAGGGGGGTCCCTAGTGGGAGGTCTTGGGACAGGTCACTGCGGGACAGAAACTGTGGAACAAACATGATTTGGCTCAGCGGGATAATGTTGCAACATGTTCTCACCCACCAGGAGGGCTGTTATCAGAGTGACACTCTTCTCCTTCTGAGAAGAGGAATTGGGCAGTTTGGCGACCACGATGAGGGTTTCCATGGTTCCTCAGTATGTCTTTTATTTATGACGTGATCAAATGAATGATCTGATGACGTGGTCGACTTTTTGAAGTTGCTTCGAAGTGCTAAAAATGTTAGGGTCTAAATAAAGCCCAAACGCTGGAGTTGATAAATGTATTGCATTGTGTTTCACTAGACTGTTGTTTGCATATTTGGGGACACACATTTTAGGACATGTTCCCTGTATTTTAACTATAGTCTCATATTCACAATGTCCTATTGTGGCTTAAATATTGTAAATGAACAGGACAATGAGTATACAATATAAGAGGTACTGTTATTTCAACAGTGTGTGGTACAAGGTATGGTCTTGGCATTCCTGCACTGAATTATTTTTGTCAAGACTAAAATCCTGTTTTTCTCTGTAAAGGCGGGGCTACGCTCAGAAAGTGCTACTCTCTGTCATTAGGGCTTCCTTCTATTGTTGCTTTCTAATCCTGATCTCCTAATCGGGACCATTTGTCTAACAATGTCTCCAATAATGAGACTTACCGACACTCACTCAGTTATTCAACGCCATTTGGAAGTTATGAAACATTTGACCACTCATGACCCTACAACCATGTCATGATGATGTCACCTGAATCCTTCTGAATTAGTATACACCTCCATGTCCTTTTTCAGCAGACTTTTGACTGTGTGAGCAAAATATTTTATCAAGTCGTGCCCAGAGTCGATGAAGTCAAGGCAGTTTATTTTCTTGCAGCATGCAGCAAGGAGACAAGTCTATGGTGATACAAAGTTATCTGAGGAACCCAGTCTCCTTTTATCCTAAAGTTCTCACGTGTGTGTGTGTGTGTGTGTGTGTGTGTGTGGGGGGGGGGGGGGGGGGGGGGGGACGGGACATCTTCAGTTTGAAGTGGAAAGTTACAATATAGAAGTTGACCCTGGTTCCAACACATTGGACACGACAACACAGAGTTTGACATCTGTTTAGCTTACTTGCTCAGTGAAACATCTTGACATGCTGACTAAAGGCAACAGTCTGCCTGTTTAAGTAAGCTTGCGGTTGCAACTATGAGGGGTTCCTCTTTCTGAACAGTATTCTTTTAAGCTTGCATAACACGCAGGTAGAAATATTTCAATATTCAGACTGACACACACACCCACCCCCATCTACACTAATAAAATACCATTCAGACACATTCAGTCTGAGAAAGCAGTCTAGAGGCTGCTCTGTCTTCCATTTCGTCATTTAGCAGACGCTCTTATCCAGAGCGACTTACACTGAGTACAGGGACATTTCCCTGAGGCAAGTAAGGTGAAGTGCTTTGCCCAAGGACACAACGTCATTTGGTTGGCACAGCCGGGAATCGAACCAGCAACCTTCTGATTACCAGCCCGATTCCCTAACCGCTCAGCCACCTGACTCTCCTACTGTCTTGAGAACTGAAGATATGTGCAGCCAGATACCTCATCAGGGAACTCACTTGAGGGGGCGGGTTCTGCAGATGAATGCCAACGACAACCAGGTCTCTCGTCATCCCAATCGATCCTTAGATGCTTATCGTGCTTCAGGGGATTGTGGATCTGACTTAAGTATGAGTTGACGAATACATTTTGATTGAATAGTGTCGTTGCATTTTGTGTGTACAACCAGCTTTAAGGCTTCAACAATCGCTCTTTTTGTGGCATAGCTTTGAGATCGGCTAATATGTGACTCAGTAAAACACCACGGTGAAATGAGTTTCTGTTTTCAGGAGACTATTTTGAAGGGTAAATGATTGGCTATAGATCATGACAGGGGATCTAGGTCTGGGCAAAGAAGGCATCATTATTGTCAAGTGAACCCTCTCAATGTTCAGGCATGCGTTCAGCTTTTGAAGCCGACGTACTCTGGCTAATTATAGCAAGTGAACTGATACCAGAAGTATCTGTTGATAGAAAACAGCAGATTGTGTAAGCTGAGGAGGTGAATGCCACCACTGGTTAGTGATCCACAGAACAAACCATTTTCCTCCAATCTGTCTGAACACAGTGAGCCAGCTAACAGCTCTGCTCCAACCCAGACCAACACATAAATCACTGTGAAAACAGTACCCCTTAAGAAACATCACTTTGCCCCCGACAAAGGTGGATCTGCTTCAATACACATTTACATTTAGTCATTTAGCAGACGCTCTTATCCAGAGCGACCTACAGTAAGTACAGGGACATTCCCCCGAGGCAAGTAGGGTGAAGTGCCTTGCCCAAGGACACAACGTCATTTGATGTGGCCGGGAATCAAACTGGCGACCTTCAGATTACTAGCCCGATTCCCTAACCGCTCAGCCACCTGACTCCCCTCCTCTCTGTTGATCATCAGATGATGACATGCACATCTCACCTTAGACCTCCAAAACCACTAGGCTGGTTCTGAATCAGCCTACAATCTGGCAACCATTTTGTTCTGGATCACAACTCTTAAACCTTCTTAGTAGGAGTCAGGTGGCTGAGCGGTTAGGGAATCGGGCTTATTATCAGAAGGTTGCCAGTTTGATTCCCGGTCGTGCAAATGACGTTGTGTCCTTAGGCAAGGCACTTCACCCTACTTGCCTCGGGGGGGAATGTCCCTGTATTTACTGAAAGTCGCTCTGGATAAGAGCGTCTGCTAAATGACGAAATGTAAATGTAGTTACCGTATATGGTATGAGGAAAAGGATCAGCTGGGAATTGAATGTTGATGTGTTTGTGTTTTGAGGGGTGAGGTTAATGAAATACTGAGTATGAACTGGGAGATTCACTCATTTGTGACGACAGTCGTGTTCTAGAGAAGGGGGAAGCACAGATGAGAGTGGAAAGCTGTCCCAGGCTCATCCGAAGGGACTCGCACCGCCAGACAAAGGTTGATGTGTGTGAATCATTAGCTGGAGACTGGGTCCAGACATTTCCTTTTCTACACAAACACACACACACATGCACTCACACACACACACTTCAGGTCTGACTGACTGAACGGTGAGGTCTGTTTTCACCAAGAACGCCTGTTTTCTGCTTCAGGAACCGAATGCCCCTGATTAAACAGACATCCACACTCCCTGTTGAACCCTCGGCCCTCTCAGTCCTTATTGTCCGACCACATGTTGGTCTTTGACATAGGAGGTTGTTACGTCACTCACGTAAACTCACATTTACGTTTTGTATTGTTTCGTGAGGAACATGGGGGGGGGGGGGGGAAGGAAAAATACTGTACTACATGAAAACGACCAGACAAGAAATTGTGACTTTCAGCTATCGGTTCTTGATGTTTATTCTGGTCGACGTTATCTTTTGCCTTAAGGGGTTGGAGGTACAGTAACTTGCTCTGTTTGGTTTGAGCTGGCCATGCCAGGTCTGGGAATGGCTCGTTCAGGGTTGTTGGCCAGAGTAGACATGTTTCTCAAGTTCAGGTTTACCCCAGGCGTTTCCTGTGTTTCCAACCAGTAGCAATGATGTCATGACTAGGTCTTCTTTCACTACTTTTACAGGCTCTACTTCTCCCTCCCTCCCTCCCTCCCTCCCTCCCTCCCTCCCTCCCTCCCTCCCTCCCTCCCTCCCTCCCTCCCTCCCTCCCTCCCTCCCTCCCTCCCTCCCTCCCTCCCTCCCTCCCTCCCTCCCTCCCTCCCCCCCCCCTTGGTTATTTATTTCTTGCATACTTTACTTCATTACTTCTTTACTTCATTACTCCTGCTTATTTAACTCTTCAGCCAGCGTCTTTTGTAGCCAAAAACTTTTAACTCAACATTTTACAAGTTGAATGTTTGACATTTCAGAAGATCACTTTGCTCTCTTGTCTTTTAAGATATTCCTTGAATTTTCAAAGGAAAGTACACTTTTATTTTATTGGATTTTCAGGGGTGGTTTCATTTGGTTACGTCTTTAGGTTTAGTTTAGACTGTGTGAAATGGAATTTGGTGTGTGTGTTCATGTTCCACCAGGGACGTGGTATACCTCTACACACACACACACGCTGAAGAACATACATGTAGCTTCTATAAATAGCTGCAGTGTGTCTGGAGGGGGAGGGGGGTTCTGAGGGGCGGGAAATAAAACGTCTGCTTCCTGTCTTGTAATCTTCAACAGCAGCCACTGTTCACACACACACCCCCCCAACTTATTTGTAATCTCGTAAAGCAAACCATATGCCTATGTTAGAAGTCGAAACAAATCAACAGCTCTGAGATTAAGCTACAGCAATCATCACCAGTGAATGTTTGGGGGCAAAACAGGGTTGTATTGTACATGTATGTTATAAAAATGTTGCGGTCAAAGGGAACCTTATCATCCACAAACGTATGGCCTGTCATCGGTCTAGGTGTGTGTGTGTTCGTGAAGGTGTCCGTGACCTAGAACCGCCCTGTTCTAGGTCAATAAAAGACTGTTATCATGCCAGAGGAAGTCTCCGGCTCTGATGGAGGCCTGAGCCAGGGGGTGGAGGTGTTGAACCAGTGGAGGACCGGGGGCAGCCGAAGGGGCCACCTCCCTCTGACTCACGCTGGTCTCTGGGCCTGATGTCAGAGGCTGATGCAAACCCAGAGCAAGAGCCAACCTGAGAGGGGGCACTGAGTGAAGCGTGCTCTTACGTACATGGAAACGTGTGCCTCCTGCACACACACACACACACACACACCCCTGCACACAGGGAAGAACTTGAAGCACACACTCCTTCACAGACACACACACACACACAGATACACGCAGTAACAAAAGCGGTACTGTATCGTCCCAGATTTGTGTGAGAACCAGACACTGTTTAACCAAGAGAGACGCGTACCGGCAGATGATAAATATACCGCAGGCTCATACGAGCTACAGTCTGTCAACAAATACTGCACACATCTGGCCTGCAGTGTTGTGGCGGAGACTATCCTCGTTCACTGGGAATTTGACTTTCTCCTAGCTTTTCCCCTCACAGGAAAGTAGAACTGAAACAATGCCCATGTTCTGATAATGCTGTATGAAATGAACAGGGACGCGTGGGGTTTTACGCAGCATATGGAATATAACCCATCCCTTGGGAGGCAACGCACGTTTCGAATGTTAACACCCTGGTTTACGGCTCCAGTCAGGAAACTGGTGGCTGGCAAGAGATTGATACTGCCCACCTAATCGGAAACTTTGGGAAAATGCATTCAATAGCTGTTGTGTAGAACGTTGCTGCCTTGCGCAAGTGCAGGAAATGTCAGTGAGCCTCACCCATTTTTGAGTGAAATGGATGTTTTGCTATATTTTGGCATCATAGATTGTATGTGACCTGTTTACTTCTGATTTTCTAACAGCTTATTTTGTCTCTGTCAGTTAGATGTCATGGATGGATAGCGAGAAGAAAAGAGGGGAAAGATGTCATTTTTCGGGCTTGACTGTGTGAAGAAGAAAGAAAGGGGTAAGTGCCTCTTGATTTGAGAAACGGTCAAAGAGACATTCGATTCATTCAAGAGCCAAGAGTCCACCACTCGTTATTCCTCTCTCTCCCTCCCTCTCTCTCTCTCTCTCTCTCTCATTCTCTCTTTCTTTCATTCTTTCTTTCTTCTTGGGTCTTCTCATCTCCGGATTGTTGTAGCATTTCTCTGTCTACCAAGGGAACAGCCAACATCCTGGATATGTTCTATCAAGAACACAGCTTCATGATGAATTCACTTGTCCTGTCAGTAAAAAGCTACCATATACTCCTTCTCATGTCTTGGTTTCTCCTTAGAGTTGGAAAGAAAACTCCGAGCCAATGACAGAGAGTTCAACATCTCCTTCAAGTATGCGGTGAGCTGAGCACTTGCTGTGTGTCTTTCATATGTTTACACTAAACCATGAACATTGCTGGTTCGATTCCCGGCAGTGCCAAATGACGTTGTGTCCTTGGGCAAGGCACTTACCATACTTGCCTCGGGGGAATATCCCTGCACTTACTGTAAGTCGCTGTGGATAAGAGCGTCTGCTAAATGACTAAATGTAAATGTAATCAGAAAGCTGGAAGTAAGTAAGAGACTGGAGGTCAGGGTGGTCTGGAGGTGAGGGCACTTCCCATTGTAGATAGTACTGGAAGGAGCGGTTTCCTGGACTCATGCTAGAGATTGTGTTCATCCTCTTGACTTGTGCAATGTTATGGTGAAAAAAGCATTTGTCTCACTTCTTCTTTTCTTAGTACTGTAGTTTCCCAAAAGGAAATCTAGACCCAGTTACACTAATTCAGCTTTCAAAACAACAAAAGTTGTTTCAGGGTCTTATGTTCTTTCTGTGAGTTCAGTACTCTGCTTATCCATTTGTTGTAAATTAGTACGTGTTGTAAATTCCTGGTTCTCCCTTTCTGTTTGTTATCAGACCAATGCCATCAAGACCTCCAAGTACAGCTGGTTTACCTTTTTGCCCCTCAACCTTTTTGAGCAGTTTCAGAGGATTGCTAATGCCTACTTCCTGTTTTTGCTCGTCCTTCAAGTGAGTGGAACACACCATGCGCGCAAACACAATGGACATAGACATGCTCTATCAGGCTCACACACTAACACACGCACACGCACGCACATGCACTCACACACACACACACACACACACACGTAGGTTTGTTTTCAAATGTGGGTGGGACAGCTTTTTTTTTTAAATAACTTGAAGATGCTGGTGTCTTAATAAAGAGTGAGGTGGATGGATTGTCCTTTTTTAAATGTTATTTTTTATCCTACCCACATATAATAAACCCCGCATGGACTACAGATCCACCCTCTTTTGCACACACAAACACAGAACGTTTAGTGATTGTTGGGTCAGTGAAACGTCTGCTTGTTTTGCCTACAGCTACAATCAGTCAAAATACTGGGCAGGACATGACTAAGTATAGAGCAAAGAGATTCAGGAAATAAGATATCCACAACCGGAAACTGCTTAATTGTCCCCTTGAACATTTGTCATTGACAAATTGTGCTTTGGACACAATCATAATAGTACCCGACCTAGAAAGAACGGTAACACTTTAGAATAATGGTCCGTTGTTAATGAGTAGCTATGCAGGAAGTAATAGGTTCTACATTAACACTGAATTTAATACTATTAACTAATATGGAACCAAGATTAACTAAGCAGTAAGTAATAGCGAATTTAGTTCAAAGGTAGTTCCTTGGTAGGTATTTGTTTATTACTAAATAAATATATCCTCATTGAGAACTACTTGTGAACTATGACCAATTAAGAAAGAATAACCAATGAATTACTAATCACAAAAGTAAGGTCTAAATAGTGAACAATTGTGTTTTTTTTACTCTTAACATGGTTGTAACATTTCAGAAGCTTGTGCCCTGAAATGAATTCTTTGTGGAAACCAGTTTATGAATATTAACGTTCTAACACGCCCCTGTATGATTATGGGACACCTGATCATACTGTATGATTATGCGGGCAATTTCGATGTGTCTGCTATTAGCTCAGAAAATATCAAATCACGGCCGGTCCATTTTCCAAATCCAGTCGACTTGGCTTACCAAAACCTATTTGTCCTGAATCCATGACATGTTTTCCCTAAAGCTATACTGGTGCAACCTCAATGAGTTAGGAGCGCAAAATCATTTGGCAGTGGCACATTTTTATGGATGGTAAATATCCAGGATTTGGCTAACATACGATAACAACCACTTGGTGAATTTCACTAGAATTTCGAATTGTATAATTAGTGCAAATTTCGAATGGTAGAATTAATGCGAATTTCGATTGCAATACTACAGTTTGTATGAGGGACTTTTTACAAGCTAGCCGACAGCTACAGTAGCCTGGCTTTACAGCTAGCAACAACTGTAGCTAGCATTTTGGGCCATGTTCCTGTTCTCTGATTTGGGTTATCTAGCAAGTTATTTTACAGTCCTGCCATTTGTTCTTTCTTCCTTCATCATTTGTATTCCTTTGGAAGTGCGTTGCTGTTGTATTTCGCAGTAGTGGCCAATGCTATAATCGTGAGTAGTGAATATACCTTGATTTGGGTTAGGGTTAGCCATGTACTTACTTATTAATTATTTAGCCATTATGTTTGACTCAGTTTATCATCACAGTTTGTTGAATGTGTTGAATGTTTCATTCCAAAATACAGAATGTTTTGTTTAAATGCTAGGTTTCATCATTGTGCCAAACAAAGAATGTTTTATTCAGACATATAACAATAAAATGCTTTTTTCTTGCATGCCCATGTGCATTTTTGCATTATCTAGGATTTTCTTATACGATAGTGCCTATAGTTAAAAAAATATGTTATCCAATCACTGCAGTTGTTTTATGTTGTAAATCTTGTGAGGTGACATGTTAGGGAGGGGTTAACATGTTTTACACTTTGAAATAATGGTCCAGATTACAGTTACTGCGGAATGACAAGGTAACTCTTGAGTAATTAGTGAAGAGTTAACATGTTTGTCACTTTAAAATAATGTTCCACATCACAAGTAGTTACTGCAGGATTACAAGGTAACACCTGAGTAACTAGTGAGGAGTTAACATGTTTTTCACTTTGAAATAATGGTCCAGATTACAGTTACTGCGGAATGACAAGGTAACTCTTGAGTAATTAGTGAAGAGTTAACATGTTTGTCACTTTAAAATAATGGTCCACATCACAAGTAGTTACTGCAGGATTACAAGGTAACACCTGAGTAACTAGTGAGGAGTTAACATGTTTGTCAATTTAAAATAATGGTCCACATCACAAGTAGTTCCTGCAGGATGACAATGTAACACTTGAGTACTTATTGAGGAGTTAACATGTTTTTCACTTTAAAATAATGGTCCACATCACAAGTAGTTCCTGCAGGATAACAAGGTAACTCTTGAGTAACTAGTGAGGAGTTAACATGTTTTTCACTTTAAAATAATGGTCCACATCTCAAGTAGTTCCTGCAGGATGACAAGGTAACGCTCGAGTAATTAATGAGGAGTTATACTGGTTTTCACAAGTAATAGGCCTATAATAAGTCTAATTTTATATTTGACACATACGGTACAGGCATACATTTCTGTGAGGCACTAGTGATATTCGAACAAACATTGTAATCTGGAAGATTTGGTTTTGCGCTTATTGCAACATAAATGCAGGATGCAAATTGTTTTTGACAAGAGAACATCAATGTTTATATTCATATCCTAAAGAGAAGTCCTCCTCAGGCGGCTACTGTAACATAAAGGTAGGTCTTTGGAGTCTGAGACATTGAACTGACGCTCAAGAACTCATAATAGTAAACTAATCCAATCATTTGAGTGTCAGCATCACTTCCTAATTATTAAAAATTTTAAACAAATTATTATTTGTATTATACCTTTTTTAAGTTTGAAATAAACAGAGAACATACATCCATTCTTTGGTAAGAGTAGTCAAAATCTCAACCTGTAGTTAACGTATTTGGGGGGATATAATATTTATAAACTGGTTTCCACAAAGAACCCATTTGAGGCACAAGCTTCTGAAAAGTTATGACCATGTTAATAGCGAAACAACCAAATTGTTCACTTTTTAGACATGTTACTTTGTGATTAGTAAATAATTGGTTATTCTTTCTTAATTGGTGATAGTTCACAAGTAGTTCTCAGGAGGATACATGTATTTAGTAATAACCAAATACCTACCAAGGAACTACCTTTGTTGTAAATTAGCTATTACTTACTGCTTAGTTAATCTTGGTTCCATATTAGTTAATAGTATTAAATTCGGTGTTAATGTAGAACTACCTATTACTTCCTGCATAGCTACTTGTTAACAGCGGACCATTATTCTAAAGTGTTACCGAAAGAACACCGCTAAATGTCAACCTCTCCGTTTAGTGTGTGTTTAGCATGATATCAATATTTGCCTGGAAGAACGGTATTGACAAACGTTTTAGCCAATGTTGCGATAATATTAAATGTTGGAATCTTGTGTTGGACCAGGTGATTCCAGACATCTCATCTCTCTCCTGGTTCACCACGGTGGTGCCCCTGGTGCTGGTGCTTTCAGTGACGGCAGCTAAAGATGCCACTGACGACATCGTAAGTATGAAGACAGCCTGAGCTGCTGAAGTACAGCACCCTACGTGTTAAGAACGACTTACTTTGATTGAACCACAATCTCGATTCACCCCATTATGACCTATCTGTCCTATAAGTAATGGCAATTTACTTTTTTTTTTTTAACCAAACGTGTTCAGGACAGCTTTTTTTTTGCCAGCCCTAGTGTTCCATCTCTGACTAAAACTCTTTTTCATCTGTTCGCTGGCCCCTGCTTGTCATCAAGCCTCCCTTTCCTTCTCTGTTTTTCAAACAGAAGATTACCTGTTCCAAATCAAGTTATTTTCTCCCTGCAGCACATTAGTACCTGAGGCAGCTTTGTGTTGTGGTGTTTTGGTGTTTTGGTGTACTGAGTAGCTTCTGAGGTCATTTTAGGCTATTATTAGTTAGTTTGTTTGACTATGTCACCCTGCACTACTGTCTCGCTGCAATCAGGTGACTCCTGAATTCCCGCCCAGCCTCGAGGAAGAGGCAGTGTAGTCAAGGCAACTGTTGCTGTGTTGGTGGCAATTACATTATTTCTTAAAACATGGGACCCGTTTTTCTTCTCTGGTCTAGGGAGTCAGGTGGCTGAAGGTTAGGGAATCGGGGTAGTAATCTGAAGGTTGCCAGTTTGATTCCCGGCCGTGCCAAATCATGTTGTGTCCTTGGGCAAGGCACTTCACCTTACTTGCCTCGGGGGAATGTCTCTGTACTTACAGTGAGTCGCTCTGGATAAGAGTGTCTGCTGAATTACGTAATATAAATGTAGTCCACTTCCCTTCTTTTGACCAAAATCACAATCATTCTGTTCCTGAATGATGCACACACAGCAGAAAACTCAGTCACTCTGACATGGTTCCCAAGAACCTGTCTGCATTGGAGCCTCCCTTTTGTTGCTTTGGTGAGATCATTGGATTCTAGCTTATGACAGTTGCCAACATGTATTGACTAGTATTGATGATTCAAGATTGTGACTGGAAGGTTGTGATGGCGGGAATGACTGTTGGGTCCAGGATATAAAAATAAGGCTTCCAAAAGGGCTTTGCTGAGATTGTCCTTTTGTTGATTCATCTCACTTTGATAGCTTTTGCAGTTTTAGAAATTGATGATATCACATCAGTGTGAAAATTGAGTGTCGCCATCATTTAAATAGAAAATACCACTTGGTTGACTAGAGCATGACTGATTTGGGTGTGTGACTTTTCACAGAATCGCCACAGGAGTGACAAGCAGGTGAACAACCGCAAGGTCCAAGTTCTCCTGGATGAAAAGTAAGTTGTAGTGGGGACCATGTAACAGCGCCAAGAATAAAAAAATTGTAAAAAAAAAGCTTAAAATTAAAATTGAGGACTTTTCTTGGCCAACACAAGCTGAAGTACTATTTCTAGTTTGTTTTAGGGAGGTTATGGTTGGAATTAGTATTAGGGTTAGAATTTGGAGTTAGGAGGTAGGAATAGTGTTAGGGTTAGGAGTTAGGTTTAAGGTTTAGGTTGGGTTATATTTTGAGTTAAGGTTAAGCTAAGGGGTCAGCGAAAACTGGATTTTGAATGGGATTGAATTGTGAGTCCCCCCGAGAATAGCGGTTCAAACTGTATGTGCATGCCTGTCAGGCACCCATAATTCCCTCTGCTCAGGAGGGCTCAGCTGTGTAACAGGAAACAGCTGTAGGACTACAGGAAGTGGTAGTTTTCCTTCTGTTGACCTGTGACATGCCGGCCTTTCACAACTCGCAGACACAACACAGGACTCAGGAGGCATCGGGGTTACAGAGTACACATTAACCAGAAACTCAGAGGAAACGCATACCTAGATACTGTTTATGCGCTGAGGCAGGAAGTTAGTTTAAAAGCTATTGAGGTAAATGTCCTGGAATACCATCAAACAAAGTGAAGGATTCTTTGGTGAAGTCAAGGTCACGTGCACAGATGCACTCACACCAACATCATCATCATCCTGCAGCTTAGTCCTCTACCTCTGTAACTCTCACACACACACGAACACACACGCACACGCACACACACAGATTAAAAAGTGTATTTACTCAATAAAAAAGGAACAGTGAATTAAAGTACATCTGATATTGTATTATATACTTCTAAAAACGTTGATCTGAATGTCACCATGCCTACAGTACCTCAGTCGTTTCTCTCATTTCTCAGACTGAGGAGTGAGAAATGGATGGATGTTCAGGTGGGGGACATCATCAAACTGGAAAACAACCAGTTTGTCACGGTGAGAAAAACGTTCGTTTCAGCTGAGTAACTGTAACCATAACCACTCTTCACAGCTAGACTACATTTGATGGTTTAGACCAGTGCTGGGTTAGACAGTTTACTTTCGGAATGGGTTAGACAGTACTGTAGCACTATTGCCAATACCTTCATGGATGAAAATGAACGCACTTCAGAAATAAATTGTGGAATTTGTGGTGTCCTTATTATGAAGAGTGTATAATTTAAGAAGTGTTTATAAGATAACATTTATGTACACATTTTGTGTTTACACAATATCATATAAAGAATGTTGAGAATTGCCAGTGTATTCATCTTCTATACAGGAAGTCAATAGGCACTCTCATAAACGGGTCAGCATAATCTGCAATGATTTGACAGTTGCCTGAGTTGGCATGAAAAATGACCTGCCCACCGTCTTTATCATTTGTCGACTATGTGGCTATTAGTGATTTATACGGCCTGTAGACATTAATTGTTAAAAAGTAGCATCGGGGTATATTTTGAGATGGTGTACTCCTGCAGAATTTCTTATGTTTCGTCTCTTTCTGTCTTCAGGCAGACCTATTGCTGCTCTCCAGCAGTGAGCCGCTCAACCTGGTCTACATCGAAACCGCCGAACTAGACGGGTTTGTTTATGGAACTGTATGTCTGAAATAAAGTTCAACCGAAATGAGTTGGAGCGTGAACTGAGAGAAGCAGTTGAGTATATGTAACCGTGGTGACAAATCCAGTTCCCCTCCCTCCCTCCCTCCCTCCTCTCAGCGAGACCAATCTGAAGGTGAAGCAGGCTCTGACCGTCACCGGGGACATGGGGGGCAGCGTGGAGCAACTCGCCGCTTTTAACGGTGAGTCTTTAACTCAGGACTCGAAAGCTATATTGATGAAGAAATCAGGTGGTCAGGTGGCTGAGCGGTTAAGGAGTCGGACTAGTAATCTGAAGGTTGCCAGTTCGATTCCCGGCCGTGCAAAATGACGTTGTGTCCTTGGGCAAGGCACTTCACCCCACTTGCCTTGGGGGGGAATGTCCCTGTACTTACTGTCAGTCGCTCTGGATAAGAGCGTCTGCTAAAAAAATTAAAAAGGAGAATATTTATATTGACATGATCAGTATTATTGGTTTCCATTTGTGCTATTTTAAACTCCGGATACACAAAACAAACTGCCCCTTTCCTTGGTGCAAATGTCCCACAGAGCGGGACTTCTCTCTCTGTTTTGTTTACAAATGTACGACGTCTTTTGTTCAAGGTGAGGTGCGCTGTGAGCCGCCCAACAACCGTCTGGACCGCTTCACGGGCACGCTGGTGCACGAAGGGCAGAAATATTCTCTGGATAACGAAAAGATTCTGCTTCGAGGCTGCACCCTGAGGAACACCGAGTGGTGCTTTGGCCTGGTGCTGTTTGGAGGTACGGTGTCACACGCGACCTGTCTGGAACATGTTGAAAACGTCTCTGTGGGAAAACGCATTGGTTTTGCGTTAGGTGGAGAAGATTATTGTAGTTTTGAGTTTATAGCGATGATCATGTGGGTTAGGAGAGTCTGATTCGGCTCACCAAGTGATGTATCGAGCCAGGACAGAGAGAACTCTCTCCCCCAGAAACTCATCCTGTCACTCGGTCCTGTTCAGGTCCGGAGACCAAGCTGATGCAGAACTGCGGCAAGACCACGTTCAAGAGGACCAGCATCGACCGCCTCATGAACGTGCTTGTCCTCTGCGTGAGTCTCTTTTATTCACGGGCTGTGTTGCGTGGAAACCTCAAACGATCAATCCCCAAATTATTTTGAACGCAATCTCAACACTTGTTGAGATTACTTGAACTGAATAATTCATGAAGTACTGACAACACAAAGGTTTTTTTCGAACACTCACCAAAACCACATCGGTTTCCTGTGTTTCCTGTGAAAAACACCGGAAACTGTGTTTCTATCAACATGCCCACACCTATTGACCTTTTTGACCGACCTCTGGCCACCCCCTGCAGATCTTTGGCTTCCTGGCCTTCATGTGTACCATCCTAGCCATCTGCAACAGCATCTGGGAGGTCCACCTAGGGTCAGAGTTCACGGTCTACTTGCCCAGACAGGAAGGAGTCAACGCCGGCTTCTCCGGCTTCCTCACCTTCTGGTCCTACGTCATCATCCTGAACACTGTGGTGCCCATCTCCCTCTACGTAAGGTAACTTTGTGTGTGTGTGTTCAAGGCTTGCTGGATGGAAGGTGTGTGTGTGTTTCTATGTAGCTGGATGGAAGGTGTGTGTGTGTGTTTTTGTGTAGCTGGATGGAAGGTGTGTGTGTTTTTGTGTTGCTGGATGGAAGGTGTGTGTATTTCTGTGTAGCTGGATGGAAGGTGTGTGTGTTTCTGTGTAGCTGGATGGAAGGCATGTGTGTGTGTGTGTTTTCATGTGTAGCTGGATGGAAGGTGGGTGTGTTTCTGTGTAGCTGGATGGGAGATGGTGTTTGTGTGCGTGTGTTCCTAGCTGGCTGGATACAAGGCGCGTGTGTGTCCCTGGTGTTTCAGCTGTGTGTTTGTTTGTGGGGCCAGTACACAATCAAAAAGAAAATCCCCCCCAAAAGCCCACATTCAAACATTGTGCCACCCACAATAGAAAACATTACCCTATCCCACACATCACATGTGTCTGACCCGGGATCAACCACTGTGTTGTCATCCATCACTCCCCCCCAGCGTGGAGTTCATCCGCTTGGGCAACAGCTTCTACATCGACTGGGACAGGAAGATGTACCATTCCCGCAGCGACACTCCGGCCGAGGCCAGGACCACCACGCTGAACGAGGAGCTGGGCCAGATCAAGTACATCTTCTCGGACAAGACGGGCACGCTCACCCAGAACATCATGACCTTTAACAAGTGCTCCATCCACGGGAAGAGTTACGGTGAGGCTCGGAAGACGTCCGGCGAGGGGCCTAGCGCGGCTGTATGCAAAGACATTTAGGAGAGACGTTTAGGACTGTAATGTCTGCGGTGTTGGATGTATCTCTGTTTTTAAGCTCTTGGTGCAGACCAATTCCCCTCGGGGCAATAAGGGTGTTTATTCAGTATCACCCACATACACACACACACACACCTACATACACACACACACACACACACAGTCTGCTCTGCACTCATCCTGAGTGTCTGTGCTCCTCTCTAGGTGATGTGTTTGACTATACCGGTCAGACAATCGAGATCAACGAGGTGAGTTGTGCTTTGATTTCTGGACAATTTTATTTACAGCTGGCATTAGCACAGGTATAGTCAACCGTTACATGCAGAACGCCTTGACGGATGTTGTCCTTTTTGGGTGGGATGAGATGTATCGCTTCTCTCCGTCTCGCCCTTCCGCTTCATCCCCCTCTCCGTTCCTCTCCTCCCACATCCACCTTGTCCAGCACACCGAGACGGTGGACTTCTCCTTCAACCCGCTGGCTGACCCCCGCTTCTGCTTCCACGACCACGCCCTGGTGGAGGCCGTGAAGCTGGGAAGCCCCGAGGTCCACATCTTCTTCCGGCTGCTCGCCCTCTGCCACACCGTCATGGCCGAGGAGAAGAGTGAAGGTGCGTGACAGTGCGTGTGTCTCGTCCGTAGCGTGAGACGGATTTTGGGCCTGAGCCGGAATCACCCGAGCGCGCCTCTACGTCCCGCGTGTCGGTAGAGAGAGGATTCTGGTGTTTTTTTGATTGATTTGTGCAGTCGAACGTTTCTACAAACGACTTCCTGTAATGGCAGGAAATGACATCGCTCCCACAGGTGAGCTGTTCTATCAGGCCCAGTCCCCAGATGAGGGAGCGTTGGTGACAGCCGCTAGAAACTTTGGCTTTGTGTTTCGCTCGCGCACGCCAGAGAGTGTCACCATCGTGGAGATGGGCCAACAAGCCAGCTACGAGCTCCTGTCCATCCTGGACTTTAACAATGTCCGCAAGAGGATGTCCGTCATTGGTAAACAACCCTCTGGACAAAAACATATTGTTAACAGTTTCTCTTTATTGTGGGGTATTTATACTTGAAATATTTATTTTCCTGCTTTAGCAATGTCTGTGTGTGTGTGTGTGTGTTAGTGCGGAGTCCAGAGGGGAAGCTGTCTCTCTACTGTAAAGGAGCTGACACCATCATCTATGAGAGACTGCACCACTCCTGCAGTAAACTCAAAGATGTCACAACAGAACACCTCAATGTGAGTTCAAACAAATGTGGGCAGGTGAATCACTGAGGTGAATGGGGTTTTGGGTGTGTAAACATGGGAACATATTCACGTCTATGTCCGGCCCTCCAGGAATTTGCAAACGAGGGCCTGCGCACCTTGGCCCTGGCCTATAAAGACCTGGAGGAGGACTATTTCAGCCAGTGGAAACAGCGCCACCATGAGGCCAGTACCTCTCTGGATGACAGAGAGGAGAAACTAGATCTCCTGTATGAGGAGATTGAAAAAGACCTGCTGGTATGAAAGCCAATACGTCTAATAAGTCCTTTTTGTCATTGGATATCCTCCCATCTTGACATCTCTTCTATTACGTCATTTCTCCCCTCAATGTTTACGTTTTTTATATTTCTGCGTGTGTGTGTTTCTCTGTGTGTGTCCAGTTACTGGGAGCGACAGCCATCGAGGATAAATTGCAGGACGGAGTACCTCAGACCATTGAGCTACTCTCAAAGGCTGACATCAAGATCTGGGTGCTAACTGGTGACAAGCAAGGTAGGAGCGAATGCTGCTGACTAGCTGGAACCGTTCTGGGATGAGCACACCGATTAGTCGAGCTGTCATCGAATACACGAGGCCACTCTGGCTACGGAACTTTTTGCCTCAGTTATTATTATCGGATCCATTGCGTATGTTTGGTGACCTCACTGACCTATTCAAACGTCACCAAACAGAGACGGCGGAGAACATCGGCTACTCGTGCAACATGCTGCGGGAGGAGATGAACGAGGTGTTCATCATGTCGGCTAACAATCCGGAAGATGTCAGACGAGAACTAAGGTCAGAGGAACTGTTTTGACGTTGAACATTCTACCCGAGGCGTAGGTTTCATTATACGTGTCCCGCCCACATTTTGAAAAAGGCAAATATGCCCCCACCCCCCCCCCCCACACACACACACACACACACACTTTTGATTATTACAATTTGTTGAACATTTTCTTTTTTTACTGCCACATTATTAAAGAAAACCGTCCCCCCCACATCTGAAAACAAACTTACACCCCTGCATTCTACTCGTGTGTGCATACTGACGTGGGCTTTATCCCAAATACAACCTTGCTCTCACATTCTACCCTACTAAAGTTTCCTCCAAATATTATATTCTCCAAACATTAGCAAAGATTCTTTAGACACTCGGAACCAACCCCCTTTTCGGTCTTTGAGAAACGAGACTCAGGAGAAATGTCTTTGGGGTGTACGCAGGGATGCGAGGACCACTATGAAGCCAGAAGCTGATGAACTGATCTGCATGCCAGAGAGGACTCTGGGTAAAGGTCGTCAGGTGGTCGTGGACGAGGAGGTGTCCGGAGAGTACGGCCTGGTCATAAACGGACACAGTCTGGTAACCGACAAGGAGATGCATTATCACATTGTTGCACTTTTTTCATAATCAGGAGACACACTTTAGTGAAACGTAGTCATAAACATTTACATTTAGCAGACGCTCTTATCCAGACTTACAGTAAGTACAGGGACATTCCCCCCGAGGCAAGTAGGGTGAAGTGCCTTGCCCAAGGACACAACGTCAATTGGCATGGCGGGGAATTGATCCAGCAACCTTCTGATTACTAGCCTGACTCCCTCAACGCTCAGCCATCTGACTCCCTAAACCTTTTTCTACTCGAAAACATAGTCAACTTAAACAATAATTAGAAGAAATAATGCAAAACCACCAAAGCCAGTCCAAAAACGAGAGAAAAACAAACCAGGCAGCCAACACAGACAATATATTCCTGCACATCACGTCATTGTAAACATGTGTGCACGCTTCTGGCTTAAATCGCCTGCATATGAAGCAACAGCGTTTATGATTGGAGCCGCACGCGCTTCGCATGGGCGTTCTCGTCTAGACGAGCCCAGGGACGCAAGGCCTTTCCCCGCATGGCTGTGTTCCAGTGTGCGTGTGGTTCTCCGCGCAGGCCTACGCCCTGGAGCGGAGCATGGAGCTGGAGTTCCTGAGGACGGCCTGCATGTGCAAGACGGTCATCTGCTGCCGGGTAACCCCCCTGCAGAAGGCCCAGGTGGTGGAGCTGGTGAAGAAGTACAAGCAGGCTGTCACCCTGGCCATCGGGGACGGGGCCAACGACGTCAGCATGATCAAGGGTAGGACACAGGAATCGCAACAGCTCTTCAGTCGTCGGACTGACCCCTTGGACGTGCACTTTAATATGGCTATGATGATGTGTTATATCTGAACTTGACGTACCACCATTCTTTGGGATTTGAATCAGAATCAGAAGAATCAGAACCAACCATTCTGATTCTTCTGATTCTGATTCAAATCCCAAAGAATGGTGGTGAGAAGTCGAGGATGCGACTGGAGATTTTGTCTGTTTTTATAATGGATTGTATTTGTTTCAATATTGTATAGTATTAACTTGCGACGCTTTGTCTTCATCTCCATCTGCCCCCTCCAGCTGCCCATATCGGCGTGGGCATCAGCGGGCAGGAGGGCATGCAGGCGGTGCTGTCCAGCGACTACTCCTTCGCCCAGTTCCGCTTCCTGCAGCGCCTCCTGCTGGTGCACGGGCGCTGGTCCTACCTGCGCATGTGCAAGTTCCTGCGTTACTTCTTCTACAAGAATTTCACCTTCACCTTCGTCCACTTCTGGTTCGCCTTCTTCTGCGGCTTCTCGGCCCAGGTGAGAGACTTTGATTTGAAAAAAATACCTTTATTGGGCGGTCGAAACTGCCAGCTATCCACCACAGTAACATCAACCATTTTGGACTTCTCAAACCATTTCCTACTTATATTGAAATGTTTAATGGCTAATGTCCTTAATGTGCTAAACCATCTCTTTCAGACCGTGTACGATGAGTGGTTCATCACCCTGTATAACCTGGTGTACACAGCCCTGCCTGTGCTCGGAATGAGCCTGTTTGATCAGGTTTGCAACAGCTTTGTTTGCAATGTGTTTGTGTATTTGGGCACAATGAATCCACTCTTGTTTGTGCAATCTCTGTGTGTGTCCACTGCCATAAAAATAGACTCTCCACACACCTCCAAATAACCTCTAACTCTTTGTCATGTCTCCCTCGTGGGCAGGATGTCGACGATGCCTGGAGTCTCCAGTACCCCGGGCTCTACATGCCCGGACAGCTCAACCTGTACTTCAGTAAGACGGCCTTCTTCAAATGCGCCCTGCACAGTGTCTACAGCTCTGTGGTGCTCTTCTTCATCCCCTACGCCGCCATGCACGACACGGTCCGGGAAGATGGCAAGGACATCGCAGACTACCAGTCCTTCGCTCTCCTGGCCCAGACCTGCCTGCTGCTCACGGTCGGCATCCAGGTATGGCTGAAGGAGGAGGAGAGGAGGGGACGAGGAGAAGAGGGGACAAGGAGAGGAGGGGACGAGGAGAGGGGAGGAAGGGGAGAGGAGGTGACAGGAAGAGGAGAGGAGGGGAAGGGGAGAGGAGGTGACAGGAAGAGGAGAGGAGGGGAGGGGAAGGGGAGAGGAGGGGAAGGTAAGGGGAGGGGAGAGGAGAGGAGGGGAAGGGAGGGGAGGGGAGGGGAGGGGAGGGGAGGGGAGGGGAGGGGAGGGGAAGGGAAGGGAAGGGAAGGGAAGAGGAGAGGAGAGGAGAGGAGAGGAGAGGAGAGGAGAGGAGAGGAGAGGAGAGGAGAGGAGGGGAGGGGAAGGGAAGGGAAGAGGAGAGGAGAGGAGAGGAGAGGAGAGGAGAGGAGAGGAGGGGAAGGGGAGGGGGAGGGGAGGGGAGGGGAGGGGAGGGGAGGGGAGGGGAGGGGAAGGGAAGAGGAGAGGAGAGGAGAGGAGAGGAGAGGAGAGGAGAGGAGAGGAGAGGAGAGGAGAGGAGAGGAGAGGAGGGGAAGGGAAGGGAAGAGGAGAGGAGGGGAAGGGGAGAGGAGGGGAAGGGAAGGGGAGAGGAGGGGAAGGGGAGAGGAGAGGAGAGGAGGGGAAGGGGAGAGGAGGGGAAGGGAAGAGGAGGGGAAGGGAAGGGGAGAGGAGGGGAAGAGGAGAGGAGGGGAAGGGAATAGGAGAGGAGGGGAAGGGAAGAGGAGGTGACAGGAAGAGGAGAGGAGGGGAAGGGAAGAGGAGAGGAGGGGAAGGGAAGAGGAGAGGAGGGGAAGGGGAGAGGAGGGGAAGGGAAGAGGAGAGGAGGGGAAGGGAAGGGGAGAGGAGGGGAAGAGGAGAGGAGGGGAAGGGAAGAGGAGGGGAGGGGAAGGGAAGAGGAGAGGAGGGGAAGGGAAGAGGAGGGGAGGTGACAGGAAGAGGAGAGGAGGGGAAGGGGAGAAGAGAGGAAGCCGTCAAACTTCGGCTTCATTTCCATTCTCTTTTGATAAAAAATATATAAAAATCTTTGAATACATTTTGCTATTACCATCTTAATTCACTTTTCATTGACTGAATAAACCCAACTCTGGTTAGAGGGAAACATCACGGTCTACCTTGTGTACTGTATGTTTTGGAAATGCTGTTAACTTAAGTTTTCTCCAAATGCAGTTAGGCCTGGACATGTCTTACTGGACGGCGGTCAACCAGATCTTTGTATGGGGGAGTCTGACCATGTACTTTGCTGTCACGTTTGCCATGTACAGCGATGGAATGTACCTGATCTCCCCTTCTTCCTTCCCATTCATTGGTGAGCAGTCCTCCATTCCCCTCAATGTCACAAAGCATGAGCTCACCGTTACCATTTCACTTTTTACACTTCATATTGATTTGAAATTACCTTGTTTAATCGTCCATCGTGACGTCTGACATTTGTGTGTGTGTGTGTGTATTTCTGTATGCACACGTTGGTGTCTACAAACACTGAACCATCAGGCACAGCCAGGAACTCTCTAAACCAGCCCAATGTGTGGCTCACCGTCCTCCTCACCGCCATACTGTGCATACTTCCTGTGGTGGCATACCGCTTCCTGTTGATCCAAATCTGCCCCAGCATCAACGATAAGGTTTGGACAAGTTGTCAGTCACGTTCAATGTGAAGGTTCCTCACGACCCACACTTCATGGCATGAACCTGAGAATTCAATTTACAAATTATTTAGTACCTGATTACGTATAGTTTATCTATACATTTACTGTGTTTATTGCATTATACTTGTTATAACTTATTCTATTAGTTCGTTTGAAAACATTCCTGTATTGTGTTACTTAGTGAATTACTCTAAGTTCTCTTCTGTTCTCTTCTCTCTCCCCTCTCCGTCTGCCCTCCCCCGCTACAGGTGACATTCAAGGTGAGGCAGGCCAAGACGGCGCCCCCCCCGCAGGCGCGCCGTGTCCGCATCCGCAGCTCCAGCTCCCGGCGGTCGGGCTACGCCTTCTCCCATGCGCAGGGCTACGGCGCCCTGGTGACGTCGGGACGTTTCCTGCGGCGGCCGGCCACGGCGCGCTCCGCGGGGTTCACGCCGACGGGCCGAAGCACGGGCTTCAGTCCCATGGGCCGGTCGGCCGGGTACAGCCCCACCGGCCGGCCGCAGAACTCCAGAGTGGATGGCGTGGAGGTGACGTCTCTCCAGATGTACCGCCAGACCCATGACCTGGCCCTGTAGACAAACTCCTGGGGAACCGTGGACGCCGTTTTCCTTTTAAGAGACAATCGAGGAGAGAGGACTGCGTTTAAATAAACACCCAATGTGCCTATCAAAGACATCTTGACCAGTTTCGGGAGGGGGGGGAGATTATAGCTGTTAAAATTAAACACTATTCATGAAGGAAGAGTATGTGTTGTTTTGTTTCCAGCACTTAACCATTCCTGGACCTTACAAGGTATTTCTGGTCAACTGATTTGTATTGATAATTATACTTGATTATACGGGATATAATAATTGATCACTATTATCAATACTCCTGAGTATTACCTGTATGCTTCATAAACCACACCAGACTACAGTGTGTCAATAGTTAAAATTTCTTCATATTTCCCGTTGTCGGGATAATAGGACCCACTTCCCAAATTCATCCATTGTTGTTTTGTTTGAAGTTGAAGTGTTGAATAAAACTGGGCTCTTTCAAGTTATAGCAACCTGCTATTCACCAGACGGTCAAACAACCTTACTGTTGCCACCTGGACGAATGGCCTTGCGGTTCAATCCCAACTGGCATTTCAGGAAACAGACATGAAAATCCTCCCCTCATGTCTCAAATATTTGAAAGAAAACACAAATTACTGTAGGAGATGGATGAAACATTATATCTTCTGTTGCTTTTTTGGAATGTAAACAAATTGTTTGTTGTGGTCATAAGAGGGTGTTAACTGTGGACGGTATAACCTTTTTGTATATGCTGGCCAGACAACATACCAAAGTGTTCTACTTACTCTGCCTCAGGTCTTTCCTTGTACCATTTATTTTTTACATTTCTTTTCATTTTTTTTTTTACTGCATTTAAGTTCACTGTTTGAAACGTGTGTTTATTTTTGATTGTATCGGTACAGTTGTATTAGTCTTTATCAAGGACTTATAAAATATTTTGTGGAGAACATGTCCTTTCAGTTTGTGTAAAATTCATCCCATGACAGGGGGATCCATTGGAAACCTGTTTTTAAACTTATGAACAGAAGCATGCATGCTTCAGGTCAAAATGTTGCAATGATGAGCAACTAACCATCCATAAAAAATGTATGCTTAAAGGTAATTGCATGCTACCTACCGAGGATCCTCTAACCTTTCATGTAGAATTAAAATCTTTAAAAACAGCCCACTTTAAAGACATCACAATGTGTATGTCAGGGTTCCTGGAAAAATTCCCCCAAAATATTTTTACTTCAATGAATTCAGTCATTGAAAAAGCATTAATTTAATTTACAGGTAAAGTAATCAAATTAGTAACCTCATTTCATTTCATTCAGCACTAAGTACTAGGGGTTGTGGGGTAAAATCGATTCACATGAATCGCAATTCATTCTTATAGCAATTCACTTCATTTTTTTATGTAAGCATATATTGAATCGCAATTTGATAACTCGATTGTGAATCAATTTATCGAATTGTGACCCCAAGAATCGAATTGTGAGGTACCAAAAGATTCCCACCCCTGATAGAAAGTAACCCTGTACATTTCTGTTAAACACAGGGGACCTTGTGGTGTAGTGGGTTGAGAACAAGTGCCTAAACCACAACAACCTGGGTTCAAATCCAGCACAGTGCGTAGTGCTCAAGACATCCGTGGGCAAATACTTTAACAGCCCACCTTGAAGACATATTTTCAAAAAGTTAAGTTTTGTCAGGGCCCTACTTTTTTTCCACAAATGTATACTTTTAATGTATGCTTAAATAATAAACAATAAATACATTTTTTTAATTGATACCGTAATGGCGGTCGTGTCCTTGTCCTTTGGTAATGCAAAAATGCAAGTACACCCCATGAAAACTTACCTTTCTCCAAATATCTGAACAATGGCATTAGATATTAATTGAAAGGTTTGAAGGTGAGCAAAATATATACATACACACACATACTTGTAGAGCTCTTTATTCACAGTTTAAAACATTCTCTTCAGAAAAAGCATTGCTTTTTAATCGGTTATCAACACATGACCCTCCAATCAGGGTGTCTCGGATAGCGGTCAAGTCAGATTGCGGTTTCACTTTCTCTTGTTGTAATTGACTCCAACACTTGTATTTACCATTACATTGGATTACAGGAAGTCTGACCACAACTAATCTTGAGATTACCAAGGAGCAAGGGTGATGTCGTCATATACTGTAGTTAATCAGTTCACTCAAACAACAAATTGAGAACAAAGAATCCCCTCTCCTTTCCAATGATCAACATTCAGAGGCAGAACATTTCAAATCGAAACTTTAAAAGGCGACTCGACAACTACGTCATGTATGATTTGGTTCAAAACTTGTGTCGGTGAGACGAGAGGCTTCAGACACGTGCGTGTGCACATCAACTAAGCCCATAGTCCAGTCCCAACAGCCCTGCATCATACGGCAATCCTCCTCAAGGCGCAAGGCTGCACCAGCACACAGAGCTCCGCCTTCCTCCTCTTCACATATAGAAAATATGGCACTGACCCGTTTGCGTGAACAGCTCATCAGCAACATCAGTCGGGAGCAGCTCTATGCGGAGCGGCCAAGGCACTAATGATGTAACCCCATGTTCCAATGGCAGGGCCCACCTCCTAGTGTAGGCACCCGCTGGACCATGCGTGAAACGAGCTCGACACAGCCTCACAAAGCTTAGGAGCCACTTGTAGTGAATAGCACAAAAGGCCAAATACAATACTGATGTTCCATTGCTGAGCCTGACTTTGGACATCTGACCAGGGTTGGGGCCTCCAGGTAGCTCACCGGATAGAGTGAGTACCGTGTCAGCTGAAGCCTTAGCGCACAGGCCTGGCCGTGGCTGAGGCCTTAGCGCAGAGGCCTGGCCGTGGCTGAGGCCTTAACGCAGAGGCCTGGCCGTGGCCTTACCGCAGAGGCTTGGCCGTGGCTGAGGCCTTAGCGCAGAGGCCTGGCCGTGGCTGAGGCCTTAGCGCAGAGGCCTGGCCGTGGCTGAGGCCTTAGCGCAGAGGCCTGGCCGTGGCCAAGGCTGCACCTCTCCCTTTCTCCCTGCCTTTCTTGTCACACTTGACTGTCAAATAAAGCATGAATTATTGCAATGGCAATCTTTAAAAGAAAACAAATGACAGATTGGACAAGTGTCTTATATTCTTAAATGGATTATTGCACCTTGAAACTGCAGTACCCCCATGTAGCTCAAACTGCGCTAGATGTGACATGTTGTCATGGCTCAACTAACACACTTCTACAACATCTCCCCCCCTCCCCCCCACCAGCATACAAATAAATAGCTTATTTCAACTTACACTAAACATAAGACAATCAGTTTCTCTCTGTTGTGGTTATTTTTGTCCTGGGCCACTCGGGCTGCGGCGCGCAGCCTCATTTCAACGCTCCGTCACGCTCAAATCGCTTGCGCCGCGACACGCCACTTTTACTGACAATGTATCGAACGCTTCTGGTGCTGCACGAGGGGACGGCTATTGAAAGTATTTGATAGTGGCCTTTAGACTCTATACTGCCTCACTAAGGGCTATTAGGTTAATACTGCCTCATTGTGGGCCTTTAGACTATACTGCCTCACTGTGAGCCAGTAGACTCTATACTGCCTCACTGTGAGCCATTAGGCCATATACTGCCTCACTGTGAGCCATAAGGCCCTATACTGCCTCACTGTGAGCCATTAGGCCCTATACTGCCTCACTGTGAACCATTAGGCCATATACTGCCTCACTGTGAGCCATTAGACCTTATACTGCCTCACTGTGAGCCATTAGGCCATATACTGCCTCACTGTGGGCCATTTGGCCATATACTGCCTCACTGTGGGCCATTAGGCCATATACTGCCTCACTGTGAGCCATTTGGCCATATACTGCCTCACTGTGGGCCATTAGGCCATATACTGCCTCGCTGAGCCATTAGACCCTATACTGCCTCCCCATGAGCAATTGGCAGTGATGTTGGGGCACCACTCAATCACCTGTCAACATTCTCATTTCTAACTTAATTATACTGCACTGCCTGCACTGCTCTGATTTAGTTGGGTGGTATCAGGTGCATTCCAGAGTACTTGGTACACCTCTCTCTGTAGATTATATAACTGTGTATTTATGTGACACTCCTCCGTACAGTTCACTGATTCTTGCTGGTGATTCTACGTTGGTAGCATTCATGTCACTGGTTTTGCACATGATACTTGTCATTTGTTGCTGTGTAGTGTTCCTGTGTCAAGTGGGTTTTGTGCATTCCCTACGTACTACCCGTGTTCTGTGGGCCACCTTGGTGAATCGTTTTTTGTTCAGCTTTATCCCCACGTGCTGCCCAGCGCATTACGTTTTGGTAACCTGGATTTTCCTTTGCATTCTTCTCTGGACTGTCACGCCACCGTTTTTCTCTTTGGGATCGACAAAGTATGTGAGCTACCTCCTGTTTGTGAGGTCAGCACAGCCCGCTGTTGCTGCTGCCTGGGGTAGAATGTGCCAGACGAGCGTTGATCAGAAGGGCCTCGGGCATCCCCTCCCTTCTCTCTCTAGCTGTGCTGGGTCTCGTTGTAGTCCATGATGCTGAGGTTGCGTCTCCTCGGGTGGTGGGGGCCAGAGGGGGCTAGGAGGCCTGGGACCTGGCTGGGAGCGGGCTGCCCCGGGCCCTGAGGAGGAGGAGGGGATGGAGCCTCGAGCTGGAGGGAGGAGGGCTGGATGAGCCCCTGGTCTGGAGGCTGGCTCCCACCCTCCTCCTCCTCCTCCTCCTCCTCCTCCGCCTCCAGAGACAAGCTCCCGAGCTGGGCTTCGGGCTCGCCCTCCTGGCTGTCGCTCTTGTTCTGGAACAGCCCTCGAGCGTGCATGCCCAGGAAGGACTTGGCACTGGGGTAGGATCCCACGTCCGTGGGGGCGCTGGCTGGGGACAGGGCGACGGGGGAGGAGGCCAGGAGGTGGTGGAGGGGGGAGGCCTGGTTCACCAGAGGGAGCTCCTCCAGGCTGCCGTTGGCGCTGGCGGTGGAGGACGGGCGGCGGCCGGGGGTGGGGACGGTAGCGGAGGAGGACGGGACGACCCCGGGGGCGGGGGCCTGGCCGACGCTCTTCAGACCGGCCTGGGACACGGGGACGCCGCTGCTGCTGCCGTTGGGTCTGGAGCGCACAAACAAAAACACGTTAGGTATCACGACAAAACGATAAAGCTATGTTACTCGACATGAAGCGGGAGTACAACGGTACTTGGGAATGGTTTGCTGGACCCCCATGTTAGTTTCCTCAAGGATCACAATGACTCTTGCTTAGAGTCTTGCTGCTCTTGTTGGTTAGTGGTAACTGATTTAAATTGTTGTACTCGCTGTGAATTCTTTTACTTTTGCTTGCTTTTCTACAGGTACACTTGCACTTATAGCGATTCATGTTGTTTAATTGTAACTTGTTTAACTACATGCTCTTGTGGTTCTTCCCTTTGGCACTTATTTTTGGTTGTTCACAATGTATGCTTCATGTTTTGGCCACCCGCAATGTTTTTGGGGCTATCTTGTTGTTATTGTCAGTGACCTATGCACTTTGTAAAGCTCTCTCTTGGAAGTCGCTTTGGATAAAAGCGTCTGCTAAATGAATACATGTAAAAGCTACTCTGGGTCTCGTCTAGCTAGAGTTGACCTGTGGGGTTAGTAAGGGGTGGCTGTGTTTGAACTTGGGGGGGGGGGGGCACGTGATAGTGAAGAGTAGGAGAAAACAATAACACTGTTCTCCTCTGGGGCCATATCTTTCGTTTGAACAGGGAACAGGGCATTTAGAAACATCCCCGTCGCCAGCACCACGCGGCTGAGGGGACGATGGCCTGAGAGACGGGCTCTGTGAGCTCGTGGGGCACCTGGAGGCCTGGCTGTCGGCAGGCTCCAGGAGGCTGCTGGAGGCCTGGGTCTGCAGGTCCAGCTGGCTATACAGCTGCAGCATCTCCGTCTGCAGGGCCTGGGTCACGCAGCGGAGGGCGACGTAGCGGCTCTCCGACGCCTGCAGCTGGCCCCTGGGGGGAACGAAGAGGAGAGGTTGGCAAAGACGCGAGACCCGACGGCCGGACGCGCCGGAGAGGGGCGGAGCAGGAGCAGAGGGGCGTCTCACCTGGCCTTGGCTTTGAGGTCTTCTAGAAACTTCTTCTGCTCCAGGATGAGGTGCTCCTTCTTGGCCAGCTGCGCTTCGGTGTCGGCGAGCCTCTGCTGGGCGGCTTCCAGGCGGCGGCTCTGCTGGGCCTCGCCCTGACGGAGACACTCGGCCTCCTTCCTCAGGGACCACTGCAGCATGAGCAGCTCCTGAGGCAGGAGAGGGGGAGGAGGAGGAGGGAAGGTGGGAGGGGGAGAGAAGGGAGGAGGATAAGGAGAGAAGGGAGGAGAAGGAGAGCCGGTGGGAGGAGAAAGAGAGAAGGGAGGAGAAGGAGAGAAGGGAGGAGAAGGAGAGCAGGTGGGAGGAGGATAAGGAGAGCAGGCGGGAGGAGAAGGAGAGCAGGCGGGAGGAGAAGAGGGAGAAGGGAGGAGAAGGAGAGCAGGTGGGAGGAGGAGAAGGAGAGAAGGGAGGAGAAGGAGAGCAGGCGGGAGGAGAAAGAGAGAAGGGAGGAGAAGGAGAGCAGGTGGGAGGAGGAGAAGGAGAGAAGGGAGGAGAAGGAGAGCCGGTGGGAGGAGGAGAGAAGGGAGGAGGAGGTGAAGGCAAGAAGAGGAGGAGGACGAAGGAAGGGAGGAGGAAGGAGGAGATGAGGTAGAAATAGGAAGGAGAGAAGGTACAAAAACACAAGAGAGGGAGAACATTGGGGATGAGGTGACACGTTCATTCAGACAGATTTACCCGATCTCGTCGATGCCTAAACGGTCCAGCTTGCGAGCAAACGTTTTTGTCTCCTGGCTGATGTGTTCAATCGGCCGTTACCTTGTCGGACTTGGGGCCCACCCTCTGGGCTTCCTCCATGCAGAGTTTGTTGGTTTCGCCCAGAAGCAGCAGCTGCCTGTTCAGCAGGAACATCTGCTCCTGCAGCTCCTCGCTATCGCTCAGCTGGAGGGAAGGGGGGGGGGGAAAGGGATGGTATTCAAACCCCATTCGAACGGCTCATACTGAAGCTCAGTTTGTACGACCACAGGAATCGGCGTTCTGGGAACCCCCTCACCTTCAGGGACAGCTGGGTGAGCTGGTGTTCGGCGTTGTAGGCCTCGTAGCTGGCCTTCTGCAGCTCAGACTCCAGCTCAGCCATCCTGCCTTGGCACTCCTCCAGCTCACTCTGCACACGGCCCAGTCACCAGCACAAGGTCAGAGAGAGTTGTAACAGGGACAGAGGGTGTGTGTGTGTGTGCCTGCAGCCTCTGGGGTCTTGGTGAGGTGGTCCTGGAGCAGCTGGATGCGTGTGTATGTGCATGTGTGTGAGAGTGTGTGCGTGTGTGCAAGAGAGCGTGTGTACCTGCAGCCTCTGGGTCTTGGTGAGGTAGTCGTGGTGCTGCTCCTGCAGCAGGGCGATGCGGCCGTGCAGCTGGGAGGTCTCTGCCAGCGTGTCCAGCCGCAGCTGCCTGGAGCGCTGCTGCTCCTGCTGCAGGCTGGCCTGCAGGGCCTGCTCCTCCAGCTCCTGGATCTTCAGCTGCGCCTTCTGACAGGGGGGGGGAAGGGACGTTATCCTCCCCATTACAGTGTGTGACATTGGGGCTGGGCGTGAGGCAGGCTGACTGGTTAGTGAGAGACAGTGAGAGGGGATGGGGGGGGAAAGGGACTACATTTGGAAGTTGAGATACTAAGTGTTGAAGACTAAGACCTTTTTGCTTTCAAATGGCTGTGTGTTGCTGTGACGGTATGTGTGTGTGTGTGTGTCGCTACCATGGAGAGGTTCTGCTCCTCCAGCGCCGTGGCGTTGATGATGCGCCGCAGCAGGCGGCGGTTGCGGATGGCGTGCTGCTCCCTCTTGTAGCGCTCAAACTGCAGCTGGTTGTGCATGAGGACCAGCTGGCTGCGCAGGGCCTGCGCCTCGTCCAGGGGCCCGGAGCCTGACACAGGACACATGTGGCCCCCTTTATTGCTGCCCTCTAGGCCCCCCCCCCCTACTTAAGCCCCGCCCCCGAGGATGCAGCCGTTGCAGGGAAGGCTGATTCAAGGTAGCTTTGGCCTTCGTGCCCGGTTGTTTACCTCCAAAGTGAGTCCAGTCCTCCGACTTGAATGGAACTGGCGGCCTAGGATCAAAACAGGACAAACAAGGATAGGAGGTGAGCAACGTGGTCGTCGATCAACAGACACGCTGAAGGGTCGAACCAGGTGTGTTGCAGCAGGGAAACATCTAGAACATACAGGGCAGTGGACCCTGAGGACCAGGGTTGAGAAAGATAGCTCTGAGGCAGGGTGTATATGAGGTCAGGTGGATATTCATTCAGTCAACATTGAGACTGCAGTTCATCAATTATTAACTGGACTGACTGCTTTTTTTTCTTCTCCCTCTTCATTCAGCGAGGACTCGTTCAGCTCAATAAAGCCTCTTTTGCGATATGAAATGGTGGGTAAACAACACAACTGACAGACTGACCCCCCTCACCTCTTCATGAGTTGGCTGTGGGCGTCGTTCCCCTGCTGGATGAGCCTATCCAGAACCTCCAGGGGAGACCAGGTCGTCCCCTCCTCCCCCTCCCCGCCCCCCTCGCGCCGGGACACCTCCCAGGCCTTGCGGGACAGGAAGAGGCAGGCGGCCCTGGGCAGGGCCAGCTCAAACAGAGCCTCGTACGGAGGGGCCGCGTCCCTGGGGGGCGTGGAGGAGAGGGGGCCGCGGCCGGGCCTCCCCGCCCCCTCCCCCTGCTCCGGCCGGCCGCCTCCGGCGATGGGGGTGAACCCGGGCGGGAGACACCAAGCCAGGGGCTGGCCGGCGAGGACGGACGAGGCCCTGGCTGGGGAGCCCTGGTGGAGGCTTTGGTGGGAGGCTTGGAGGGAGGACAGAGAGTGGTACTCTGAGGAGCTGGAGAAGGAACCGTCAGGGCCTGTTTGGGAAGCCGTCAGCTTCAGGATCTCTTCCGTGATGGAATCTGGAGGACGGTATGGCAGGATGTGAGCTCACAGTACAGAAGTCCATGTGCTTTCATTACTTCTAGCAGTTCCTAATAAAAAATGGATGAGAAATTACCAGGAAATAAATCAACTGTTCCATAGTGCCTGTACTGCAAATAAACCTGAAGGCTAAATCAAAAACTTTCTCGGCCCGCAAATCAGAAATAAATCAATGTTTGCATTTTAAGGTTAGAACCCTAATAAGACCAGTTTTTATCATGACCTTCGATGATGAATTACTTTTAAAGTAAATCGTTCAATGTCAAATTCTAAATGTCCTGTAAACAATCCATGCATTCTCATATGATATCATTACAGGTCTTTGTATAGACTCAAAGCCAGTGTGGTGACTGATTAGGAGGTAGATGAGTTAACCTTCCCCCTCCTCCGTCTCTGGGCTGGCTCCATGGAGGAGGTCCACGTTGTGCTCCTGGACAAAGTGGGCCAGCTCCGTCAGAGACATGCAGGCCTTCGCTCCTCCGACACCTGGCAAACACGCAGGGTCGTGGTCATTCACCTGTCTGGTGGGTACAGACCCAGCACTGCACACCTCATCCTCTGGATCACGACACAGGGCTAGTAACACAGGTAGCCACCAGGTCGAGGACACGCACAGCAGCGCCGCGAAAGGCCACTTTTACGGAAACGTTTGGTACGACCCGTTTTTGTTTGGTGGATGATTGGCGAGTGAACACAATTTCCTTCCGAGTCAGCATTTTGAGTTAAGTACATGCAAAAAACGTGTGTTGCGTCTCTAAATGTGGTGAAAATATAGCAATATTTTAAGAATTGGGAGTCAGATGGCTGAGCGGTTAGGGAATCGAGCTATTAATCAGAAGGTTACAGGTTCAATTCCCGGCCGTGACGTGCCAAATGACGTTGTGTCCTTGGGCAAGTCACTTCACCCTACTTGCCTCGGAGGGAATGTCCCTGTACTTACTGTAAGTCGCTCTGGATAAGAGCGTCTGCTAAAATGACTAAATGTAAATGTAAGAATGTTAATAAACATGAGTAATTTCACAAATATAATTGAAACTCTAAACACATAGAAGATTCACATTAATGAGCTCCAAACGAGAGCGACAGAGGCCGAGCTGACAGTTGACCTTTAGTACCGTTGTCGATGACCTCAGGCTTGCTTCCATCTCCCTCGCCGATTGGCTGACTCACTCCCCTCTCCAACTCTCCTATTGGTTGCCGCTGCTGCTGTCAAGACGTGTAACAGTCAGCTGGTGAACCACAGTTTTATATAGGGGCCGAAGGCTTCACACACACACACACAACACACACACACACACACACAGCCACGGGAACATTGTACTCAGGTCCACATCAGCCGCTTTCTCCGAGCCTAACCCTGGCAGTAAAGTGCAGCACTGCACACGACTACACTCGAAAGCCTGCGTCCAGACAGCACAGCAGGTCCACTTAGGATAGTTCAGCGTTAAGCTCTGCATTCAAGGATACTTACACCCAGAGCACTACCCCACTGTTGACCCAGTTCATACAGCAGAAAAACATGCAGCGGAGCGGGCAGATCATACATGAACCATGTTGAGGACCCATAATGATCGTACCCCCTGACTACGTTAAGGACGATTCTTTAAACAGGAGAACGCAGGACACAATGCACTGGTTCCAAGCTGTGTGTCTCTTCAGAAACGACAAGGTGGATGACATCAGCCAAATACGCCATTACATTCTTCCCCTAAATAAACAATCTGTTGCACTTCAGTGTAACACAGTCCAGCTATAGGCATCAGACATAATATGTGCATTTCACAACTGCCAAGTCAGAGAGGCAGACTAAATGACGAGACGTGACAGGTGAAGGGGACACCAGGCGTTAAGGGGAGTTGCCACCGCCGTACCTGGCTGGTGGAGTTGGTAGATGGCGTGCGGAGGTGCTCCTCAAACAGCGCGGGGGCCTGCGGGGGGGCGGCGTGGACGGCGGCCGGCGGGGGACACTTTGCACCTGTGGTCGGACGACAGCCGTCAGAAACCCTGAGCCTTTCCTCTCCTTCGCCGAGGGGAAAGCGACAGGCGAGACCTCTCGGGTCTAGACAGCTATATCGTATGACTTCATTATAATGAATAAATGTTTTGGGTAATGTGTAGTTGTATTGAGCAGTGGCGATTTCAGACCCTTTTTAGGGGTGCTTGAGCACCCCTAAATTTAATCTCAGCACCCCTAAAAATAATAATAATAAAAATATATATATTATTGATTATTATCATTTGATGCTGGTAGTTCATGAAGACAGGGACATCCTTAGTTTTTTCATTCATTAATTCATTCAATATTTTGCATAATAATACATAAATGTAGTAATTGCTATTGAGTGAAATTAGGGATTTATATTAGCAAGGGGGCACTTTTGCCAGGCACTGTATTCATGTCACATTCTCATTGGGGGCTGAGCTCCCCTAAAGGTCTGATCCTAAAATCGCCCCTGGTATTGAGGCAGACACAGAGAGGTCCAGTGGGCCTGGTTGTTGAACTGACCTGGTCCAGCCGGCGTGATGCTGGGAGGGCCCTGGGGGCTCTGCCAGGGGTCGGACACGTTGGCTGGGGAGATTCTGCGGGAGGTGGGGGGCGTGCTCATGTGGCACTCAGAGGAGGGGCTCCACATCGGCTTGCTCTCTGACAGGTCGCAGTTGGAAATCTGCAGGGACAAGAGGTGGGACCTTACAGTTCCAGCACATTCCGTACGTTGGGCACGTACAGGCCACGTGCGAGGGCAGAGTCGGTTGCCGTCGGTATGCCAAAATCTGCGGCGCCCGTCTCCAGCTCAGCCAAGCGAGGCCTGTAGGAGAGAGCTTTGTCTGACTTGTGGGTTAGCTGTGTGGCTTGTTATTGGCGTACTGACATACACTATTGACAAAAGCGTTTTGAACTGATAAGGGAAGTTTAGCAGCTGCTCGACCTGTTTAGGTTCCTAAGTAATCCCAATTCTACACACAACACAGCTGCTATAAAACAAATAGACACGCTCGATGTTTGAACACATGACCTGAAGCACACACACAAGTGGTTGAATCAAGGTTCAGTTTCACCAATGGTTGGAAGATGTCAAACTTTCAACCATGTACAGCAGGGGTCCCCAAACTACAGCCTACGGTCCAAATACGGGCCGCCAACGCATTTGGACCGGCCCTCTGAACAATGCCAGTCTTATAAAAAAATATATATATAATTTTTTATACAAAAGTAAGTAAATGTTCTGATTCCAAAAGCAATGAATGTGAAAAAAAGTTTTTTTACAATATTAATAATGCTCTTTTAATAGGCTATATATATCCTTTGATATGTACAAATGTACGGTGCATAACCTAGTAATAAAGTAATCTAGCATAATAAATCAATTTAAATCATAATAAAATCTCCACAATAATACTGGTAATTACTCCGGCCCATGTAATTTTCTGTTACAGACCAACCCGGCCCCACATTTAAGAAAGGAAAATTACCTGGCCCTCGCAGACAAAGGTTTGGGGACCCCTGATGTGCAGCATAAATGTATGTATATGTAACGAAGGTTAATCTAATTTGACCACAGGCATGCCAAGGCTAACTAACAGAGCAGTAAAACAGCACATTCATGTGTGGGTAAGAGCAGCCTTCCTCAACCCTGGTCCTCGGGGGTCCACTCTTCTGTATGTTCTACAATCTAGATGTTTCCACGCTCCAACACACCAGGCTCAAATGAACGGGTCTTCACTTGGAGGAAGCCTGATAACGATCATTCATTTGAATCAGGTGCGTTGGAGCCTTTGTTGGTTTTGATAGCTCGTTTATGACTCATGGTGTCAAATGTGAAACAGCTGCTCAACCTGTTTTGTTTCCCCCCAACTTGAAATCTCCAGTTCCAAGATTGAATGACCTTACTTTGAATGCAACCCGCAAGTTTAACAGATCCCACATTTCAACCTTATTTGGATTTTGTACGCCAGGTGATCATTCTTATTGATGGAACCATTCCATGACTTTCCTTTGTTGACCACAGTGAACCCAAACAAAGCTCTGTATTTAGCAGTCGAGCTGAATTTCGTGCGATTAGAAATGGTGTGCTGTGCTAGAGCTAGTGGCGTCACCTGCAGGCAGGGGGTCTGAAGGCTGGAGAGAGACCCCCGGGTGGAGACCAGCTGGGGGAGAGACCGGGAGAGAGCAGGCTGGACCGCGGGGAGAGGGGTGGAGGTGGAACATCCTGGGGAGACAAAAGCATCAAGGCGGAACTGAAACACACCACCGGGAGAGCACTCCAAACACTCATGTATAAACCAGTAGCTGAAACGCAACATTACAGAGCAAAGTATAGGATTGCACGGCTGAAGAAGTCATGTCTGGTGAGTACAAAGCTTGACAGAGGACAACACGAGGACACATTCAACGCTGCATGTTCCAATACGGCTCTGGTATCATACTTCGACATGTTTTATTCAGTGTGTGAGAATGATGGGGAGCTCACACAGTTGAGACGAGAGTTGGTTCCTCCCTGCTGTGAGCTGTTACAGCTGCATTCAAAATCCAACTGGATTCCTTTTATATTTTACTGTATGTATGTGTGTACATATTGATAAAGACCAAGAATTTACGGCATAGGGGGCCAAGAAAACATTTTCAGTCATCTCTAATATCTCGTTGACCTTCAGTATGACGCTGGTTGGTCAGTCCTGTTGTACGTGTCGCCTGGCGGACGTGTGGTTGAGTACGGGGAAGAGGGGGGTCAAAATGACTCCCTGCATTCCGGCCTTACAGGAGGAAGAACCGTCCCGTGTGGTTAGGGTGTGGTAGCGGTGTGTATGTGTGAAGCAGGGCTGGCTAATCCGGTAGGGCAGGGGGTGTGTGTGTGTGTGGTTCTGACCGTAGCTGTGGCGGTGATCTGGGTGGGGGCTGACTGTGCTGTCGCGGAGCCGGGACAGAGGGTGGAGGGGAAGAGGGTCGGGCACGCTGGAGTAGCCCTCCTCGCACGACGCCTCCTTCGGGTCCAGAGACACTTTGGCACACTGGATCATGATGTCGTGGATCTCGAACCTCTTCCACCTGAATGCAGAGGACCCACAGGGAGGGCGTACTGTAAGCCACGGATATGGAGTACTAGGCAGGGTATGATCACAAAAAAGATGTCCCCGATGCCACGTCTGGCCTGCTAGGTTAGGTGTCATCACCTGGAGGGGTCCAGTTCAAGGTCCTGGGTCCCTGTCACCAGCTCTGGGTGCACCCGCACATGCTCCAACATGGGCTGAGAAAAACATCAAATCCCAAAATACTTGTATTATTTTTTATTTTATTTTTTTACAAGCAATGTCACAGAGGGCTTCACACGCCCATAGAACTGCCCCTCAACCAACCTTTACCCTCAACGTTCAAACAACTTCAACTAGTACAGTGCCATTTGATTGAATCTTTTACTGATAGCGTGTTACGCTGACCAAAGAAAGCAGAGAAACAAGAATGCATTTAATGACGCTGTTATTGCAAAAACGATGTCTGAAAGGAGGACTTAAGCCATTAGTTTGGAGTTTAGAGGTACAGCGGGGGTTAATTCAGCAGCCAGGAAATATCAGCCCAGTTGTTGTGAAATGTGCAACGGTGGATGCGGAGGCGTCAATTTAATTCGGAAACCGCCTCCACAGTTTCAGAGGTATAAAACTGCACGAGAATCTGCATTCCTCTGCAAGGTTTAGACACCATGTGGTGATGTTTTGATTGAGTGTGATATGGAAACAGAGCCGTTAATTTTGCATCGGAGATGTTGCACCGTCTTGCAACAGCCTGCCACCGCCAAGTTATGCAGAGTTGTATTTATGGTCTTCCGCTGTGACTTGTTAAATACAGACTGTTCCTTTGCACCGGCCGCTGTGATACTGTTTGAACCGCACACTTCTAGATAGCTAGAGCAGTGGCCTACGATACGTTGCTTTGGATTAAGTGTCTGTGAAATGTTGGTTATAAAAGGTGCGCTAAAGGGCGTGTGTAAAGGTGTGACACCCCCTCCTCGCCCACTGTTCCACTGATGGCGATGTCGGATAAGAAAGAGAAGCGTTTGCTCTCCATGCACCGCTTGCTCTGTTAGCGACCCCACCAATACGGCCACCAGCTCCGCGTTCCCTACGTCAAAACCTCCACTCCCCCGTCTGTGTGAAAGCAGGCCATCGCCCCCCCCCCCCCCCCCCTCCTCCCCCAACTGCTAAGGCGTAGAGAAACCACGGACTGAAGAGGGGTAAGCGTGTCTCAAACGCGACCCGGCGTCTCGAACCGCGGCCCCCTCTCACCTTGACCACTTCCTCGAAGGTGCCCAGGTTCTCCTTCATGCTGTAGTGGGACCTCAGGTAGGAGATGAAGTTGCAGGGGTACATGCCGTAGAGCCGGTGGAACAGGGAGTACACGCTGGCGTGCAGGTGGATCAGGAACACGCCGTGGACGTGGCCTGGGGGAGAGACGGCGAGGGAGAGACGTGCAAAAGGTGAGACGCACGAGGAGGGAGAAACATGGAGATGGGCAGGTCACACGCATATAGGCCGAATCCCAATACTCCCCCTTACCCCTTCCCCTTCCGCGTTCCCGTGAGAGCTAGTGGTGTCCCAATACTCTTTTGGAGCTAGGGGTAGGGCTAAGACGAAGGGGCATACACCCGTTAAAACCAAGTAAGATCGGGAGCTTACTTGAAACCTAGGGCTATGTGAATACTGTGCGACCGGCAACAATGGCGGCCAGATCATCCAGAGTGTCTGATAAATGTAATATTTACGGCTTAGTTCATTGATAAAAAAAATAAGACAGTCTTGTTTTGTGGTATACACAGTCCTGTACATATATATTTACAACCATTTTCCTAAATGAAACGTTTCAAAAAATCGCTAGTTTGGTACGCTAATGTTACAGTGCTGATTTGCACAACATTCCCGCAATTCTCTGACTAGCATGTCTACAGTTTTAAGTAAACTCTCACTGATATCAAATTTCAGCATTTACTTGCTTTGGAGATATCGATATGTGCTAGATGACGTACCCGTAACCAAGTGGCGTCCCATTTCTTAGGGATATGTAGCCCTTACCCCTCAGTTTTGAGGGCCAAGGGCTAGGGGTAAATTAAGGGGAAGGGGTAAGGGGGAGTATTGGGATTCGCCCATCGGCTGGCTAGCAAGGAGGTGGTTTGGTCGGTAGTGTTGGACAGGCACATCAAATAGGGAAAATCACAAGATCAGAAAGTCGAGCGACGGATACAGTCGAATGCAGTGGATTAGAGGGCACTGAAATGCTATGGTTTGGAAGGACCAATGCGAGGTTCAGAAAGTGCAAAACATTTGTTCACACCAGTTCTTTTTCGGTACAAGCAGATTGATTTAGACTGAATGAGCAGAACCATTCATCTCTGTGCTAAAACATGTATTTATCACTCGTAGAGATGAGCCGTTGTTAAGCCACCTGGGTTTTTTAGGCTCCAGGAAGCAAGACGGCCAAAGATGTCAAAGAAGTCGTAGATGTGCTGGCGTCCTGCTTGAGGAATCATGGGCAGGAGAGTGATCAGTACGAGGACTCCCGTTATCAACACCATCACGTCACAATCTGTCTGAAAGGGGGAAGAACGAAATGAGGAAGTAGCAGGTTAAAAGGTCACGAACCAATGAGCATGAATGAACCAAAACAAGCGCCCCATATTTCATTCACACACGGGGTCAGCATAGCGTTGAAAGTGGCACCTATCAAGTGTCGTGGTATTTCACAGCAAGTACCTTAAGGCATTTGAGGACAGAGGCCAGGAGGGGGAAGCGAGTGATCTTGTGGATCCAAGATGGCTGCCTGCGGATGACGTGCCCCAGCAGGGTGAGGGTGCCCAGGCGACAGGGCGGTCTCGCCAGGCTTTCGTTGAGCTTATCAAACAGGTGCTGAGAAGCGGCAAGGAGCGGTGACACATTTAGCCCTGTTCTACTCAGGTGGGGGGGACGGGGACGGTTTACCTTCTAAATGTATATAACGTGTGTGTGTGTGGGGGGGGGGGGGCGTGTAGCGTTGCTCACCTTGTCGTGCGGCTCCCTGACAGAACAGAGCAGGAGGATGGCCTGAGTGGAGTTGGTCTCCATGTAGTAGTCCACCAGGCCATTCAGCAGCATGCTCCCTCGGTCTGACACACAAACAAACGGTTACTTGAGCAAGAGAGGGAATAATCCTCACTGAACAAACGGTGAGCGGGGCATGTTAGGAAACGGGGCAAGAGGCTGCTCCCACCTGAACTGAGGTCGTCGTTGATGGCAGCTTTGACCTGTTCGAGCTCCAGCAAGTCTGACGACTCAAGCAGCGGGAGGAGCTCGGACACGTTCGGCTGCTCTTTAGCCATGGCAGCCACCCGGTCTTGGGACCTCGGCACTTGGTCGGTTTAACCTCTGTGTCTGTTGGTTATGGCAAAAGAAAGGTAACACAAGGTTTTCTGGATATTGACAAACCTCAGTCAAACACTTAACTAACTTAGTTGAGCCTACCAGACAAACCTTTCACCGAAAAACATGTCAGCCAAGTTTGACTGCGCAACTTTGTAAGGACTGTACGCTACTGTACAACCCAGAAGGTTCAGCTGTCAAACACGACTGGTTAGCCTGAAACGCTAGCTAACGTCCAAACAAAATACTACTATTCATCTGACAAATTCCAGAGAAACATCAAAATTACAGATACTAAACAGGTTGCATAATACAGTGCTCGCCACGACGTTTTAAAATAGCATTGACAAGTAAATGAACACACATGCTTGTTAAAACACATTGCTCATGTCCACAACACGGGGCGCAGCCATAGTGCAAGAGTAACTCAACAACCTCTGCTCTGGCTAAAGTGAACTAGCTAGCTACAGTGCTATGTGCGAAAAAGTCTGTCAGCTGTCAGCTTCAGTTTAAATACTCACAAACGTGTAATAGTAACTGAAATGGCCTGGTAATATTCAAATGAGGATTTCCTGGATCCTAATCTAGAACACACACAATTATATATGCGTCTTGTGTGTCTAGTTTTCAACTATTTCGTCTTTTAATTTACGGCAGCCTACAACCCAATCGGCGTATGTTCAACTATTTTTCATGGTTGCCAGGTTTCATGGTTATCCCTCTGTCAAGGATTTGTTTTATTTTTTAAGTGTGACGCTTGTAACCACTCACCCTTTCATCTTAATATAACAATTCTTCCAACAACAAATCCATGAACGTTAAACACGTTTAACACATTAACACTTTATAGCTTTTAAAATTCAGAGATATAGGCAAATATTGAGTAAACCAATAAAATAAGTTTTGGGTGACAGTTTAAAAGAGAATGACAGGGATACGGTCCTTCTGGACCATGGCCTACAACTCCTGGCACATCAATTCCAAAAAACGATGATGAACTTAGCATGACATTTTAGCCCCATGCCAGAAAAAAAGTGATATGAAAACTGAATAAAAACCCAAGTTGCCACTTTCATGACCCTCCAACATTCTTCCTCTGCTCTCGCCAGCCCCCTCATCCTCTCTTGGCCGCCCACAAGCTTGATCTGCGCTGTGGGGGGAATCCACAGTGGACACACTCCTCCTCACAAAGTGGTTCCAGAAAGTTACAGAAGATTAGATATTTTGCAGGGTGGGAACGGGGAGATCAAACCAAATACAATGCAAAGTTTTCTTCCAGCGATGATTAAACAAAAAAACACACATCAAAGGGAGAGATTTTAACATCTTACATGCACATACAAGTGGTCATTTGCAATAGCCTTGCTCTCTCTTTGCTGTTATGGCAGTGAGTAGCTAGAAGTTTCTGCTACCGGTAGCTGGTGATAATGGTGTTTTTTTTTTTTTAGGCCTTCCTGTACTTTGTGCCATGCAGCTGCAGGTCCCATGTGCGTGTTCACATTGTCCATCTGGCCACAGGTGGAGCAGCTTTCACTTCAGAGTGCCAGTCATCCATCTTTTGAGAAAGGGTAACCAGCAAAAGGGTAACCAGAGGGAGGGGACTTCTGTGGAAAGGTATCAATAGAATCCTACTCAATTGGGCTGTGCCATGTCTTGTGTGTCTGTAGGTCTGAGACTATGAATGGGACCTCTTTAACCAAGCGCCTCTCCTAAGTCTCTATTATCCCCACACCTTTGGAATTTCCATAGTCCTGCTTGAAAATTTGGTGGGGCAGTGTGTCCGAAGTGAAGGATTGTGTGATGTTCTTTTATTATTATGTATAAACATATTTCTAAAAATACACAAAATATACATCCTTGTCAATCCAAGCCACACACACAAATCCATGTCTAAACATCCATCCCAGAACCCCAAAGCTAGATCATTTTACACATGATTTTCTTCCAATTCAGCATCTCAGTACCATCGTGTTTAGCAGCTACTGCACATGCCCACACCGCAGTACTGTAAATCAGGACCGACGGCTCCCATGACCTTCACTCTTGGCCTGAAGGTCATTCTTCAGCACGTCCAGCAGAGGAGGGTGAGGGGCCGGTCTAAAGAAGCATTGAGCATTTTTCAGCTGCCTCCTTCCCAACGTCCCAGCGACGCATGGCGCCTTCCACATGAGTGCTGCAATTCTGTTCATATCTCGTGGGGACAGATCCCCACCTCTGACAGGTGGCGATCGATGCTTCTGAGGAGATAATTATGATCACCGCCATATAATGTACTACGCAGAACAACAGCATGGGTGTGGTGTGAGAAATGTACATCCGGTATTTACATTTAGGTATATAAACATACTGCTAACCTGCTCCGTTTTCCTTTTTTAACATAAGAACAGAGGGAAGGCATATTCATTTTGGGCAGGCAATCAGTATTCTTGGTGTCTCTCCTCAGGGTTAGTTCTGTGCACAGGGGTTTGGTGTGCTGTTGACAGTTGTATTCTACCTAAAACTGTTATATTTAAGTGGTAGCACTATTGCACATAGTACATTTTTGAATATTGAAAGTTGATTGTTTTTGGGTTGAACAAACCTCCCTCGCCCCTACACAATGTTGTTCATATTCTCCTTGATTAGCTGGTTAGCCATCATTGCCTATGGTTAGTTGGTAGCAAACTTCTGTCAACAATATGATGACTTTATATACATTATGACCCTGTTAAAGAATTGACTAGTGTAAGGGTATTGGAACTATACGTTGGCCCACCTTTCTGTCCCATTTGGGGTAGGGACGCGTACACACTCACACACAGTCCTTCCCTTTACTAATAGAGGGAAAGATGCAACAATTCCATTATCATAGGCCCTTCATTGTAATTAAACCATTGTTCAGCCTTGTCTCACATGCTTGGAGAGAACACACATTGGCGATGTGGTGATACAATTCTAAACACTACACATGATCTGCTGCTGTTTTGTCACACTTAAACTTTGCCTCCTTGAAAAGCTGCTTCACAGAATCGGAGATGTTCAATCAATAGATGACATACCACAGCATGGACAGACTTCTCGGAAAGTGATGTTTCGGATCAGCCCGGAAGGTTTCTGCAATGTTTCCTCTACGTGTGTCCTGCTGGGGGGACATGACTGACAGTCAAGAGGAGACAGTCAGGGAGAGCTGTGGCTGTGCTGGTGAGGCAGGCGTGTGGGGGCCTCAGGGGTAAGGGTGCCATGCCCGCTCTCACTGCCCTGCCCTGGTCCACTGAGGTCGGTGTGTATGGAAGTTACAGTCTAGGCTGTGTTTGTGACTCATTATTTCTATCCATCCATGAGCTCCATAGTTCTCGGGTGATCTGGAGTGACTGACCTGTTTGTCGGCACAGAAAGCCCGTCCAGAAGGATAATCAAGTGGAAACAACAGCGAGGCACTCTGCCCTGGAAAGAGAACAGGCCAGGATACCAGGAGTGGTGGCCACTGTGTGTATTTGTGTGTGTATGTGGTTCATTGACTGTTCACTTTGACAGAACAATGTCCTAAACAAACATCATTGTGGACACGGGTAATGATATTCTGCACTGTACTTGTTCTGCGTTCTAATATGGAATCCTAGAAATTCAAGGCAACTCTTGAACATTAAATGGATCCAAACACACAAAAAAAATTCAAACTGATAAAACATTGATAAACCGAAAGATATCACCACATAAAAAAATGTTTTTCCCCTTATGGTTGCAACATTAATTTGAGTATGCAACAGCGTGTTTAACTAGCTATCTTTAAATACCGATTTAAAAACAGAAGACGCACTATATTTCTCTCTTCGGCGAATACATGTCTCCTTCCCACCGTTTCTTCTTCCAGACCTGTTCGTAAATTATTGCTCCCTCGCGAGGGGGATGAGCCTGCACATCACCAGCCATATAGCCTATGTTTGTTTCCTTGGTAACCCGGAGTCTAGATGAATTTACGTGCGATAGCCCACGACTATGGTAATTTACTGAGATTCTATTCACTGTTTTAAATCGACGTCCATGGTCCCCCACGGCTTGCTCAGTATTTGAAAAGAGTATTTCTACTTTAAATGAATAAGATATTCCTGTTGCGTGTCTCATCAATAAAGATCGATAGACCTTGTAGCCTAGATCTATCATCGACATGGCATTGATAATACACATGATGCACCACACAATTCATCGGAGTAAACATGAATCATGAAATGTTTTCATGCCTATGAATCCTTCTAATCCACGTGCAGAAGTATGCATCTGTCATTGCATTGCCTACGTGTATTAGTCAAGCACGATGACTGAACATAACCTACGTTATTAAATCACATTTGAATTCAGAAACACTATCTGGCATAGTTCTTTTTTTGCATTCGGTCATATCGCAAAAACGCTCGAACAGGGCATTAAAGCGCTTTTGCTTGATTTCGTGATCGCGCATGGTTGCGCGCTCACAATTTCAGGACCAAGGACAGCCGCTCGCGCTGTGCATCAGGTCATTGGACCTTCGGCACACCAGAATATAAGTCGGATTCGTGACTATAGGATTTAAGCAGACATGCACGACCAAGAAGAAGAAAGCAATGCAAGATTGGAGACAACGAATTAATCTATCTATTAATAATTCATAATTGAGTCATTTTGCAATGATCTAATAATATCAACAGGGTACCATAATCCAAACAGTTGCTCTCTTTTTCTTTTTCTTTTTGTGCAGTTGATGAAGAAAGGTCATTTTGAAAGCGACAACAGCCTGATGCACATTCATCAATATAGTTTATTCATAACTGCAATACGCTGGTATCACTCGCAGGGTGTGGAGTACGTGGAGTCCTATGTAAACGGGATGTGTCTACGACACACAACAAATCAATAGTAGGTTAACAATTCAGTTTGGGACCAGTACAACCATGCGTTTTTTATTTCTCCTTGGCATCTTCATCTCCTGCTCCTGCGCCCGCGGAGGCTGTGAGCCGAAGATTGTAAACATCGGAGCGGTTCTGAGCCAGAAAAGGTTCGAACAAGGGTTCAAAGAAGCAGTTGCCCAGGCCAACACACTGTACGGGAAGGATAAGTTCAAGCTGAACGCCATCTCTGTTACTCACAAACCCAACGCCATTCAGATGGCCCTCTCTGTCTGCGAGGACCTCATCTCAAACCAGGTAACGTCTGACCACAGCGCCACCGTCTCTTTCCAGAGACAGTGCCCCAGTATTATGACAGTCTACTAGTGTTTACAACGCTGCTCATTGGGAGGGAAAGGAGGAGACGAGGCGGGAGGGCATCACAGGGGAGAGGGATAAGAGAGAACGTGATTTGGCTTGATTCATGTAATGAGAGTGATATATAGCCGATTGCGAATATTGTGAGAATTAACAACGTCATATAGGCAACATTTTTATTCGTTTTTTTTTAATATTATTATTTGGCTTGTTGAAAAAAGGAACAAGTGATTCTAAAAGCAGAAAAGTGTACAAAATGAAAAGAGGCTATAAGAACCCACAGTAAAAGATGAAACCCACTCATAATTTTATTAGAGCCCTTCTTTGACTGGTTCTGTGTAGAACCATTTTTAGATCAGGCAAGAAAACAATTTGGAGCCTTGACGGTGTTGGAGGGCAGCTGTTATTACAATTGGTTCTAAATTGCATAATTTTGTTTCCGACCAAAAGAGCCTTTTATCATCATTTTCAGAATATTTTTTAATGAGTTTACTGTCTGAAAAGGATGGTTTCAACTCCTATTTGGCTTGTAGCCGTACCCACAAGAGTAATAATGAAACCCTTATTTAAAATATGTCCTTCAATTTCAGAACTGTCCTTATTCATGAATAGGTCTTGCTCATGGTGTGCTTGCACATGGAACACTATACAATTGATCAAAATCTGTTAGTGTAGTCCATCCACTGTTGTAATCCATTAGGTTAGTTTTAGGCTGGTTTAGGTGCAGTTCCACAAGCGTATGTAAAGCCCTGTGTGACATTGCTTGTAAAAAGGCTTTACAAATCACAAATGATTTGATTTGATATTAAATAGACCCTCCTTTAATAAAATGAAAAAATGAAACAGTAGGCTCAAACCGGTTCTAAACCCTCCAAGACTGGAAACTGATCTCTGATAGGATTCCACGTCAGAGGATTACATTAAACCACAGCTATGATTTAACACAATGGTCGTTTGGCGTTTTGATGGGGGCCAAACAAGCTGAAACATTCAGTCTGATATGGTAGTGAAGTGCTGTATCAGACCGGGCCTGTTGATAACTTACAGTAAAGGTGATGGCAGGTCTATTCAACATCTTGAAGCTTCGTAGGAGATTTGTTTCTCGACGTTCCTTTTCAAAGGAAAATTAGGCCAACATGGCGCCAGGCAAATGGGCTGACAGCTGCTTTGTTGCTGTTTAGACCAACATGGATACAGTGATGGGAGGAAGATTATAGCCCAGTCACCACCGTGGCAGCAGGGCGTAGAATGCCAGTGGTGAGAAGTCATTGAGGACTGTGTCTCTCAGCTTACATGCATGCGTGTATTCAGGGGTGCTGAAAAAAGGTTATAATCAAGGGGCATTTATGGACAGGGCTTACATAGTCCCCAGTGATGATCAGAAAAATATGTGATATATATATATATATATAATTTGTGAGGTCATTCATTCCTGGTCCCGGTGATAATGTTATTTACAGGGTCGGATATTTGATTGATTCGAAAGTGAGAACACTGACCACATCACGTACCTGAACACCTGAGTACATTTGATAGCAGTCTAAGCTATTCTAGCATTTACTCACATCTCCCTTCTTGTGATGGGCACATTTTGAATGATCCATTGTTTTTGAACAAATATTTTTCCTGATTTGGGAATCATGAGGTAGTCAGGTGACTTTTCTTAATATAGTTTGCATTGCCTATTCTACAATTTGTTCTCCTTTTTAGAAATTTGATGTACACCCAATTTCATCTTTCACCATTCTTGTTGACAGAAATATACTATTTATAGAATAAATTGACCATGTTTTGGGATTATTTAGCATAATGGCAGAAAATAATAAAAAAATGCAAACAATTCCAATACGAAGGATCCAGCCAAATGATGTCTGTGTTGCTAGGTGTGTAACCCCGTCCAGTAATGATGTCTCCTGTCTCCCTGCAGGTGTATGCTATCCTAGTGAGTCATCCGCCCCAGTCCAACGACCATCTAACCCCAACGCCAGTCTCCTACACCGCCGGCTTCTACCGCATCCCCGTGGTCGGGCTCACCACGCGCATGTCCATCTACTCCGACAAAGTAGGCCGAGGCCATCCTCTTCATCATCTTCATCATCATCATCATCCGTTTCATTCACCGACATCGACATCCTCATCTTCCGTGTCATCGGCGTCATATTCCGAGATTTTGAGATGATCACAATGTCGTGAGTCATCCTCACACTCACGTTTACATGGGACTACATTCGCAGACGCTTTCATCCAAAGTGTCATGCAAATAGTGCATTTCGACTGCATGTGTCAGATTAGTATAATTGTATAATAATAATAATAATAATATAATTGTAGTATAATTATTCGGTGGTTAGGGCCCAGGAGCGATCCGTATTTGACCCGGCACGGGTCCAACCCCTCCTATTCGTATTCCTCTTCCTTCTACACCTCTTCCCTTCTAACCTCTCCTCTCCCCCAACCCCTTCCCCCCCCCGCCTCCCCCCCCCCCCCCCCCGCTCCAGAGTATCCACCTGTCCTTCCTGCGCACCGTCCCGCCCTACTCCCATCAGGCCCAGGTGTGGTTCGACATGATGCGCGAGTTCCGCTGGAACCACATCATCCTCATCGTGAGCGACGACCACGAGGGGCGGGCCGCCCAGAAGAAGCTGGAGACGCTCCTGGAAGAGAGAGAGACCAAGGTGAGACAACACGGACACCCCCCCCTCTCCCCCCCCGACGACCTTGTACATTGTCTGTTGTTTTTTGGGGGCGTCAGTCGGTATGTGCAGCGCTATCTGTGTGTCTAACCTGTACTACTCAGAACCACCAAGTCCTGTACTGTTTGTACTGTGAGTGATCCGGTTTTATTTCTTCTTCTGTTGCGCAAGCTTCAGTCACCTCTCCCCATCTTGGCAAACTTGATTTATGCCAGAGGCCTTAGCTGCTTCATTAACGGTCCACCTGGCAAAAACTCTTCTGCTCATTCCACGTTCTTTTGCCCATAGTTAGATTGTGTGTCTATCCACAACTATAGCGCAAGGCGGGACCCTAACCTGGTGCTCTGCAAAACATCTGACAGCTACCAATGTACTTGGACCAGGTTCTAATTAGATCAGGTTCGAATTGGTTTGGATAGGTTAGGGTTTGATCGGTCTTGTGTCGTGACCCACAGCCACAGGTAGGTTCTGATTGGGCAGGCTCTTTATCCAGGATGTGATGGCTCCGCTTTCAGAAATGCCCCGTCACATAGAGGTCACATTCAAGTTTATTGCATTCGAGATCTGGTTTTATGAGGTTATGAAAACAAAACTTGCCAGTTCTTATCCATCGGTTGCAAAGTTTAGTTTAAATAAATGATGCTGACATTCGTATCATGTTGGATATCCTCAGGTGATGATTCTCGACTTTCAGCTCCTCAGCCCACTCACTGCACTTATACTGCAAGGTCGAAGGCCCATACATAATGAAGGGTCTGTTTCTCAACCTACATGCTCTGTGTTCTTCAGGAGACCCTCAGAGAGATGGGGAGGGGGTGGTCAGAACTAGGCTGCAGGAGATGATAGGAAAGAAAGAGTTGCAGGAGTGCTGGATGAGTCAACCGGGTGATGTTAGCTAACGGCTAAGGAGCTAGGTGCATTCACCAACAGATGAGCTCTGTTAGATTCATCAATATCATTTGAATGCCATTACGCAAGAGAAATGTTTGGTAGGCCATTTTGTAGTGTTTAAATTTGAGTTTAGAATCGTCTCTCTCGTTCACTGTTCACTCTCCCTGTTTCTAAAATATAAAATGGATATTTAAAATGGATATTTATCTTTAGACAATCCTTCTGTGTATACTGCACAGTGTACGTATCTGCTAAGTAATATTTGTAAAGAATGTTGTATATCATGGACCATATTTTGCCTGATCACTACACTACTACTACAGTATAGATTAAGTGTAGAAACCCTCAGGAGCACACTCTCCATTAAGTGGTCTAACCAATCATGCAACTTGTTTGATCCATTTTGATTCGTTTCAAGGGTTGAAATCATTGAGACTTTCATGTGTAGATTGTGTGTGTGTGCCATTCAAAAGACAAAACGGGCAGGACTGATTCATTGCTTTTGAATGAGGCGTGGTAGTACTGCAAGTGCCAGGAGTGTAAGGAACCGCAACGTTAAGTTTTTCACGGTCCAAGTAGACCATGGCATTGGTCCATCCGCAATGGAGGGACTTACCCTGCAGTCATGGCTGTGTCGACATGCTAGATTGAACCCAACTCAGAGATAATTCAGCATTTAAGACTAATGAAATGAGAAAATGTGATGTGTTTTTTGAGTCTGTTAGTTTGGGTGATATTAAAATACAAAAATACAGTTTTTATATAAAGATAAGTCTCAGATACAGAATTTTGATGTGAAGAACATTAAGAAATCATTTCTTATTCAAATGTTTTATGGCCAAATTTTTTGAAATATTTTCATGTGACATTGGATTTGGTTGATTATGAAATGTCAATTAAGTTAAATGGTCTGGTGCTGTTGTAAAATTGTTTAATTTCTCTTATCACAGTTTTATACACTCATTATGGATTGTATGCTTACATGAAAGGTTTGCTGAGACAGAATAGAATGGATTGGATTTAGGTCTGTTGGAAAGCGTCTAGATAAACCACCATCTTGAACAACTTGTTTTTAGGTCTTGATGTCATGAATACAAGCAGATTAAGACATCAGGTTCTATAATAAACATATTACAATCAAACCAGCCTGTCAGGATTTTGAATATCATGGTACAGGTAACAGACAGAAACACAATCGCCCAGCCAACTGCTGCTCTCAGAGCAGCTAGCCAGTCAGTCAGCTGATCAAGCAGCCAGCTATTCCACCAATCGGTGTGTCAGATACCTTCAAAGCACCCGCCCCTGTGATGTTTTGCGAGCTCCAGAGTTGGAAATCCCAATTTGAAGCAGAAAAGTGTAGATCTGATGGAATGCTTTACTACACATCATTTTTAATTGTTTATAATATTCTTCTGTGTCTGCATATTTTCTCTGTGCACATTACTCATCAGACTAAAAACAGGAACTATGAAAACCTCGACCAACTGTCCTATGACAACAAGCGAGGACCTAAGGTATACTTGCATGGTCAATGCACGCCGCCCACCAACCTCAGACCGTAGCCAATAGCAACCAATCGAAACAGTCAACCAACCGATTTCCAGAGATACCCTTATCCTGGTGGCACGTCTTTTTTACCTCTTCTTTTTATGATTTTGATCGAGAATGGGTTTTTAGTCTCCTCCTTTTAGCCAAATAAACGCCCCACCCCCCACTTCTTTCTTATCAACCTCAGTTCAAATGTTTGTGTCCAGGGTTGCATGTTGTTCAAATCAAGGAGATTGCAAGTCTTTTTTCTTTTGGAGCGAGCCTGTGGAGATCTGGCCGTGTGAGATCGCCACTAACCAGATGAAACCTCCGAACGTTCTGCAGCATCACCTTCTCATCCCCCTTCCTGGTCCTCTTCCTTTGGGAAAGAAACATTCATCTCCACCAGCACCCTTTCTTTATAGTCCAACCCTTGTTTGATTTGCAGTTCCTCCTCCTCTTCCCCCCCCCCCCCCCCCCCGCCCTTCTTCCTCTAACATGCACGTCCCTATTGGAGCCTGATAACCCTTTTTGCATGCACCAATTTTTCCCCTTCTTCCCAGCTTCAATTTTTTTTCTTTTAGATAACCTTGGAAATCTTTTTTTGTCCCATTTTTCCCGCCTCTCAGCGATGTTGCTGTGAGGGGGCGTGGGGCTGAGTGGGGCATGGTCCAGGGCTGGGTGGCTGGGTTTTCCACAGGGCTGATGATATCCCCTAACCAACCACAGGCAGAGAAAGTTCTCCTGTTCAGCCCAGAGACCAACCTGACATCTCTGCTGCTGGAGGCCAGGGACCTGGAGGCGCGGGTCATCATCCTCTCTGCCAGGTAAATCCTAATGTCCTTGCCTTCCCTCCTCCAAAACACTGCCCCACAGGTAGGGCACCTGTCTAGTCTGCCCCTCTTCCATTGAAGTGCTGATTTGATTCTCTTCTGGTTTGACTATCGGTGTGTGTGTCTGTGTGTCTATGGTGTGTGTGTGTATATGTGTGTGTGTATGTATGTGTGTGTGCCTTCAGCGAGGACGAGGCCGCAGCCGTGTACAAGGCCGCGAGGCAGTTGAACATGACAGGCTCTGGTTACGTGTGGCTGGTCGGAGAGAGGGAGATGTCTGGTAAAGCTCTGAGCGAGGCCCCAGATGGTACGTAGAAGTCCCCCACCCCCCTCCCTCACTCTCTCGCTCCCTCCCCGCTCCCCTCTCCCTCGTTCACAGACTGTGTGCCAGATTGGTTGTGCGGGCCATCTTGCCGGGTTATTATTCTACCGTTATTTGATCTTCATCTGCAAAATCTGTGTCCGCAACGTGTTTTTCTGTAACGCATTTTACAGTTTGAAAATTTAAACATTGTCTCTTTTATGTTTAAAGGTTTTAAACAAGTGTTTTTTCTCTCATTGTACACGTGTGCCTAAATGTCCTAACATCTGTGTTTGTGTCATTTTAGTGCTGTGCCGTCCTTTCTTTCAGTAGACAGTCAGTGGCTTAAACGTGTTGTGGGGGTAATCCGCTTTGGTTTGAGTTCAAATTCAAATGAGACCCCGTGTGGACACTCATTTTGAGGGGTTAGTAGGCAAAGTGTTTGGTACTGCTCTCCTCTCCACCCAGTTGAAGTGTATCTGGCCCACCAGGGTAAGCTTCTACTGCCTTTTCTCTGTCCTGCCTCTGCTGTTTCAAAAGTCCATGTGTCCTAACTTCTGTGTGGCTTGGCTTTCCTAATCCTGTCTGCTGTCCAACTTCCCTAACCCAGGACCTGTCCTTAGGTGTTTACTGTAGACACAGAAAAAATAATGTATGGTACCGCACAAGAACCCCTTTCTAATTCCGAGTAGTTCCAACGAGAACCACATCCCTAGTTCTTCCCCAAAATAACACTTCTCTCAAAGGGACTACCGAAGGTGCCTTTTTGAATAAGATTTCCAACTGTTGCTAACATCCGCAAGCATGAATGACACAGCAGTTATCTGTGGTCTCGACCTTAAAAATTGTTTTGTTCCGTCACCCCAGTGATAGAGTTGGCACCGGCGGTGATCTCGCAAGCGAGCGCTCCGCCATCTTAATGTGAACGCTCTGCTGTGGTGTGGGTTGCCAGGCCTGCTGGGGCTCCAGCTGATCAACGGGAAGAACGAGTCGGCCCACATCACGGACGCCGTGGCGGTCGTGGCCCAGTCCCTCCAGGAGCTGTTTGAGAAGGAGAACATCACGGAGCCGCCGCGAGGCTGCGTGGGCAACACCAACATCTGGAGAACCGGCCCACTATTCAAACGGTCAGAACCACAACCAACACCTTGTGTGTGGTGCCGTATGTGTGTCTGAACCGTGTTTGACCCAGTTATCCTTTTGTGTGGGGTGTTTTTAGTGATTGGATTTGATTGATAGAATGGAATAAGGTTAGAAACTGTTGTTATTTGATTGCATTTACCTGAAAGTGTTTGGTGGCTGTGATGCCTGTTCGGTATCATCGAACAATAAACCTTTGTGAATCATATACTCACGTGAAAATTTGATCAATCTCACAGGCACAGCACCTGGTGACTGACACTGCCTTCCGTGTTGAAAACATTTTGATGTATTAAACGTCATGTTCACGCCAATATTCACCTTACTGTAGTACTGAATGAAAAAAAAGATACATTCTGTGGTTTCAACTCTTTATCAGATGTTCATGTCTGTATTGTGTGTCTGTGTCCATGTTTTGTGCATGGCAGAAATCTTAATCATCTATGTACTGTATATATAGGGTTAGGCTGAAATAAGCATGGATGTGAAATATGTCCAACCACTTCCAAATCTCTGACCTAAAAGTCACCATGGCGTACTTAGGCATATCCAAAACATTCAAATGTTGCCTGCCTGCCTGTGCAGTGGCAAATGTGTCTGATAACATCTGAATTGAATTACCAGCCAATCATATTGTCACTTACCAGTAGTGTCATTTAGCAGCCCCTCCATCCTGACATTGAGAATGTTGCTCCCTTTCAGAGTGCTGATGTCGGCTAAGTATCCAGACGGCCTGACAGGAAGGATCGAGTTCAACGACGACGGAGATCGTCGCTTTGCCACTTACAGCATCCTCAACTACCACAAGACTCGCATGGTGCAAGTGGGCGTGTTCAACGGAACGCAGGTACACACGTGACGTGTTTCCATGGTTTCGGTTCACAGCGGTGTAAATGGGGAACCCAATCGCTTGCCCTTTATATCAAGCCTGAAATGTTTTTAAACCAGCTGTGGCCAATCAAGTTCTCTTTTGTTACCTTGTGTGGTGCCGACCAGATGCCAGACCAACCCCTGCTAGAACAAAGACATGCATAATACTCATTACAGACACTACAATACACACATAGACATGAAAAATAATACTCATTACAGATACTGCAATACACAGACATCAAACATAATACTCATTACAGATACTACAATACACACATAGACATCAAACATGAACTCATGAATTGCAGCAAATGTTTAGGGTTTGAAGGAGTGCTCTTAACCTGATCCCATCAGTAAGCATTTGTGACATCATCACGTTTGTCAGCTTGAGACCTCAGAGCATTTCTGCTTCCATTTAGCAAGCCAACTGGCTCATACTTCTGATAGTCTGCCAAATGTGGCTGTCTCAACAGGATCCACGTTGAAAAGTCCATTTCAAATAGGATTTTGATAGATCGACATTTCCATTGAAAATGGGCCCTGAAGACATTGTCTGACATGGTCTTTTTGCGTTTGTGTTGTCTCTCTAGGTGGTGATGAACAACCAAAGGAAGATCATCTGGCCTGGGGGAGAGACCGAGAAGCCCAGAGGATACCAGATGTCCACCAGGCTGAAGGTCAGAGCACCAGGATGTGCTAGTGCTAACAGATATTCCCCACTTTTGCCATGTGATGCGATGAGTGTAGCTACAAATGTTAGACTGAAGGGGGAGGTAGAATGCTTAGACTCTGAAGATGAGGGTCTCAACCAGGGGCGATTCTAGGATAAGACCTTAAGGGGGGGCTTAGCCCCCAATGAGAATGTGACATGGATGCAGTGCCTTGCAAAATCGTTAAACCCTCTTGCTAATAAATCACTAAATTCACTGGATAACAATTAATACATATATTTATTATTATGGAAAATATTGAATGACGCTCTGGATAAGAGCGTCTGCTAAATGACTAAATGAATGACAAAACAAAGAAAGTCCCTTCCTTCATGAACTACCAGCATCGAATGAAACGATAATTATGTGTCAACAATAAATAAACATTGTTTTAACACGCTAAAACGTATTTAAAATAATAATAATTAATAACAATAAAAAATATATATATTTTACTATTATTATATTTTTTAGGGGTGCTGAGATTAAATTTAGGTGTGCTTGAGCACCCCTAAAAAGAGTCTAAAATCGCCACTGGTCTCAACCCTTTCTATTTCTAACTTTTTTGCCATGTCACAACTAATGGCAAAGCCCCTTGGCACATCAGTTCACATTATAAATACAGACACTTCTACATAGATGCACATCAATTAGCTACATTGTTGAAGCAATTTCAACAATGATGAAGACTTGTACAACCCATGGCAACACCCTTAAATGACTTTTGTAAAAAAACTAAACTGCTAAATAACAATCACAAATATAGTAGACAGATGGAGTCTTAGGCGTATTCCAGTACATGGATATTACACCTGGGGCAGCACTGCATGTTGATCTTCTGGACTTCAAAACACCTGCTTTGTGCAGCTTTACGGAAGTCCTCCTTGAAACATAAAAAACATACAACATTACTGACTCTTTTCCTGTGTTCCTCCGTCTCCCAGATCGTGACCATCCACCAGGAGCCGTTTGTGTACGTCCAGGCCACCAAGCCTGACGGAACCTGCAAGGAGGAGAAGGCCGTCAACGGAGTCACCATGAATAAAGTCATGTGTAACGGGCCCAACGGAACCATCCCAGGTGCGGCTTGTTCACACACACGCACAGGCACACACAGACGTACACACACATACACACATAAGCACACATGAACACAGACACACGCATATACAAACATGTACACATACACCTTATAGTATTATTAACCAATTTTTTTGGCGGGGAAATATATTGAAAAAAGGATCCCTGAGAAAAATGTTAATGCATACACAACAATACAATAATTCACACCGAACACATTCAAAAAGCATTGGGATAGACTGCACTAACCCCAGTAGCAGTTCTAGGAATGGGCCATTTTTGTGTTTGGCGCCCTCTGCTGGCATAGAAAAGTAGTGCGTTTGGTGGTGGGGGGGGGAGGGTTAAACCTTGCCTGGGGTACGGTGGCCCTGAAGTGCAAATGACACCCCCTAATATGAGTACATCCTCCAAATGAAAATACTCCCCCTCAATACGAGTCAACTCCCCCAAATCGGATGACTTGTTCACCTCCCCCAATACAAAAACGCGCTCCCCCCCCAATACGAGTCAACTCCCCCCAAATCGGATGACTTGTTCACCTCCCCCCAAAACAAAAACGCGTTCCCCCAAATGGAAAACGACATTACATTAACTCAAAAACACATTACATTAACTCTGAACGGAAAGGGCAGGTACTACACTTTAGCGCTGATTGGATGCAGTAGGCTAACTAACAAGAAATAAGAAATTGATCGACAGAAGTACAAAATGCAATAGCCTGGCAGAGTTACGTGCACCAGAACATTTGTTTGGCTATCGAAGAATGTAGCAAATAGTAGGCTTCTTAGGCAAAAGTTTTCGAGTTAAATGTCAAAATCGATAGCCAAACATCCTGGTCCACGTTACTCTGTCATTGTGGCATTTCATTCTTCTGTAGTGGACTATCAGTTTTTTCTTCTGAAAAGTCCTGATTCCTTCAACTGCGTTTTTAGCGTGCGCATAGGCTACTTATATTGTGAAACGTTAACAGCAGATCTAAGATTATTTCATAGGAATGACCCTGATTAAAATAAAGAGTAGTGTAATGACTCTGAATTGTAAACATTAATGTTTCCTCTTTCCTTCAAATCAAAACGATTAATTTCATGATAATGACAGAGTTACGTGGACTAGTTGTTTGGCTATCGATGTTTACGTTTAACATTGCAATTTATGCTTTTGCATACATAGCCTATGCTACATGCTTCGATACCCAAATAAATGTCCTGGTGCACGTAACTCTGTCAGGCTATTGCATTTTGTACTTCTGTCAATCAATTTCTTATTTCTTGTCAGTTAGCCTACTGCATCCAATCAGCGCTAAAGTGTAGTACATACCCTTTCCGTTCAGAGTTAATGTAATGTGTTTTTGAGTTAATGTAATGTCGTTTTCCATTTGGGGGAGCGCGTTTTTGTATTGGGGGAGGTAAACAAGTCATCCGATTTGGGGGGAGTTGACTCGTATTGGGGGGGGAGCGCGTTTTTGTATTGGGGGGAGGTGAACAATTCATCCGATTTGGGGGGAGTTGACTCGTATTGGGGGGGGGAGTATTTTCATTTTTGGGGGGAGGTGAACAAGTCATCCGATTTGGGGGGAGTTGACTCGTATTGGGGGGGAGTATTTTCATTTGGGGGATGTACTCATATTAGGGGGTGTCATTTGCACTTCAGGGCCACCTTACTGGGGTGCCGAATGTGCTAAGACCCCCACTGACTACCCCCACTATGACACACACACACACATTATGTGGGTTCTGATGTTTCGTTTGGCTTCCAGGCCAGCCTATCGTTCCACAGTGTTGCTACGGTTTCTGCATTGATCTGCTGATCAGGCTGGCCAATACCATGAACTTCACCTACGAGGTTCACCTGGTGGCTGATGGGAAGTTTGGGACCCAGGAACGTGTGAGTATGACACACCAAGACTCCGACATTTTAGAGACAGTTTTGATGTTTATACTGCTTCTGGGCTCCTTTCCAGTATGATGTCATCCCCTTTCCAAGTGGATTAAAAGCAGGGTCAAGCTCCCTCATCGAGGTGTGAAACGTCTTCCTCTCATCCCTTTAATAACTCTCTCCTTCCCCCAACATCCCATTCCTGTTCCTCTCTCCCCCATCCCCCCCTTTCTCTTTTTCCCCACTCACTCCCCCCTCCCCACCCCCCCCCCCCCCCCACACCCTCCCCCTCCCTCCGTCTCTCTTTCCCCTCCTCCTTCCCTCCCTCCCTGGTTCACGCGGCCAGGTCAACAACAGCAATAAGAAGGAGTGGAACGGGATGATGGGGGAGCTGCTTGGAGGCCTGGCCGACATGATCGTGGCTCCTCTCACCATCAACAACGAGCGCGCTCAGTACATTGAGTTTTCCAAACCGTTCAAGTACCAGGGCCTCACCATCCTGGTCAAGAAGGTACATGACAGGCGTCAAACGAGCACACATTCACACACTCAGCGTACCCTCTCTCTGGGGCTTGAACTCTTTGGTTGTGAATACTATGCAGCTGTGCAGTCGTCCCACTCTCTGCCTGGCCTGGGGCCACAGCTCAGAGGCAGTAGTGCCAAGATTCTCAGCCCACTACAACACCCCAGAGGATGAACCTTAGGATGTGTCACCGACTGTGATGTAGTCATTTACAGTAACAGAGGAAGATTTGATCCTGTAACCACTTGATCCACAGCCAAGTGCCTCTAAACACTGAATGATATCCACCCCCCTGTGCATATATCAGTTTGTGTGTGTGTGAGTGTGTCTTTCTGTATGTCTGAAAACTGGATGTGTGTTTGTAAAAGAGTGCATGCGCTCACACCACGGTCTCTGACTCTCTGTTTTCAGGAAATCCCTCGCAGCACTCTGGATTCCTTCATGCAGCCGTTTCAGAGCACACTGTGGCTGCTGGTGGGTCTGTCGGTCCATGTGGTGGCGGTGATGCTCTACCTATTAGACCGGTTCAGGTAAACAAGCAAGCAAGGTGGTTTGGACATAAGGACACACAATTTGAACCCAATACCTCAAATCAAGGTTATTGTTCTCTCGTTTTTGTTCTCTCTCTCTCTCTCTCTCTCTCTCTCTCTCTCTCTCTCTCTCTCTCTCTCTCTCTCTCTCACACTCTCTCTCTCCTGTACCTTCTGCTATCTCACTCTGTCCTTCCCTGTAGCCCATTTGGAAGGTTTAAAGTGAATAGTGAAGAAGAAGAAGAAGATGCCCTCACCCTCTCCTCTGCGATGTGGTTCTCATGGGGAGTGCTGCTCAACTCCGGGATAGGAGAAGGTACGATCCCTGAGCCTGCGGCCGTTCAAACTCACACATGCAACAGAGAACGAAGGATGGACACAGCCTCCATAGGTTGGCAAAGACAGTGGCGGTTCTAGACTACTTTTACTAGGGGGGCCAAGGGGGGGCCAGTGTTTAATCAGAGGGGCACATTATATTTAAACATTAAATACTTTAATTTTGCTTTAAATGCTCTGGCTCTCCCTCTTCCAGCTCCTCAACTCTCTTAATACTTTGATATGTTTCTCTAACTTTTTTATTTACTGGGGCAAAAAAGGCTGCAATGTCCCTTCCTCGACTACTAGAAGAAGAAAAACATGTGAAAAAAGACAGTTACACGTTGGCACACAGTGCTAAGAGTTGTAAAAAGTCCTTTACTACTATGTATAAAATGTCCATTCCCTGCTGGGTAAGACAAGTTAAATCATAGAGGGAAGAGTAGTCTCTCAAAACAGCCACAACGTCTGAGATGTGTGTATAAACTGGATTGATATTACAGTAAATGGTAAATGGACTGCATTTATATAGCGCTTTTCTACCTTGGCGGCACTCAAAGCACTTTACGATGTTTGCCACTCATTCACCCATTCACACTCACACTCACACATACCGACAGCAGCGAGCTGCCATGCAAGGCACCGGCCTGCCCATCGGGAGCAACTTGGGGTTCAGAGTTTTGCTCAAGGACATTTCAGCACATAATTGGATTGGTTCTTAATGTATTTATGTGTGTGTGTGTGTGCTTGTATAGGAGCACCCCGGAGTTTCTCAGCAAGAATCTTAGGTATGGTGTGGGCTGGGTTTGCCATGATCATAGTGGCATCCTACACTGCCAACCTGGCAGCCTTCCTGGTGCTGGACCGGCCTGAGGAGCGCATCACCGGCATCAACGACCCCAGGGTCAGTACACACACACACACACAGGCTGGCATTGCTGTCGAAAGGTTAGTAACTGTGTCTCCCGTCTCCTGCGTCTAGCTGCGTAACCCATCAGACAAGTTCATCTACGCCACGGTGAAGCAGAGCTCCGTGGACATCTACTTCCGGCGGCAGGTAGAGCTCAGCACCATGTACCGCCACATGGAGAAGCACAACTACGAGTCTGCTGCCGAGGCCATCCAGGCCGTACGAGACAAGTACGTGTGTGTTGGTGGTGTGTGTGTTGGTGTGTGTGTTGGTGTGTGTGTGTGATGTGTTAGGTGGTGGGGGTGTGTGTGTGGTGGGGGTGGGGGGGGGGTGGTGGTGGTGTGTGCGTTGGTGGCGGCGTGTGTTGTTGGTGTGTTGGTGGTGTGCAGTCATGCTTGTGGGGTTGCCAGGTTGGCAGTGTAGGAGGCCACAACCCTCTCCCAGCACCTCTGTGGCTCCGTCCTTGATTACAGCCTTGTTACAGCCTACTTTTACAAGTACACACATCACTGAAGTGAAGGGATTTCCCCTCCTTCCCCCACTCTCTCTCCCTTCATGTCCTGCAGCCTGCTGCATGCGTTCATCTGGGACAGTGCCGTGTTGGAGTTTGAGGCGTCCCAGAAGTGTGACCTGGTGACCACAGGAGAGCTGTTCTTCCGTTCTGGCTTTGGCATTGGTATGAGGAAGGACAGTCCCTGGAAGCAGAACGTGTCGCTGTCCATTCTCAGGTACCCCTACCCCACCTCCTGAACCCCCACCCTGGCTGTTCAGGTGGAACAGACAACTAGGTTCATTAATGCAAAACGTGTGATCATTTTGTAATTGCAATTTATAAATACTGTATTATGTATACAAACCGCTTTCTGAAATTATTTTATTGAGTGGGGTTTACAATTGAAAAAATTGAACATTATACTCAGTTAATTAGGATTCTAATCCAATCAGATTCAAACATGACTGTCGAAATGTGCCACATTGTCATGCACATGCACCTGAACCCTGATCCCTCCAGTTTCCATGAGAACGGATTCATGGAAGATCTAGACAAGACCTGGGTCAGGTACCAGGAGTGTGACTCCAGGAGCAACGCCCCGGCAACACTTACGTTTGAAAACATGGCTGGTGAGTAACAAAGTCTTCACCTGCCTCTGCTGTCAGCCACTGCCGTTCTGACAATCCTAGTCCTTATATTATATATAAAGATAGTAAAGAGAGTACATTTATATAAAGATATAAATAGATATATTATATATATAACTACAAATACATATATATAAATATGAATACATATATAAATAATATATACATATAAATAAATACATTTAAATATAAATATATATATAAATAAATAATAGAAATACTCTTTCACATAATGAGAGTAAATAATCAGTTGAACTCCCTTTCTCTAGGTGTGTTTATGCTGGTTGCCGGGGGCATCGTCGCAGGGATCTTCCTGATCTTCATTGAGATTGCCTACAAACGACACAAGGATGCCCGTCGGAAGCAGATGCAGCTGGCCTTTGCTGCGGTCAACGTCTGGAGGAAAAACCTGCAGGTACGACCCCTGAACTCTGACCTCACTCTCAGGTTATTTCAAGATAAGCCACAGTTGACCTCTGACCCTGCGGGGTGCCTGGCATCTCTCTTACCCACCTACATAGGTTGACCTCTTGTACTTCCGCTGGCGACAGCGACAAATTCAGACACACAGATTTTGCCACATTATGTATACCTAATGTGTTTTGACTAATAATATATAATTTATTTACTAAAAAATGAATAGAATAAATACAATCCTCAAAAGGTTTAAAGACACTGTGCGCTGGTAACATATCGTTGAATGATTCAAATATTTGTTTTGAAGACATCCAGACCCTAAATATAATTTGTTGTCTTTCGCCTACAAGACCTTCGCCTTTTAATTCCAAAACAGATTCCAGATTTCTTAGTATATATTAGGGTGCTTATGTGATCTGGTAGAAATGGTATCAAATTATGAAGTTACCATGTTACAAGTTGGTATTAGTTTATTACACAATTCTATTAGAAAGTTTACATGTTACTGAACGATATTGAAAAAATGTGCTCAGAGGTCATGGGTGAGGCTACAAAAGAAGACCTCTTAAACATTTATTTGATTAATATTTCACCAATTTTTACTTCTAATCCTTCACATTTTGCACAACACGTTTCAATGTGACCTGCACAAATCCAAATGTAGAAAGTTGAAAGCGGCTAAACTCGACTCCACGGCCTCACCAATCAGAGAACAGATCTTTCAAAACTCGCCAATCTACACTTTTGTCAGGTGGCATGAAAATGGTGAGCGTATCATCACATTTAGACATTCATCCTCTCTTTGCGTTGACACCCTTCTTTTTATCGCTGCCAATTTCTGTACTGTCGCATCCAATATGCTGACTTTCATTGCCAATAACAATCTAACTCCCTAGAAGAGGACACACGCAGCTTGTCTTCGGTCTGGTGACAAACCAGAAATGCCAGAAGTCTCTGAACAGCTGTACAGAAGAGTCAGCTGGTGTTTGTAGGAGAGACCAAAATAGGAAGCTGGGGTGGAGGCAGTGCTCCTGTGGTATTCACATCCTGTACATTGCAATTAACATTTCAAACACTGCCAGCCTCTGAGCACGGAAGTCTCCATGCTTTGTATTTTGTGTTTGTGTGTATGTGTGTTTGTGTGTGTGTGTGCTGTGTAGGGGGATGACGACAAAAGAACAGGTTTATGGAGGTGGCTAAGAAGTCCTCTAGAATTTCCCAGAAGGAGACAATAATTATTGCTACGTTCTAGAATAACTGATCATGCCCTTCCATTGTGCCCTTACTATGCTTCTACTGTATACAGTGCATACTGAGTTGATTCAGAAAGACACAATGTTATAATAGAAAGCAAAGAAAGAACATTCCACCCAGCCTCAAAGCTCTGTGCAGATGTTCCATGGGCATCCTCCAACCATACAGCCTCCAATGAAATCCATCCGTATTGAGACGTCCAAACCTTGTAGTCCTCAACACAGCTTCCTACTGCTTCCTCGTGTGCAGCTGTTTCAGGTGTCAAAGGTCGCACACGACACGGTTACCACGACAGTCTGTGATTGTGAAGGGGATCTTGCAGGCCATGAAAATGACTACGGCCTGTTAGGCCCGTTGGTCACAACACCCATCCTACAGACATGTGTCACACATGTCTCTCTTTTGGTTCCAGCACTCTGCATGTTCCAGCTGCAGGTCCCCACCCCCATCCCCCATTCCCCAATCCCCCTTTCCCCCCATCCCCCCTGGGAGAAAGACTGTTTTACCCTCCCTCTGGTATAACATTGACTGGTTGGTGATTCGTTTATCCATCTTTTATCATGATCTGACCCATCATTGAACCCCAGCTTCCCCCTCCACTATATTTGCATTTTTATTCTTTCCTGCTCTGATTGTCTTATCATGTAGCTTTTTTTCCTTTGATATGAGAAGTAAAATGACCATGATTGTCACTTCAGTCAAGACACTCTACCATTGACTTCAATGAAAAGGGTTTGACATTGGCGATGTGGTTCCATCTAAGGAAAAACTCACTGTCTTGGAGCAGCTAGCATAGCACAAGTACATAGAATAAGAAGACAGGGAGCATAGCATATAGATCTGGAGTATTGACAAGGAGTATTGACCTTTTAGCAAGCAATGTCACAAGAGGCCTGCAAGTCAGCACCGATAATCTAAACAACCTAATCCCAGAGGGATCCTCTGCTGTAGAGATGGCTGTTGATGCAGAAAGATGCAGACTATAGCTGTAGACAATTTCCCAATACAAATTACAATTTCCCAATTAGCAATGTCCTGTAGGAACTGTATCAAAAGACAGTATGTAGGAGCCGGGAATGGTGGAAGGTGGCAACATTGCACACCTGTATACACAGGTATATACCATGCTGCATTGCACACCATGCAGGTATATAGCAATGCATGATGTGTGAGCATGTGTGTCCGGGTCTGTGACAGCATGCAGAATGTGTTTCTTCCTAAGGAGAAGACCTCCGGGCATCAATTAGCACACCTGTAGTTGCATGAGTCTGACGTCAGCTGATCATGTGACGTGCAGCCCGAGGTCTCCTGCCTGAACTAGCTCCGCCCATGACTCTACATGACCAGGCCATTGGAGTATAGAATATAGCCAGGAAGAGCACACACACAGACATACTCATTATTGGTGCCACACTCTTATGTTAGCGTTTTGGCAACCCTGTATGGCCATATGAATTCTGTTAGAACAGAAGTAGAGAGAGGATATATGAGTTCTGTTGAAGTAGAAACCACTAGAAGCACTGTGTGGCATTACTGTGCTGAGGGGGGTGGTATGGGCGGGGTTAGAGGCTAGAGAACAGAAATAATTGTGTGTACATATATTTATTTTAGGATAGGAAAAGTGGTAGAGCAGACCCCGAGCCCAGACAGAAAGACTCTTTTAGGTCCATCAGTTCCAACCTGGGCTCCAGCGTCAAGAGGCCTAGGTCCTCCAGAGACACGGTAAGGAGATGAAGACATGACACTTTCCTGCTCCCTCCACCCCTCCCTCCAACTGCTGTTTTTTTATCTGCTCCTTCCTTCTTCCATCCATCTCTTTACCCATCTTTCTATGGCCCTCTCGTCCTTTCTCCCTCCCTCTTATCCTTTGTTTTGTTTTTACTAAGGCTCCCCTAACCCTGTCTGCCTCTAAGTCTACTTTCTCCTCCCATCATCCTCCTGCTCCTCGCCCAGGTCTTGTCCTCAGCGTCTCTCCACCCTGCGTTTCAGGCATCCCCTCCCTGTCTCGTCAGTCCACCGTCAGTCCACACTTCATCCAGTCGTCCTTCTAAAAACATCCACGGCAAAACTAGACAAGGGCCGGAGGTTGAATCAGAGCGGCCTGTTTTGTATCATGGGGTGGGGAGGGGGTCTTTCTCCTATCTTCATCCTGGCTCACATCTTGGTACTCTCCCCTCCCCCCCTCCCCCTCTCCCAGCCTGGTCTGTGACTCCAGCCAGTCCCTGTCATATCTCCGCTCCTGCTGTCTGACCATATCCCTGTCACCATAGACACCATTAAGGTAAACAACACAGTGCAGGGAGACCAGCTCTAACCTTCTCTCTCTCCCTGCAGCCTCTGGTCTCTGGTCTCTGGACCGGCACAGCTCACCTCACTAGACTGGGGTTATGTGCTTTAACCATGAAATGAAAGTAACCAAAGTAGATGATGTGTTGTCATGAACCATGAGGGGCCGCAAGGTTACTTGTTCTAGCCTTGAAGGGGTCTGATTTAAAATATATATCTACACTGTACATATTTTCAATATCGTTGGCTTGCTTTACTTGTTTGTGTAAAATTACCAACTTGTTACAAGGTGCCTTAAATGATCAATTATTCAGCTGTTTTGTTGATCAGCTGTTTAATTTCCAATCATGTGAAAAGGCTACAAAGCTACCTAATCAACACCTAGTCAACACACAATAGTTGGAAATGTGGGATAAAGGATTGTGATTGAAGAAGATAAGCGATCTGTCTAAACCGAATCAATCTCCCTACAGCCAAATGCAAGCATCTCACACAAGAGGACCATCAGGGAAATTAGTCAGATCACCTTCAGGGATAAACGTTTACCCATTTTCGTTGTTGATCATCTTTTTAATATCATATCAGTGTTTACTTATAAATGGATATGAATGGATTTTTTTATGTTGGTGTCCACTACATGCTGTGTATTCCACTGCCTCTCTCTCTGTCAGTATGGTGGAATTGATTAGGATATTTTGGAACAGGTTTTGGAACAGAACTGTGGCAGTCCTGTCGGTCACTGTCCTTTGTGCAGTCGACATCATTTTCATTGAAGAGAGTCGATACCTTAGAAGATACTTGAAAAGTAATTTGTCATATCTACATCCTTTAGATGATAGCATTTGAGGAAGAAAGGCTCGGCATTTCAAAAAGCAAGAGCGCATTGAACAGGTTTGAATCCTGGGTATCATACCATTTCAGGGAGAGACTGGCCCCCTAAGGTGCTTGCACACTGTCCCAAAATACGCCATCAAAGGCCAGCATCAGGGTAGTGTGCAGTGGTTTCTGTTGGTGAACATGTTCGAAGAGTCGTGTCGGTATGAGCTGAGTTCCAAGAAATTTGGTGAAAAACCGTGTCTTAACAAAAGTGGTTTCTGTGGCAACAAAGTGGTTTCCTTGGCAACATAGCTGGCGCTCCAAGAACAGTCTTAAAAGACATTAAATATTCATATTGTTGCTCAAAACAAATCCTACAGAAAATGATAGGGAACAGACTAGTTTTATTTACAACTTGACATACATTTCAAGCCCTCTATCTTCAAAAACTGTCATACAGTAATGAAATAACTCAAATTATATTTCTAGGGATGTCCATGGAGGTTTAGTCAGCAAGTTAGCCTGTGAGCAGGTTGCCAAATGATATTTAGCATTGAATTATAAATACACATACAGGGTACAGGCTGCAACATGGGATTGTGTCCCAAACACAGCACATCACTGAGAACACAACTGTCATCAACTCAGCCTCAGTATTATAACACTGCTGTTTATTGATGTGCCTTCCAGACCAGTTGCTCCCCTTATGGGATTTTAGCCTCGCTTGCTCTCCTTCTCTCTGCCTGTCTCTCTCTGGCTGTGTCACTCTCTCTTTCTCTCTGTCTCTCTCTGTTTCTGTCTCTCTTTCAATGTCTCTCTCTCTCTCTCTCTCTCTTTCTCTCTCTGCTCCTCTCTGTTCGTCTTTCTCTCTCTCTCTCTCTGCTCCTCTCTGTTCGTCTTTCTCTGTCTCCAAACAGCAGTTATTCCAAACGAGCCCTGTGTGGAAGGGAAGAAGTGCTGTGATACTGCTAAGGACAGTGTGACATCATTACATACTGGGCTGCTCAGTAGCACAGAAGAGAGATATGTTGACAGTGTGACATCCTCACATACAGTGCTGGATATGTTGACATGTGTGCATGCATGTATTGTTGACAAGGCATGTTGAGTGTTTCTTTCCCTACATCCTCTCTGCAGCCCTACCCGACAGACATAACTGGACAGCTCAACCTAGCAGATCCCTCCGTCAGCACCGTGGTGTGAGCGGGAGGAACAAGAAAGAGAGCGATCGAGGTAAAGAGAGACTGAAGAGAGAGAGACGATCCTGGTTTGTTGGGACCACGCTGCTGTGCTTCCGGGGCCACCGCCCACCTTCTCCATCCTCTGACCTGATTGGTCCTTGTCTGTTCTTGCTACAGCACGCTGGCAGGAAGTGGAGATGTGACATTACCCTGACTCACTGTGCCAACAGCCAACTCACCCAGGAGACAGGAGCCAAGAGCTTTCTGGAACCTTCTTACCTGCCCCTAACTGCCAAAAAGCGTGTTCATTTTTTGACACCTTTAGCTAATTCATCATCTACTGTATTCATTATTGCCTCATATCCTAACACTAATTATTCACTCACTGTAATTCATTTACAAGTGATCCATTTTTATAGGTGTTCAAATGTTTCACAATTGTCATGTGTGATGTCTATCTCCATTTGTTGAGACATTCACTCTACCTTCAACAACGCAGGTCCATTTCTCTGCTGACAGTGTTTTTACTGTGATTGATAATCCATATTTTATTAGCTTTATAAATGAGCTTTAGCAGATGCAGTGTAGCTTCTACAATAACAGCAGAGAGATGAAAAGGAGTATATTCAAAGTGGATCGTAACATGCCGTTTTGTCAGTACTAAGATGCACACTTTGTCCAGTTGTAGCATTCTTTTCCTCACTCTCTTCAGCTGTGAATTCAGGGTTTCTGGGTCCGTTCCTTCTCCAGCCGTCCTCTTAGAGTGCTAGCAGAGCCTCTCACCTGCCTGGCGCACTGAGTGACCATGTGGTCCCATAGCTAGCTTGGAGAGCCTCTCACCTGCCTGGACCACTGAGTGACCATGTGGTCCCATAGCTAACTTGAGCTGATCAGTATTCTGACCCCTCTACAGTTCCTGTTTGACTCAAATGTAGCTGATCTTGATATCTACTTTACGGCAAGTAATGAGGGCATCAGTTCTCAAGTTGACTCGAATTAGACAAGAGGAGATTGGGGTTGATGTATACAGACAGAGAGATCTAAGGAGAGCAAAGCGTTGATGTGCATCACTGTGGTCTGCTGGTCATCACTCAGTAATCAGCCTTAACGGTGACTCTGCAGCTCAGAGCAGGTATCAGCCCAGTGTGCTGCTGTTACACTGGATGGACAGAACTACTTGTGTCAGTACTCTTTCAACTTTTGTTGTTGGTGTTTAACATCAGCGCTGTGTCATGTTGCGGTTGTATTGGTGGAGGTTGGTTGTTTAGAGAATATGTATTGGGGTGGGGTAAACAGATTACTATGTATATATACATATATATATTGCTCAATTGTATTTTACTCTTTCTAATAGTATATGAGATCAATATGATCACATATCCTATTTCACTCTTTCTAAAGTTATATGAGATAAATAAGATGAATAGTATTATTACCCACCATCACAGTGCTAACTTTGTGTAAAATATACTGACAATCTGTGATTCAGCAAATGAGTTATGCCTTCAAAACATTGTTTATGCATCACAAACAAACCTTTCTCGCTGCAAAACATTGATTCCTCTAATGCTTCTGTCTGCCTATGTAGCCTAGTGGAAGCCAGGGAATGCTCACTGGATCTAACAGTGAAGGGCTTCTGCCCCTGTCTGGTGAACTGTAGAAGAACGTCAAACGTGTCCCTGCTGTAACTGGAACCATTTCAGTGATCATGACGTTTTATTTTGTGCAATACACTGAGGTCTTTGTACAGCTGGTCTTTGTACAGCTGGTGTTAGAAACTTCAAAATCAAATGTTCATGTTACTGTCATGATTTCCCATCAGACTGAGCAGCTGTAGGTTTGATGCTCTATAGGTGTTCCTTTTGTAAGTTATGCCCCAACATGTGAAGAACAAAATATGTTCTCATACCAATGTAGCTATCAACTTGAAATAGGATTTCATCGCACTTACATGCGTACATTTTTTTATTGACATACTTCACTCATGATACATGCATATGCAGACATTATTTTCACACATTCACGTTTAAATGAGAGTCCTTCACACAACACCTACATAGATCTAAAGATAGACAATGGTTCCTTTATTCATTCCCTAGCGGAAATTGCAGTATTACATTTGTTCTGAAACTCGTATTAGTTGGTACTCATGTGATTCTAGATAAGTCAAGGTTGCAGAAGAGTCTTGTGAAAAGTGCAAAGGTCATGTTGGACCGACTCCTAATGTGTTGACCATTTGTACTGTAACACATACATGTAGCCAAACATTCTGGAGCTGACAACATCTTGTTAGGCCTAGTCAGGGGTTAAGGATTCAATAGGTCTAACAGTTGTGCTCTCATTGTCACTAAATATCATGTTGTGTGAGTATTAAATATGATAACTCTTTGTAATATAAATCAGTTGTATTCAAATGTGCAAATAAATAGTCTAATACATAGTAAGCAATAAAGGAACTGTGTGCTGGTTTTACTGATCTCATCGATGCAGCTTCATTTCCAGTAAAAGGCTGTTAACAGCCTGTGCCGTGGGTGCAATGCCCTGGTCATGTGATCCAGCTCATCTAGTTGGTGCTGCCTACAGCCCTGCTATGTCTCCTGGGGGATATCCTAGTTGTATTCATTACGCATGGAAATGTTGTGCATAACACTACATTTGTTTAGCATTTCTTTGATTCCTTGATTTTGGATGACTGTACCTTAGTGCGAAGGGCCCAATCAGAAAGGCATTTTCATGCAGCCAAATATTGTTTCTGTTCCAACTCGGGACCTTAACAAGTTACAAAATTGATTGAAGACATATTGTCTCAGAGGGGGACTATGTACAGTGTGGCGTAATGAACTTGGTCTTCAATGGATAATCAGTGTCTCCTATCAGAGACCCGTACAGAGCTATGCTCTGGAAGACAGCAACCATTGATCATCTAAAAGAATGGTAACACTTTAGATGAGCTCACCAAATTCATAATTTATTAACCAATTTGTTACATATTAGTTAACGGTTTGTTCACCATCAGTAATTTGTTGTTCATACAAAATGTATCATTAGTAAAGCATTAGTAAAGCTAAACCCTAACCAAAACTTAAACCCTAAACCTAAACCCTAGCCCTAAACCCGAACCCTAACCCTAACTGTGTGAACAAATGCTTTAGTAATGATACATTTTGTATAAACAATAAATAACTAATGGTGAACAAACCGTTAACTAATAGGTAACAAATTGGTTAATAAATTATGAATTTGGTGAGCTCATCTAAAGTCTTGCCGTCCAAACATAAAAGAGACACCGGTCTCCAGTTCTTGAGCAGCCCTAGATCCCCTTTTTTAGGCAGCAGCGACAACAATGCCCGCCTACAGCTGCTTGGTAGCATGTGTTCCTCAAACGCCTCCTGGTAAACCTCCAGTAGGTCAGGACCCAAAACACCCCAAAAGTGTCTGTAGAACTCCGCTGGTAGGCCATCCAGCCCTGGTGACTTCCCCACCGACATCTGCTGGAATGCAGCAGTGAGCTCTTGGAGAGAGAGCTCCACCTCCAAAGCCTCCCGCTGGTCCGCCCTGAGCTTTGGCAGGTCCTGCAGCAGCTCTTGGGCACTCTCAGGATCCCTGTCACCAGCCCCATACAGGTCCGCATAAAACGCCCTGGTGCGCCTCCTAACCTCCGCTGGATCTTTAGTGATCCCACCTGAAGGCAGACGAAAATGGAGCATCTGTTTCCGCTCGCCCTTCTTCCTCTCTAGGTTGAAAAAGAAAGCAGTGGGGCCGTCCATGTCCCTGATGTTTGTCACACGCGCTCTAATGAGAGCCCCCTTAACCTGGTCCTGTAAGAACGAACCTAACTCCACTCTCTTCAGATGTAAAACCCCTTGCAGGCCCGGGTCGTTACACAGAAGGAGCGGACGTTCAATCTCCCCTATTTCCTGTTCTAGCTTCCTGACAGCAGCCTTAACTCGACCTGAGATACTGGCTGCATATCTTTGACAAAAAACCCTAATATGTGTTTTCCCCACCTCCCACCATTGCCTGCGATTCTCCAACCTTTCCTTACTGCCTCTCCACCTCTCCCAGAAAAACCCTAAGCTCTCACTAAACTTTGCATCCTGCAGAAGCTTCACATTAAGATGCCAGAAGGAGCCGGTATTTGGTACAGTGTCAAGGTTAACATCTATGGTCACCAAATGGTGATCAGAGAACCCATTCGGCCAAATAGATTCATTCGTAACCCGGTTGCTGAGCCCTCTACTAGTATATATTCTATCCAATCTTGCGGCACTTATCCTGCCCTCAGCTGCCTTCACCCATGTATATTGCCTTATACCCTGGTTGCATTCCCTCCAGTTATCTACCATCCCGCTATATCACTATGCGTCTCCTGCAAAAACACTACATTGACCTTCTTCTGTCTAATCCATTCATAGGTCACCGCCCTCCTACCCCTGTCTCTACCCCCGTTTACATTTAGGGATCCTACTTTCAAACTACCCATGGAGAAAAGAATCCAGGACACCGAAAAACAGTGTTTGGAGAGTCATTAGAACTTACTTCTGTAAGGGTATATGCATGGCCTAACAAGAGGGGAGAAAGGAAGGAGAGGAGGAGGAAGGGAGGAGAGAAGTGAAGGAGAGAAGGGTAAATAGGTGGATTTGGGGAGGACAGAGGGGGAGGGAAGGCAAGGGGAGATAGGGGAAGTGAGGAGGGGAGATATAAGGAGGTGAGGAGGAAAGATAGGGGAGGTGAGAAGGAGAGACGGGACCTCAGACTATATACAATACTCTGACAACCATGTGTATAACTATATGTATAACGTAGGTATGTATGTATGCATGCATGTATGTATGTATGTATGTATGTTTGTAGGTGTGTGTGTGTGTGTATGTATGTATAATTGGAAGGAACAAGTGATGAGTATGAACATAATGAATAAAACATGTTTTTATGTTCCATCCTGCATCATAATAAAAGGTATCTATGTTAGCAAGGTGTTATGTGTATGTGCTTTGATGCAAGCTATAACCAAATGCTAACACAAAAAAACAGGTAAATCCTAGAACACATATGGTACAGTGGTGACCTCTGACCCTAACACATGTGGTGGGAAGAGGAGCGTTCTCACCCACTTTGTCACAGGCTTCTTTCCAATTATATATCCAAACATGCCAGTGACACACGTTACATTTAAAGTAGCTATTGGGAGTAAAAATAAGTAAAAGATGGAGAGAGACAGAGAGAGAGAGAGAGAGAGAGAGACACAGAGAGAGAGAGAGAGAGAGAGAGAGAGAGAGAGAGAGAGAGAGAGAGAGAGAGGGAGAAGAAAGGGAATGAGATAGAGATAGTTAACAATGTGTTTCATTGTTAACTAAGTGTGTGTGGTTGTAATGTGGTAGTGGAGTGAACACAGACACACACAAACAGGAGGCCCACACAAGTGGTTCACAATGCAGCCATGTCTTAATGCTGCCCCCTAGTGGTACTACACTTGTCTCATTGAAACAACAATGTCAAGACTTTACAAGTGTTGTGGTATTAAGGACAGAAGATGGTTCATGTTGTATTGAATCCTGGTGGTTTAGAGTGTGGGACAACACATGGAGATACCTTGACATTTGCGCACATCATTCTACAACTTCTCTCCAGCTTTTGCTTCTCTCGCTGTCTCTCTCCTCCTAACAAGCAAAGCATTGTAAACTTTCACTTTGATTGTCTGAGTTTTGCAAAGTGATTTAAGTAACGCATGTGATTGGACAACACATGGTAGAATGGAGGGCTGTCTGGGACATTCCCAGCTGCGCTGAGCCGGCACAGTATGGGTTAATTTATAATAACGGTAGCTTAATCAATATTTAATTTAACAATTACTTTTGAGAAAAGTATCGAGGTCCAGATAGAACTTTTGTTGTTTCTAGTTTCAGAAGGTCTTAAGGAAACGCAAACGCTCTTTTGAATCAAATATAACTGTTTTTATTTGAGCTTGAAGCAAGTTACAATTGAGGGAGAAGCAAAGCAGAAAGACCCGAGCACATGTCCCAGTCCAGTTTTCCAGCAGGGTGGACCTCAGTCCCATAGTCACAGAGCCACAAGTGATCAACCCACACCTGCGTTTGGTCATGATAGGGGCATGCTGGAGGGGCCGGCCTCTCTCTGTGTTCCCCTCAACCTGCTGGGCCTCTCCAGCCTCTAGTTTAGTGCAGTCTAACTGCATCCCAGATGGAACTACAATCTGGGACAGGAATACTACCTACATCTACGGTACCAATGTTCTCCTAACACTGGAAGGGCTTTCCCAGAGTCAAAGGGACTCCGACAGGGGGAGCTACTTCATCAGGAATAAAGGGCAGTTAAACATCCATTTTGTGGCACATTTCCATCATTGTCGTTCATCACGATATTCAGTTAGGTCAACAAACTCCCGGGATCCCAAATACACCAGGCATTCAGCTTCACACATCGGGCAGTATTGTTTAGTTCTATTTCCGGGCACACGCATCCATTCACTCATTGTCTCTTCACAACTTTCCCACCCTAAATGAGTGAACACAATATACAGTTGCTCAGGTTTTTGTCATGGTGCACACATAACAGTCTTGTCAGTTATTCATTGTTCCTGTATACACAGTCCATCTGTACCATTGGTTAGCTTGAGCTTGGTTAAATAAGACACTGTTATCAACTTCCTTCTCCCGTACCAGTAGGTCGGGGAGAGAAAGGATTCCTCTTGATCAGACGGCATAAAAGTTCCTCTGACTTCACATATTTTATTCAGGGGCTGGCTTGGTGTTACTAGGAGGATTACAAGATGGAAAAACAGGGTGGGATTTGCTCTGCTCTGAGGGACTGCTGTGGGTGCTTCTCCAAATACATCTTTTACTTGATATCAGTTAGCAGGTCTTTCTTTGAACTCACTTGTGTGATGAGATTTGGGCGAGTGCAGTTGGCTCCTTCCCCATGTTATCTGTCCTCGTGTTTTCCAGACTCCCCCTGGATGAACCTGAGCACCGACTGTGTTCACAGGCCAGAGGACGGGGAAGAAGAACACTGACAAACGTGTTGGAATGAGAAAGGCCCTCCTCTGCCTCAGCAGGCGGAAAGCAGGGAAGTCCCACCAGGTATCATCCTTTCCTACCTTGGCTCTCACTGACCATCTCCAATGTTGAATTACAGGTAAATGTCTAGGGGCAGCCAAATGACCAAAGTCACCCATGTTTCGTTGCAGCCTGTGTGTTGCGAAGTGGTCCGAAGGTGGGCCTTTAAAGGGTCTTAATGAATACACACAGTACCAGTCAAAAGTTTTAATGGGAAAATGTGTCCATACTTTTGACTGGTACTGTATGTGATTCAGATTCAGAACAATCTAGTTGGGGTTTTGTTTTCTGGATATATTGGGCAGGTGGCTCTTTTTACTGTTCTGAAAGTAAGAACAACTTTTAACTCTTTAACTCCTTGACTGGAGTGCCTTCAATACAACATCCTCCCGGCTCCGTCAGTTGGCATGGCAATACTCTTTCCAACAGCTAACTCTCCTATACGTTACGGCTGCTCTTTCCATCACCCCACACTGCCCTGCTGCCTGTGAGACTATCCCTTTCCACTCTTTGTTTGGGGCCTCGATCTTCCACCGTGAGTATTCCTACGGGGCGTCATGTTCCATATTTGTTTCTCCAACATTCTTGATGGGGGATCGGACTTCCCCTGTCCCGTGCCTGTTTCCCATGTTGAGTCTGCAGCAGGACACAATCCTTCCAAGCATCTAATCCCCACTTTTCTGTGTTCTCCCAGAGTCCACACTGTGATAGTTACGATGACCCATTTCTCCTTCATCCCTATGTACATGTCTCCTGGTGGAGTTGTTATCTTGGCTACAAACCTAACCACCTTTAACTGGTAGGCATTACATTAGCAATTAATTTGGTGATACATTTCAAATGCAACGCACATTCCCTCGTCCACTATGGCTCCCTGGGTTTCACTCACCTCCACCACTGTTATGGGTGGGGGTGGTACTGACTCAAGTGACTCTACCACCACTGTTAAGGGTGGGCGTGGCACTGACTCAAGTGACTCTACCACCACTGTTAAGGGTGGGCGTGGCACTGACTCAAGTGACTCTACCACCCCACTGCCATACCTATCCTGCAGCCCCCCTCGCATGGTGCCAAAGGGGTAGGATGTCTCACAAGTCGTGTTATTACATACTGGGGGTGACTTGAACATATGCCTGCATCTACTCTTATAGTAGCAGAGTTAACAGTGTCTGGTCTCTTCTCTTTGGGTCATTTACAGGTGTCTTGGTGTGCTCGTCTCTCAGTGTTTAGGGCAGCAGAGACCCCTGACTTCCCAGGTGCTGCAGGTCAAGGTGATGAAGGTCATTAAGCCTCCCTTAAGCCTGCAGCACCAGGTGATGAAGGTCATCAAGCCTCCCTGAAGACTGCAGCACCAGGTGATGAAGGTCATTAAGCCCTCCCTGAAGCCTGCAGCACTTTGAAGAATAAGTTACTAAAATGTTGTAAAGATTCAGGAATGGGCCAATGACAAGTCAGTTGCCTTCAACAGACCTCTGTGAGAATGTAATTCTTAATTACTCTGCAACTCCTAGGACTGACAATAACAGAGTCATTCTGTGTACTTTCCTTCTGGACAGCACAGTCGGGTGCTGCAACAGGAGAATGAGTCAGTTTTTGTTGCTAAGTTCTGCTTAGGATCTTTAACAGTGATTTAGATGGAGTCATGTTGATGATCCTTCAACCTGTACTGCGGTCTGAGATGCCCGTGTTACTGGGGCCTCTCTCTGGGGAGTGTTCCACTGTTTCCGGTAGACATTGACAAACACGCTGTCACCAGGTTGGATTTTGCAGGGCGTGGGGACCCGTTCCTCCTCCTCATTCAATCACCTGGTTTCAAGTCATGCAAGGGACCTGTCGCTGGATGAGCGAACATCTCTTTCACCTGCCTGTGAATTTCACACAAAGTAGACAGAGTAAGTTGCAGAGTAATTAAGAATTACATTCTCACAGAGGTCTGTTGAAGGCAACTGACTTGTCGTCGGCCCATTCCTGAATCTTTACAACCTTCAAAGTGCTGCAGGCTTCAGGGAGGGCTTAATGACCTTCATCACCTTGACCTGCAGCACCTGGAAAGTCAGGGGTCTCTGCTGCCCTAAACACTGAGACGAGCACACCAAGACACCTGTAAATGACCCAAAGAGAAGAGACCACACACTGTTAACTCTGCTACTATAAGAATAGATGGAGGCATATGTTCAAGTCACCCCCAGTATGTAATAACACGACTTGTGAGACATCCTACCCCTTTGGCACCATGCGACGGGGGCTGCAGGATAGGTATGGCAGTGGGGGCTGTAGGATAGGCATGGCAGTGGGGGCTGCAGGATAGGCATGGCAGTGGGGGCTGCAGGATAGGCATGGCAGTGGGGGCTGCAGGATAGGCATGGCAGTGGGGGCTGCAGGATAGGCATGGCAGTGGGGGCTGCAGGATAGGCATGGCAGTGGGGGCTGCAGGATAGGCATGGCAGTGGGGGCTGCAGGATAGGCATGGCAGTAGGGGCTGCAGGATAGCCATGGCAGTGGGGGCTGCAGGATAGGCATGGCAGTGGGGGCTGCAGGATAGGCATGGCAGTGGGAGCTGCAGGATAGGCATGGCAGTGGGGGCTGCAGGATAGGCATGGCAGTGGGGGCTGCAGGATAGGCATGGCATTGGGGGCTGCAGGATAGGCATGGCAGTGGGGGCTGCAGGATAGGCATGGCATTGGGGGCTGCAGGATAGGCATGGCAGTGGGGGCTGCAGGGCTGGGCCGTCCTTGCTGGGTAGCCTGGCGTGCTGCTGGTCCTGCTGCATCACACAGAGGAAGGGCTGCTGGTGTCCCTCCAGGTGCTGGTGGAGCGGCCTGGCAGCAGGGAGAGGCTCGACAGCAAGGCTGGTCCAGGAGCAGAGAGCCAGCCCTGCAGCAGGGAGAGGCTGGGCAGCAAGGCTGGTCCAGGAGCAGAGAGCCAGCCCTGTTCCTCCGTAGAGACCCCCCGGGTCGAGGGGGCCTGTCCCCCATGAGAGAGGGTCCCTGGTGGCAGAGTGGCAGGTTGGGAGGTGACGGCCTGGGGGTCCCGTTCTCCCAGGTGGGGCCTGCAGGGCACAAACAGTTGGTGTGGGGCCAAGGCAGGTGGAAGTGGGCTGGATGGCTCAACTTTCCATGTGGACACAGGAGGGTGGAGGGACCTTGTTGCTGAGGGTAGATGGTAACCAGAAGATCGGTCATGGCCTCGTGGAGGGTCTCCTTTGAGATGGTCCCCTCCAGTTCCTGGGGAGCCCAACAAACTCCCAGTTCCCCCGTGTCAGGCCAGTGATTGAAGGTGTGGACATGGGAGAGTGTGTGGGTGGTGATGCCCTTCCAGCAGCACACAGCAGGACCTGATCCATGTGTCTGTCGCCCCTGGACGTCCTCCCAGCAGCTGTCATGGGGGGGGTGAGGATGGTTTCAAGACTGCAGAGACTTCCTGTACTTCCTGCTGATAGCCCGGGGGGGGTGATGCTGCCTGCAGGAAGGAGGATCCAGCATGCAGGTGGTGTAGTGGTTGTAGTTACTGCAAGACTAGATTGTGGGTATAAATGTCTGAGCTCCAACATACAGAGGAGGCCACACATACACACAAACTAAAACATACACAGACACACAATGAAACACGCACACACACTGAAACACACCAAAGACCTGCTTGTCACCACGCTGCTCTCACCAGCAGACACCAAACAGCTCGACTCTCCGTCTCTGTTCCCGTAGCAACGGCCGCCGGGTCATGGTATACGGTCTCCAGGGCGGCGGTGGTCTCAGTAGAGGAGTGGGGGTCCTTACTTCCTGTTGCCAGGTCGTGGGTGGTGCTGACGGCTCGTGTGTCTCCCTCTCTCGTCTCCCCCCGTCGTACCTTCCTCTCCAGGCTGGAGGCTCTTGGCTTTGAGTGGCAAGCGGGGGGAATTGAACCTCCAGGACTGGGGCACGGAGCGCAGTCTCTGGTACTGGAGCTTGGCTCTAGCCGGAGGGGGTGAAGGATGGGGACCGGGAGAGAGAGGGGGAGCAGACGGTGGGCTGGGACAAAGGCTGGGGGGGACAGAGAGGGGGAGGGCTGAGGCTGGACTGGCTGCCTGACTCGGCCTGACCCGGCTGGGGCTTGGGGGGCAGCAGCTCCTCCTGTGAGAGGGGGGTGGAGGAGGACGCAGGAGGGAGGCTGTGGGGGTGCTGGCTGCAGGAGCACAAGACCCCCCCTGGACTCCTGTTCCCCTCTGTCCCTCACTCTCCCCTTCCCTTCCCCCTGCCTCCCCCTTTCCACCTCTTCTCCCCCTTGGTGGGGAGTTTGTCCACGGAGCAGAAGCACCGGAGGGTGGGGGCCACTGAGAGCCCAGTCCTCCACTCCCTCCCCCTGACCTCCACCCTACTCCTGGCCCCCATGCCCAGAAATCTGCCCCTGTGCCACCCCAACCCTCCGCTCCACTACCCAGTAAGGAATCATCTCAGGATGTCGATGCTGCCCCCTTTCTCCCTAGAGGAGGACGTATCAAACACGATGAACCGTCGTCCAGGGAACTCTCCTCCTCTCTTGCCCTGTCCCTCTCTGACTGGGACATGGCACCCCTACCCCCTCCCTCCTCCTACTCCTCTCCTCCACTCTCTCTCTCCTCCTGCTTGTCATCCTCAGTCCCACTCGTCCTTCTCTCTCGCCCTCATCCTCTCCTAATGGATCAACAGAGGACGGCGTTCTCCTCCTCTCCTTCCCTCCCCTCTCTCATCAGGTATCATTAGCTCAGCCTCTAACCCTTCAATCAAGTCCACTCAGTCAGCTGTGTGATCTGACTATTGCTCTGTTGAAGCTCATCAGCCAATCAACAGATGGACAGATTGCTTACAGTTCTTTTGTTTTACAATCGCTAGGACCTCTGTTACAATACTTAGGTCAAATTTTCAAAACTATCCATACATGGAGCTAAACTGTGGACATGTTTTCATTGCTTAGGCACAAAATGCATTCATTGACAACATCTTTCAAATCACATGAACTATTTTCTCACTCGGACACATCATCCATCAATACTTAATGTACCCATGTTGTAGAGAAATTCAAAATCACTCATTAAAAGTATGAAATGCCTTTATTACATAATATTACAATTGATGAATTGGACCAAACTCTAACAGAGCATGCTAACCAACAGTCTGTTCCCAGTCTGACAAACTCCTCATCGATCTGACACACATTTTAAAACAAAACCCCCACACAGAACTGATAACTTCCTCAGACGATCAACTTCACATGTGTTTTCTTCTTAGACTGAACATGTCTCCACAGTTTACACCAAGGTCAGAGGTCACACCGGTTAACCATCTCTTCCCTGCATCCGTCAACTGGATTGTGGTCTTACAGTTTTTCTGAATTGCTAAAACACTAAAACCCATTGGCTGAACAAAGTTATCAGTTGCCTAAACTCATGTAGCTAATTGTGCAGTCTGTTGTCAATGGCTTAAACCAGGGGTGTCAAACTCATTTTCACCGAGGGCCACATCAGCATTATGGTTGCCGTCAAAGGGCCAGTTGTAACTACGATGTAACGTCAGTAACGATGTAAAATGGTGTTTTTGCTGTAGCTTTTGTGAACATAGGGCCTATTATGCTGCAATTGAAGTCCGCCTTTTAATTCTTGGGCAATCTGCTGTTTTTCTTGGAGGATAAATTTGCAAATTTTTCTCAGTGTTTGGTGACAAAATGCAAGCGCGCATAGCGCAAGAGCAAAACTTTTTTTGCCCTTCATCTGAACGCAGAATAGCTTTTTGAGCTTTATGTAAAATAAACATTGCCGTTTTCCAATTGGTAAAACCTTGTCTAATGAAGGTGATGTCTTCATCATTTCTGGCTCCAAATTGTCGACAAGGGAAGCAGAAACATGCTAGCTTGGCTCTCTAACCAAGTTCGAGAGCGATACCAACTTGGGTTGAATGCCCGAGGACCTTGACTGAAAATGCACATGGGGTACGTTCGCAGAACCGGCTGCATTAGAGTGCTGTCATTCAAACCATGCTCGCCTTCACCCAGTTAAACTTTGCATTTAACACTGATGTGCATACACTGCTTTCTAGAGGCGGGATGTCCTCACTTTGCTGTAACACAATCGAAATGCATGGTGAGAGATGTCGTTTATGGTCAATGCACGCTGTAAAGCAGCGTAGACTTATTTTAATAGCCCATTAAGCTTCCGCGGGCCACACAAAATGACGTGGATGCTCAATAGATTTAGACTGGTTGCAGGTTTATATCAACAAAGATCAAGAGTGAGTTGTGGGTAGTGAGATGCAGGGTATAGTACTCTGATATATCGGCCGATATAGAAAATTACTGTAATGAAATAAAAAATCCAGAAACGCGTAACAAAACAAACAGATTTCCCTAACATTTTGCCCCACTCGTGTTGCCAACAGGGACGTTGTAGAGTGCCCTTTGATGGCAAACTATGCAAGGCCAGTATAGTACTGTATAGGGGTACAAGGAGGAGAAAGAACAAGAACAATTGCAAAGAGCAAAGCAGAGTAGTAATTTCTGATAAATGTTGAGCTACTATGATAGAACATGTTTTCGTTCATCAAAAGACAATGACGGATAAATATGAAATTAGTTTTGAGATTACGTAAAAATGTACTTCTCCTTGAGAGCTATATGTTTTGAACAATGTGTTTTCAATTTTTTGGTGTATCGTTTACTGACTGCTTGATAGTGTATATCATTTTGATCACTTTATTTATGATTTGAGAGCAGTGTTTGATTTTGAGCACAGGTAAATCTGTTTTGAGTTGAAAGTTTGATTTTGAGGACAGGTAAAACAGTTTTGAGGCGAAAGTTTCATTTTGCAAGAGAATTCGAGGTTTTGTAAATAGTGGTTGAAGATGAGGTTTTGTGTTTACAGTTTTGAGAAAATGGGTGACTGTTTCAAGAATGTGTTTTAACAATTGTGAAAAACTGTAACAGGAGCTACATTCCACAACTAAAAGCACACTTTCCTGTGACTAGCATAAACAGACCTTTATAACTAAATACAATGAGAAATTACATATTAAACATGACTTTATCTCAGACTAAATGATAAACATATTATTTGATTACAGGGGCATACTATAAAGGGAGAGAGAAAGGTACAGAAAGAGGGAGAGAGAGATCAACTGCTGCAAGGAAAGACAAGGGGGGAGAGAGAGGGGGAGGGAGAATGTGCTCACTGCACGGAGAGAGATGACACATGGAGGAGAGTGATGAGGATTGTAAAGTGGAAATCCAGACGCACTGTGAGAGCGCAGTGAAGGGAAGGAGGACAGAGACACAACAAGGAGAGGAGAGGGAGGGAGAGGAGGGAGGAGACACAACAAGGAGAGGAGAGGGAGGGAGAGGAGGGAGGAGACACAACAAGGAGAGGAGAGGGAGGGAGAGGAGGGCAGAGACACAACAAGGAGAGGAGAGGGAGGGAGAGGAGGGTGGAGGTGGAGCCTGAACCCAACAGAGATGAGGGTTGGAGGAGAGAAAGGAAGGAGAAAGGGGAGGGAGGGAGAGAGAGAGAGACACAAAGCATCTAATTTCCAACCATCTTAACACTTAACTATGTATGGGGTGGAGAGGTGATGGGGGGAGACATGATGACAGAGGCTTAACTGACAATAAATTGTACGAATTATCCAACACACTTGTTATACTTGTTATACAGATTTAACCAGAAAAGAGATGCGTTTGTGCCTCAGTGTGAGAGAGAAAGGAGAGATGGAGAGAGATAGAGAGAGAAAGATAGAGAGAGGAGAGATGGAGAGAGAGAGAGAGAGAGAGAGAGAGAGAGAGAGAGAGAGAGAGAGAGAGAGAGAGAGAGAGAGAAAGAGAGAGAAAGAGAGAGAGAGAGAGAGAAAGGTTGTACAGTGCATGTGAGAAGGCAAGGAGGACAGGATCTCTCTCTCTAACAAAATGTAACCCCCAACATTCCTGTAAGCAACTGTCTTAGCACGTGTCTTCTAATAATGAACACAGAAGCTTAGAATTCACATTAAAACACAATAATTTTACACAACCTAAAATGTCATATCAGGGGAGAGGAGGTGGGAGGAGAGGGGACATACTAGACACACACAGTGTATATTCAAGTGGGTAGGTCCTATTACTGGTCCTAAATGTAGTGTCTTGCATTGTGTGTGTACATGTGTGTGTGTGTGTGTCTGTGTGTGTGTGTGTGTCTAGAGCCACTGGGTCACCAACGAACACACAGCATGTCTTCTATAATCCTGTCTAAAACATCTTTATTTCTCCTTATTTAGGCAGTCAGACACTATTTAGTTCATCACATTCAGTGGAACTGAGATCAAAGACAGGATTGTTGTCTGTCAACAATGAAAACAAAATAAACATTCAACACACACCAATATTTACTAACACTCTGGGATATCAATTACAACTGTATACAGTTCAATCTTCAATCACATCTGTGAGCACAGTGTGTGAGAGTGTGTGTGGGCTATTCTACCTGACACAGGGACACAGAGGAGTCAGGATTAACCCAGAACCCAGGATAGAGGGGCTCAGTGAATGTGCTGTGGAATGTTTGCAGGTGGGTCAGTGTGTCAGAGGAGACTGTGTAGAAGGACAGAATGCCGGCCGGCCAGTCCAGATACACTCCTACTCTGTGGGAAATGGAGGGGGGGTCAGGTATGGCAGTGCTCTTATTATTGTGCCAGGCAAAGTAACTGTTACCATGACACTGCAGACTCCAGGACTTGTTATTGTATCCAAGCACACAGTCAGCACCCCATCCTCTCCTGCTGATTCCTTTATATGTCACTGCTATATAAACCCTCCATCCTCCACTCCACTCTGCCTCCCAGTAAAAGCGCCCAGACAGACCCTCTCTACACAGCACCTGGTAACAGTCCTCAAATCTCTCTGGGTGATCAGGATACGGCTGCTCCTCTCTCCTCCATGTCACCTTTCTGTTCTCCTCAGACAGAGAGAGGCGTCTGTATGCTGTGTTTGGGTCCAGTGTGAGCTCACAGGCATCTGATGGGGGAGACCAAGACACAATATATGACTCACGAGGTCGCGTCGTGCGCCCCTGGACGGACACATATAGATCTGGGAATTTGCTCTGTGCAAACTCTGGAGAGAGAAGATGCAGGAAGATGCACAAAGAAGCTCATTTGTGGAATGTGTACTGTTTAAGGGCATGTTTTGGCCTAATAAACAAGGTCAAAACTTTATTCAGTATCGTGCCTCTCTTTTCGGCCTACCTGCCTCCAGACAGAAATACATCAGAGATGAAGGTAGGTGAGAGGAGAATAGTGGGGTGTAGGGGAGGGAGAAGGGAGGGGACACACAGCAGCTACTGGGAGGAAGAGAGGACAGGAGAGCAGAGCAGAGAGGAGAGGGGAAGGGAGGGGAAGGGACGGAGGCAGGGAGGGAGGAGAAAGGTGGGGAGGAGGGGGGGAGATGAGAAGGGAAGAGAAGAATGAGGGAGGAGAGGGGATGAAAGGAGGGGTGGAGGGGAGGAGAGAAGATGAGAACAGGGGAGGGGAACAGGGGAGGGGAGAAGGGAGGGTGGAGGAGAGAAGGGAGGAGGACAGGGAAGACGAGAAGGGAGGGGAAGGAGGAGAGAGGAGGGTGAAGGGAGGGCACATACATGTGTCCATTTCTGACAGTGTCAAAGTCACTAATGGTATTGTCCCTGTATGACCCTGTGTACTAGAACTAAGTAGCAGTCAATACTCACATTTCCTAAGACCAGGTTTGATCCTGCACTCTCCACCATGATCCACACTGTAGGGATAAGCAGAGGAATGATGAGGAAATGATACTTCACCTGTTGCTAAGTGACTTCACCTGTTGCTAAGTGACTTATTATTAAGTGACTATTATTTCTATCTTTATCATCTGAGATGTATTCCTCTGTATTCCTGAGCTTTGACTTGATGAACCCTGAGATGGGAAGCACAGAGTTTTTGGTTCCAGATAAGATGATCTGAGTTAGTTCAGTTCTAATTCACTGGAATTAGACATTGTCATTTTGTGCAGGCGAGTATGAAAACATTCTCTGAAAGATAAACAACAACTGCAACAGCAAAAGACAGACAGTTGGTCAATGAGTACATTGCAATGCAGTCTATTTATTTGACATTTAACCACACGTCTTACTACAGCTGAACAAGTGGTGGAACAATTCTATGGGCACAAAACACACTTGGCAGCAGCTGAAAATGAACTATAAAATCAGTTCAAACAGGTAGGGCATATTTTGCTTAGGCTTAGGCCTACCAGACACATTCCAGTCATTTTATGAAAAAAGGTAGGACAAATTGCAAAAGAAGCAAACTCAACTGATTTAGTATCTTCAATATGTCCTGAGTAAGGAAAAAAAAGCCCTGAAGAATCCCATTTGGGGAAAGTTTCGAAAAAGACCCAAATACAGCCTACGCCTTTTCATTATTTTTCTCACGTGAATAGGGTAAAGATTTTAACCTTTAGATATCACCATGAAAATTACTGAGTTGATTACTTACATCAAGACAAACAACAAATGTATTACAAGTTTTTTGAAATTGTTTGTTAAGATGGGCAAACGGTGCATAATCTAATTAGGTATGTGCTAATTTGCATAAATACCACAACAGATCTAAACGTTGGGTATAGCCAGGTGATAATGTCTTGTTGACATATAACAGTAAAATAATTATTGTTAAGGTCTGAATGGAACCCATTAAGGTTACCAATGAGCATTAATACATAGAGGCAGGAGGAAGTACTTTAAACCAGCCTTCATTCATTATGATTGCAGAGATGGGGTTTGGGTCTATTCACCAATAATAGTCATACCACAGCTCAACACACATGCAGATGTTCCCAATAAATTGTACTTGATCACCAGGTATGTTTTATTAATGTAGGTTGAATAATCCATGCAGTCTGTAATTGTATCATCATGAAATGCAAGGCCTATTAACATACTTAAATGTCTATTCAGTGTTAAGCAACATTACATGAAGAGGTATATAAAAACACCAACATATCCTTACTTGAGTTTCTCCAGTCTGCAGTGTGGATCCTCCAGTCCAGCAGAGAGCAGCTTCAATCCTTTTTCTCCTGGATGATTGTAGCTCAAGTCCAGTTCCCTCAGGTGGAAGGGGTTGGACCTCAGAGCTGAGGCCAGAGAAGCACAGCCTTCCTCTGTGACCAGACAGCCTGACAGCCTGTAGAAAGAGGATCAATGTTGTGACAGAATCCATCTGGCCCTCCAGAGTGAGTCAGCACAGAGGGGTTCATTTGGCGGGTGCTGTCATAGCTGCTCCTCCCCCTCATTAGACAGAGTGACCTTTCCCCCCAGTTCAGGAAGGTTAGGTTTGTGTTCAGTTTGGTGGTAGTAGTTTTATGTTTTAAGTTTTATTTATCAGGACGTCTGCTACATAAAGCCTGCTCAAAAGAACTAGGATTCAAGTCCCAAACTTGACTTGAATGAACACAACAAATTAGTTGGGGCTATAGCCCCTATTCTTAAGCAGTAGGAGACATAGAACATGGATTATATCTATCCACCATTGCAGAAAGCAATGTTCACAGCCACGTGACCTCTCCCTTTAATAAATTCTCTCTAATCCGAGTTCTGTGACAGCTCGATGTAGCATGAATCATTGCCGCCTCTGCTTAAGAATTCTATGAAATATCACAATAACACAATTAGGAGGATGAGCAACTGAACAGTGACAGGAAGTTAATCACTCACAAAGTCATGACAAGCTAATAAACAACAGTGACAGTACAGCGGAGCACTTTCTTCTCTCCACTCAGCCTGGCAGAGCTAGCACTAGATCATTCAATTACAAATTCAGTTGGGCCAGTCGGTTAGCTGGGCCAGTCATTTCAGTGGTGAAGCTGCTCGTAATGACACATTTTAAAACCAACACAAACTAATTTCTTGAAAAACATGTAAGCTTTTTTTACTTTGGTCAGTATGCACAGCAAAAAGTGCATACAAAAACAATAAAAGAGCTAAATAAACAGAATCACCCTGTCCATTGCCGTTTTGAGAGCCCCGCTTAGTTTTGCGCACAACACCTGAGGTGTGAACTGAGGTGCAACAGCGGACCAACGTGCTGCCAAACAATTCACTTTCCCTGTCATGGATGGAGCCCCATCTGTCACAAGCATGCACACACGCTTCATATCCAGACCATGTCTTAAACATTTTTTCCCCCAAAGACTATATCGCCAGTTGTGTGTCCTTCTAATGGCAGTAGGCCGAGCAGCTCCTCTCTGAACCATTTGCTGTAAAAAAACTTGACATATATGCACAACTGAGCAAGTTACCATCCTATAAACTAAAGTATGTCAGAATTAATGTGAATAGCCAGTTCCATACATATATACAGTATATACAGTAGTATTATACATCAAGCACACTTTTCTTGCCATTCCTAATTTGAAACCCTTCATGTGGTGGAAGAGGCGTCAACCAACAATAGCCGCCAGATGTTAAACTCACTGCCCAGGTAAATGTACAATAATATGATGAATAGTAGATCTCAACCCTTGTGTTGTCTTCAGGGTCAAACAGAACTGCTATTATACAGCAGAGAAAACCCTCAAATAGTGATTTTTTTCAACTTACTTTACCTAGTGACCCTAACATTTGTAAAAGGTTACAATAGAGAATACATCACAACAACCACAGACACACACATACACAATGGGAAATTGAGATTGTGTGCTTCCGATTTAGATTAATCTGTGGTGTTCACAGATTAAAGTCAATATTTTTCCACTGTGAAGAGGGAACCCCCAGATGTTCACAAAGTTTGACGACCGACAGGTTGTGTTGTCATGCGAAATAGGTTTAAAATGTAATTAAGCTGTATTTTATTACAATTTTTTATTACCCTTTGGGCAATGGCATACAGATTGTTAAGAGTACCCAAAGAGAGTGCAATCATGTTGCACATTCAGAAACAGTTGCATAAAAATGTTCATTCTGTGTAAAATAAACAAACATTAAATACAATATATGCAAATCATTATGTACGGTATATTTGAGTGTTTCAGATGCAGCAAATCTGCCTGTTTCTTATCAAACTGATGACTAGAGTAGAAGCAGTGCCGGTCCTAGCACATTTAGTGCCCTCGGCAAGGTTCACCTTCAACCCCCCCCCAACACCCCCCTGCTAATAGTGTGTTTGAGACTCAAGGACAGCAGGAGGGTTCATTTAAATGGCTGCACTTGGGAAATTGCCGCCTCCGTGTTCATGCCGCCCTAGGCGGCTGCCTATGTCGCCTACAGGAAGGACCGGCACTGAGTAGAAGGCACATCTCATTCTTGGCATGAAGTTTATACCCAACTTGAGACTCAACTCTGTTGTATAAATCAACCACACAAATACATTGTACAATTATAACTTCACTAATGGCTCATGTAGAACATAAATACATACCTCAGTGTCTCCAGTTTGCAGAGTGGGTTCCCCAGTCCAGCAGAGAGCAGCTTCATGCCGGCATCCTTCAGGTCATTGTTACTTAGATCTAGTTGTCTCAGGAAGGAGGCTGACTTCAGCACTGAGCCCAGAGAAGCACAACCTTCCTCTGTGATGTGACAGCCAGACAGCCTGTAGAAGGTTATCATTAGGGAGGGATCACAAACAATTCTACCCTCTAGAGGTATAAATACTGTTGGAGCCTCGAAAGTGGTTCTTAGTGTAGCAAGAATTAACAGGCTTGGAGTCAGGAGATTGATTGCAATGGCTTTGTTTATTGCCAGGTAGTTTGGAATCACACGCAGAGCTTCTCTAGCCAGAGAAGTCCCTCATACGCCGAGCCTCCCTAGCCAGGGAAGTCTCCCATGTATTCAACAGACAAGAACTTTTATACAGTCTTACTACGTCACACACATCTGTTGGCCATTAGACACACACACAGTTTGTTCCAGATAAACAGATATCCTCCCTCACTTGGCCTATTCTTACACAACCCATGATTGTTCTTGCACAACCCGTGGTTGTTTTCTTACGACCCTACCAGGTCATTCTGATCTGATTTCCTCTCTGGAAAGAACATTCTAGGGGAGGGGGAAAGTGACTCTCCCAGCACACTCTTTCCCCATTGAGTGTGGGGATAAACACTCTTCCTATCCTCATCTGCCCCCGTCCTAGCTGACTCCTCTCTTGAGGTCACAAGGTCACAAAAACCCCAACAGGAAATCCCCAACAATACAAAATATCAGTCTGATTATTTTCCATGGGTGTTGTGGCGAGTAACTGTTTCAAGCTGAAAACAGGTGGACATGGTGTTCTCATATAGAGCTTCTCTCCTTTGGAACATACCTTATGTTTCAAACAAGAAGGCTGGCACTGTCTTGGTGTTTAGGGTTCCATCAAAAACCCGTGTTGTTGTTTTTAGTTAGTTAGTCTTACGACTGACCTGCTACACTAGATTATAGTTAACCAGTAGGGATCTCACCCTTACAGTTATTTTAACTTATTTGTACCTTTGCATTCTCTAATCCTACTTTTTTCTCCCGTGTTATTAACGCGTTAACTTTGACAGCCTTAGTTTTAACTATGAGTTTTCCTGAGAGTTTGTCCTTGTCTTTCTTGAGGGTTTAGGTTGGTTTAGGTGACGTTCTATGGGTGTGTGTGTCTTCTGTGACATTGCTTGTAAAAAGGGCTGTACAAATAACATTTGACTTGAACACAATGAAACAGTAGCCATTAACCAATGTGAAATATTAACCTGCCTGAGAAGCTGATTTCACTGTGCTGGATTGTACCTGTGGAATGTTACAGAAAACAATCCTGTCTAACGAAAACTAAGAAATCATGTGGTCTTCCTGAGGTATTTCTAAATCATGTAATGTGAAATGTAGGCCATCAGTGAATCTTTTGTTCTAGACTGTCTAGTGTCTTTCTGTTATGGCAGTTTTTGAGTTACAATATCTATGTTTCTTTAAGCGGTAAAAAGTAAGTTCCTTTGTTATAGACAGACAAATGTAAGAAACTGAGGCTCTGTGGTGTGGTTTACTCTGTAGAATGGACACTCAGATTGTCTTAAGGCATTTATGGTGTTGTTTTATGATACCTAACTAAGAGCCAGAGGGTCTTACTTAGGTCTGGGGGTTGGGGGAGATTGTTATCTCAGTTGAGCAAGCTGACCTAACCTTTTGGCCAAGGAGATTGTGTCCTGTGTCCTGTTTGTGTATCATTAACCATCTCCTCATTTAGAGAGGGAGCTGGGACATCAAAGAACTGTGGGACACTTGATGTGGAGTCAAACTGTCACTGAGTAGTGCTGACCGATCACAGACACCACTATATTGATTAATTCTTCATTTGTACAAACTAAATAAGTTGTATTGAAACCGCCATCTTGACTATTCAGATCTACACAGTGCCACTAGAATTCTTCCATTGCACTTTCTGAGCAAATCAGATCACAATTCCCTTGGTACAAGGATCAATACTAGGTTTAGTATCTACTAATATCAGTGCTATAGATGAGATGTATGGCACTGTTGTACTGACACAATCAAACTATCAATGAATATATGATCATGTTCAAGAATTGTTAGCTTGATTGTGTTATTGTGACATGAAACTTAAAAGATTAATTCACCAGTGAGATACAATAACACAATACATGCTTTGGTATGTTTTGGAATTGATCTAACACAGTAGTGACCACATACACACTACTCCTCATTATACTGGTTCAGGTTTAACACTCGGATCGATAAGCAGTCTCAAAAATTGTATCAATATAAAAAATAATACGATCCCTTTCCATAATCATGACACCCCCCAGAAATGTTCACTGCACCCCCAGTCAAAGCAGGCTGCATCCGGCCCTGGATGGAAGGCAGTTACAGTGCCCTCCAAAAGTATTGGAACAGTGAGGCCAATTCCTTTATTTTTGCTGTAGACTGAAAACATTTGGGCTTGACATCAAACGATGAATGTGAAACCAGAGATCAACGTTTCAGCTTTTATTTCCAGGTATTTACATCAGGATCTGATGCACAAATTCGAAAATATCACCTTTTTGTTCGAACCCACCCATTTGTCACGTGAGCAAAAGTATTGGAACATATGACTGACAGGTGTGTTTTGTTGCCCAGGTGTGTCCTATTACATACATTATTCAATCAATAAATACCACTGAATGTCTACACTCAGGTTCAGATTGGGTAAGATAGGTTTTGTCTATGCAGACTGTATTCAGAGGTGAAAACAACATGAAAACCGGAGCGCTGTCTTTGGGTGAAAAACAAGCAATTGTGAGTCTTAGAGAAGATGGAAAATCAATCAGAGCCATTGCAGAAACATTGGCCATAGCCAGTACAACCATTTGGAATGTCCTGAAGAAGAAGAAAACTACTGGTGTACTAAGTAACAGACGTCGAACAGGTAGACCAAGGAAAACATCAGCAGTTGATGACAGAAACATTGTGAGAGCTGTAAAGAAAGACCCTAAAACAACTGTTAGTGAGATCAGCAACAACCTCCAGATGGCAGGAGTGAAGGTATCACTATCTACTGTTCGCAGAAGACTTCATGAACAAAAGTACAAGGGCTACACCAGAAGATGCAAACCACTCATTAGCAAGAAGAATAGGAAGGCCAGGCTGGAATTTGCCAAAAAGTACAGAGATGAACCTCAAAAATTCTGGGACAAAGTTTTATGGACTGATGAGACAAAGATTAACTTTTACCAAAGTGATGGAAAGGCTAAAGTTTGGAGAAAGAAAGGAACTGCTCATGATCCCAAACACACATGCTCATCTGTGAAACACGGTGGAGGTAATGTCATGGCTTGGGCTTGCATGGCTTCTTCTAGGACGGGCTCATTAATCTTCATTGAGGATGTAACACATGATGGCAGCAGCAAAATGAACTCGGAAGTCTACAGAAACATTTTGTCTGCCAATTTAAGGAAAGATGCAACCAAACTGATTGGCAGAGCCTTCATCATGCAGCAAGATAACGACCCAAAACACACTGCCAAAACAACAAAGGAGTTCATCAGGGGCAAGAAATGGAAGGTATTAGACTGGCCAAGTCAATCTCCAGACTTAAACCCTATAGAGCATGCATTTTACCTGCTTAAGAGGAGACTGAAGGGAGGAACCCCACAAAACAAACAACAACTGAAAGAGGCTGCAGTGAAAGCCTGGGAAAGCATCAAAAAGGAAGAATGCAAAAGTTTGGTGACGTCAATGGGTCACAGACTTGCTGCAGTTATTGAAAGCAAAGGATTTGCAACTAAATATTAAGTCTTATTCACTTAAATATGTTTTAAGTATATCTGTTCCAATACTTTTGCTCACATGACAAATGGGTGGATTCAAACAAAATGTGATATTTTCTTAGTTGTGCATCAGATCCTGATGTAAATACCTGGAAATAAAAGCTGAAACGTTGATCTCTGGTCTCACGTTCATTATTTGATGTCAAGCCCAAATGTTTTCAGTCTACAGCAAAAATAAAGGAATTCGCCTCACTGTTCCAATACTTTTGGAGGGCACTGTATAAGAAAGATGGGAAAGCGAATAAGTTTGTGCTTCAAGGAGAAAAAATTGTATGAATTTTGTGTTATGAGGCGATTTCGGTCGTTAAAGAATACAATCTTTGACACCAAACAAGGAGATCAATATGCCAAATTTAGCCTCCAAGAAAAACAGCAGATTGTCCAAGAATTAAAAAGCGGACCGCAATCGCAGCAGAATATGTTCACAAAAGCTAGAGCTCAAAACTGTTTTTACATCGTAAACATCGTTACATCGTAGTTACAACTGGCCTCCTTGAGGGCAACCATAATGCTTATGTGGCCCTCGGTGAAAATTAGTTTGACACCCCTGATGTAAAGTATCTTTTTGAGTGTTTCAGATGCAGCAAATCTGCCTGTTTCTTATCAAACTAGTCCTCACTGATGACTACGGTAGAAGGCATATCTCATTCTTTGCATGAAGTTTATACCCAACTTGAGACTCAACTCTGTTGTCTAAATCAGCCACACAAATACAAATACAATGCGCGATTATAACTCTACTAATGGCTCATGTAGAACATAAATACATACCTCAGTGTCTCCAGTTTGCAGAGTGGGTTCCCCAGTCCAGCAGAAAGCAGCTTCATGCCAGCATCCTTCAGATCATTGTTACTTAGATCTAGTTGTCTCAGGGAGGAGTTTGACTTCAGCACTGAGCCCATAGAAGCACAGCCTTCCTCTGTGATGTGACAGCCTGACAGCCTGTAGAAGATTATCATTAGGGATGGATCACAAACACTACTACCCTCTAGAGGTAGAAATAAAGAATATCAGTCTGATCATTTTCCATGGGTGTTGTGGCAACATCAGATGGACAAGGTGTTCTCAATATAGAGCTTCTCTCCTTAAAAAAAAAAAAAAACACTGCACCTTTTTCTTTCCCTTTTAAAAAAGTTGAGAAGGACAATGAGTGAGGAACAGAAGTGTAAAATGTAAGAGGCCACTGCAAATGTTACCCTTCTGGTCCTCACTTAAAAAAAAAAAAGAAAAAAAGCAGTGGTCTCTTAATTTTTTCCAGAGCTGAATATTGTCTGAAATCAACCATACAACTTTATTATTGTCTCTTGTTGAACATGATTACTTTTTCTGCCTCTTAGTTCTCCTGGTCCTGACCTCCTGCCTGCCCTGACTCTGAGCCTGCCTGCTGCCTTGTATCTGAATGACTTGTGGACAACAAACCTTGACTGCTCGGAATATTCTACCTTTAATAGACCACAAATTTACAACCAGTGTGTTGTGTAATATTGGTTGTCTCTTGGTGAATGTGATTACAGACCTCAGTGTCTCCAGTTTGCAGAGTGGATTCCCCAGTCCAGCAGAGAGCAGCTTCATGCCTGAATCCCCCAGGTTGTTGTAACTCAAGTCCAGCTCTGTAAGCTCTGAGGAGGGGAGAGCTGAGGCCAGCGCTTCACAGCACCGTTCTGAGAGGTTACAGTCATTCAGCCTACATGACATAAGGAGAACATGACACATCATCAGACTCATAGTTTATACGATAGGATCATACGATAATCAAATATCACATCACAATATGTCCTAAATCATAACATTGTTAAAATTACTTTATACATACAGAGCGGTTTTGGAGTCTCTGACCACTGGCAGCAGCCTCAGAAGACCTTCTTCTGATCTGGAGTATATCTTCAGGTCAAACACATCCATCTTCTCTTCTGAAGTCAGCAACACAAAGAAAAGACCTGACCTCTGTGTAAATGAGAGCTCCTCACTGGAGAGACTTCCTGAGCTCAGGTAGTGTTGGATCTCCTCCACCAGAGAATGGTCATTCAGTTCATTCAGACAGTGGAACAGATTCATGCATCTCTCTGGAGAGTGATTCTTTCTGATCTTCTCCTTGATGTACTTGACTGTTTCCTCATGGCTCTGTATGTTGCTTCTTGTATGAGTCAGTAGGCCTCGTAAGTCAGTCTGATTGGACTCCATTGAGAGGCCCAGGAGGAAGCGGAGGAAAAGGTCCAGGTTTCCATTCCTACTCTGCAAGGCCTTGTCCACAGCAGTCTTGTAGAGGTGGATGTCAGATGTGTCTGAGGTGGACTGAGACACCAGATTCTCATTGTTGTTGATGAATGAGAGAAACACAAACACAGCAGCCAGAAACTCCTGAAAGCTCAGATGGACAAAGCAGAACACCTTCTCCTGGAATACTTTACCATCCTGTCTGAAGATCTGTGTGAACACTCCTGAGTACACTGAGGCATCATGGACATCAATGCCACACTCTGTCAGGTCTTTCTCATAGAAAATCAGGTTGCCTTTCTCCAGCTGGTAAAAGGCCAGTTTTCCAAGTGACAGAATGCTCTTAATGCTCTCTTCATCCCAGTGTGGATCTGTCTCAGTTTTCCCATGATACTTCACCTTCTTCTGTTTGGTCTGTAACACCAGGAAGGCTGTGTACATCTCAGTCAGGGTCTTGGGCATCTTCTCTTTCTTCTCTGATCCCAGCATGTGCTCCAGGACTGTCACACACATTAGGGAGAAGACTGGAATGTGGCACATGATGTAAAGAGTCCTAGATGTCTTGATGTGTGAGATGATTCTCCTGGCCAGGATCTCATCACTGCATCTCTTTATGATGTACTCCTCCTTCTGAGCATCATTGAACCCTCGTACCTCTGTCACCAGGTCAACACACTCAGAAGGGATCTGATTGGCTGCTGCAGGTCGAGTGGTGATCCAGATGAGAGCAGAGGGAAGCAGGTTTCCTTTGATCAGGTTGGTCAGCAGCACATCCACTGAGGTGGACTCTGTGACATCACACCAGCTCTTGTTCTTTTTGAAGGCTAAGGGCAGTCGACACTCATCCAGACCATCAAAGACAAACAGAACGTTGTACTTGTCATAGTTGGAGATTCCTGATTGTCTGGTTTCTGAGAAGAAGTGATGGACAAGTTCCATCAGACTGAACTCTTCTCCATCCAACAGATTCAGCTCTCGAAACGGCAGAGGAAAGATGAACTGGATTTCCTGATTGGCTAGTCCCTCAGCCCAGTCCATGATGAACTTCTGCACAGAGACAGTTTTTCCAATGCCTGCAACTCCTGTTGTCAGAACAATTCTGATAGGTGTGTCTCGTCCAGCTGAGGGTTTAAAGATGTTGTTGCATGTGATGGCTGTCTCTGGTCTTGCTGATTTCCTGGATGCTGTCTCAATCTGTCTCACCTCATGTTCTTTATTGAACTCTGCAATCTCACCCTCTGTGATGTAGACGTCTGTGTAGATTTTATTGAGAAGAGTTGGGTTTCCTTGTTGAGCTATGACCTCAAAGACAGTCTGAAACTTCTTCCTCAGTTTAGATTTGAGTTTACGTGAGAGTCTATGACGAAAAACCTCTCCTGAAAGACCAAACACAGATCTTATTCTTAACGGGGCTTTAGTTTGCAAGAGAAAGTTACTTAACAGTTCAGAATAGTTTTTCAGATTCTAAATATGGCAGACATTGATGGCTTATACATAAACATTGATTTTCCATCATTGCACTTTGCCAGTTGAAAGTTACTCTGATTCTCTTAACCTGTATCTTCATCATATACCATCAATCGGTCAACTAAGACTAAATATGGAGTCTCTTACTTTTCTCCAGAGTGTCAGCCAGCTTCTTCTGGTTCATGTTCCTCAGGACGTGCAGTGTGATCTTCAGAGCTCCCTCTCTGGCACTGCTCTCCTGCTTCTGATATTCAGGGTCCACCACTTCCTGGTCCTCCCTCTGACTCTCTAAGCCTTCTTGGAAATCTGGACTCAGAATCCTCTTCATCCTCTTCAGCTCTTCCTTCACAAACCCGATGACAGTCTCCTCAAGCACCTGAAACAGAGAGGGAAGATATCAGAGGAACCAGGAACTCTATACACAGTAGTACAATCGGATTAAAATGATTATGTCTTGTTTGTACTTTAAATGAACACAAAACTCACTGTGAATATAGAAGACAAGTCGTCATGGTGACTCTGGTCTGACATCGGTTGATTTCTGTGGACAAGAGATGACATTACTTAAACACATGAACCACATGGGCTAAATATCTAAGACCAAAATACTGAATTGTCTCCATTCCTGCATACACACAGACACACTGTTTAAGAGTGACACAGAGTAAACTATCTTCTATACCACTAGATGGCACTGATTTGTTCCTTTCCATTAGGGGGTTTCCTGTTGGACACTAGCTGTCTGAGTAATCGATAATTTCCTTAAACCATACATTTACATTTATTCATTTAACAGACAATTTTATCCAAAGCGACTTTCAAGAGAGAGCTTTACAAAAGTGCATAGGTCACTGATCATAACAACAACATTGCGGGTAGCCAAAACATGAAGCATACATTGTGAAAAAACAAAAAAGTGCAAAGGGAAGAACCATAAGAGATAGATGATAGCTAGATAGATACTTTATTAATCCCGTGAGGAAATTCAGGTATCTTTCACTGCTCTCATATTAACAATAATTACAGACAATATGTACAGACAATACGATACAATACAAACAGACAATACAATAAGGTTATGTACAGTGTAGATAAGATGTATAGTGCAAAACAGTGTGGAGTCATATAGTTTTATGACAGCTGGGACAAAGGACCTCCTAAGACACTCAGTCCGAGAACGTAGGGTGTTGAGCCGCCCGCTACGGAGGCTGCTGGACTGTCCTGCCAGGACATGGTGGAGGGGGTGATTGACATTGCCCATGATGGCTAAGAGCTTGCCCCGCATCCGTATCTCCACCACAGTCCCAGTGAGTCCAGGCACTGCCCCACCACTGAGCCCGCCTTAAGAGCATGTAGTTAAACAAGTTACAATTAAACAACATGAACCTCAAAAAGTGCAAGAGTGTACCTGTAGAAAAGCAAGCAACAGTAAAATATTTCACACCGAGTAAAATAATTTTAAACTAGAGAGGGTACAATTTCTGGGGAAATTGTAGGGTGTGCTTGCTTGCGTTGGTTGTAGGAGTCCATATTTAAATTACATTTTACAACTGATATTTCTGTATATTTTATATAAAAATGCATAGCCTACTTATTATTTATAAAGATTACATAGATTTAAAAGCATATTTTTTTCTGCTCATTTACAACTCAAAATACTAATAGTGAAGACTAGAATGAAATAGTTTTCTTCTCATTTTCCCTGCAAGAGGGAATGGTGATCAGCAACCTCATATTTGAATCAAAACGAATACATTTGGCAGACCGGTGTAAAAATTGACCTAATCTCTATTACTTAAACGTAATTGTAAGTTTTTCCCTTGATATTTTCAGGCATCTAGCCTACTCATATTGCATTCATTCATTAATAAAGAACCCCCTTTAAAGCTTATTTTAACAACAACGTTACCAGCAGTAGCTATCTCTGATGGAATCGCGATTCAAATAGTACCCTCTGATAACTGAAAATATGCCCCCAAAAACGTAAATAAGCTTGACATTTATTTAGGGGAAAATCAGTAATTCATAAAACTGTCAGTGGTAGCGATCATTGCCCCGGTAAATTGTAGGCTACTACTACTACTAGACTGTTCGTCTTGGTAGCGATTGCGTTGGTTGAATTCGATTTAATGTTACTTCCGTTGTACGGTCTAGCTGATATGAATTATTTTCATGAACAGATTTACAAAGTTTAGGCTGTGGCAATGGAGTTCAGTTTAGTAGTCACTAGTCAGATAGTTTCACCTATTGAAATACTTTCGATTTAAGTAAGGGTAGTGCCGAACATGTGCCGCCGTTTCGTTTGACTTTCTACTGTAAACAGCTGTGGAGATGTTTTTGTAGCTACTAACTACAGTACTAGACTAGTAGTAGGCTACAGCGTTGCAGTGAGCTACACTGGTTTGAAACCACAGGTCATGAGAATTTCACCCACAAATCGTTTACTTGTAATCTACTGTTTCTTTTGACATAATAAAGTTTAGCCATAGCTGTGGCATTGAAGTAGTGATGGGAAGTTCGGATCATTTTACTGATTTGGTTCTTTGAATCTCGTTCAGTAAAATGAACAAATCTTTTTTGAGTCATTCGTTCATTTCAACGTATGTCAATGAACAGTGAAAATAACAAAACCAGACAGTATGATGACTTGAGCGAATATCATTCAGTCCTACTAAAACAGCGGCCACGCGAAAGGCAATGAGGAAACTGTTTCCTCTACTAAAAAATACAATGCGGGTCACGGGAAAAAAGACAGAGTTGGAAAATGAACAAATCGTTTGTTTCCTCTAGCTACAGAGCCTATACAGGTCACGTGAAAAATTATCCAAAGACTCGTAGAAAGAGCAAGTCGGGAAATGAACTAATCGTTCGTTTCCTCTAGCTACCAGTACAGAGCCTATGCAGGTCACGTGAAAAATGATCCAAAGATTCGTACCCGAAGACCGATGCGGGAAATGAACGAATCATTTCTGTTTACTTGGACGAGCCTATGCAACAGTCCCGATGCACGGCCACGAGAAAATGAACGAATCACTCTTTGAGAAGACTCGTTACTCCCGAGTCCTTGTAAGGATTCGTTCAAAATGAACGAATCGTTCACGAACGACACATCACTACATTGAAGGCACTATCCTACTACTACACACTACCAGTCTGACTGTGAGGCTAACGTCAAAACAAGACGCGGTCTCACTCAAGTTCCAAGTTTTAAACAAATAACAAAAATATGCTGACCCGCTGGCTGTCTTCGCAATCACCATATCTTTTAAACACCGCTCTCCATTTGGATGTAGAATTGACCCTGGCACTCGTCGACAACACTGTTGTTGCTGCCGCAATCGTCAATGGAGGCTGACGGGGCTCTCACGTAGCAAACAAATCAAAGTTTTTACAGCAATCTACATTAAAATCTGACCACCTGGCTGTCTTCACAATAGTCATATCGTCATAACATTTCCCTCTTTCTGATTTTTCGTGTAAAATTGAACTATAAAATTAGCTACGAAAATACTACTATGACGCTTTCTAGCATGGCTGCCGCCTAAAAGACTAGGCGGTCTCATGGGCAACCCGCACTCGCTCAAATTACAAAGACTTTCACGACCTAAATGAAAAATCAGAGATTGCAGTTCCACTCAAAATCGCTTTCTCAACAAAGCCAAATGGTTGTGATTTTTTGGGGGTGGTATTTTTCACTCGTAATCCAAGCTCCAATTTGCGAGCTAGAACGTCTCTATCACGTTGTATCCATGCGTCGTTGCTAACATGTGGTGACGTAGCTAGCACAGATTACCCTTCGTTGACTAAAGGCACTTTGTCGCCACAAAAACGTTGTAACCTCCTAAACTGTGGAACGGAACGTAAATCCCAATACAAGCAATGCAGTCGAGACCAAGACGAACATTTTGACACAGGCGTTGTCTATGTAGTCCAAATATTGACTGATCCTTAGGGGGGCAAAAATAAAAAGAAATAAATGAATATATATGTGAAATAACAATGGTTTGTGCTCGCCGAAGCCAAGCACACCCCAACTAGAAAATGCTGTTCCTGCAAAACAGCAGTGAGAATGCTGAAAACCTGAATTGTGATTTTTTTTTTTTGTTATAAGCTGAAGCTTCAAAGCGCCCGAAATGTCTTTTAAATAGGGGCTGGAGTTGGACGAAGGCATAAAACTACAGAAAGTGGAAAAAAAATGCAAAACAAAAAGTGAAGAAAATCAGAAAGAAGAGAAACAATGCATGAAAATGTGAAAATTTAGCAGAAAATTATTTGCTGGAGTTTTAAAAGGCCTGAAATGTATGTTAGAAAGACCTGCAGCAAGATGAAGGCAGAAAAGAGAAAAAAAATGCAAAAGTACTGGCAGTTGGAAGATACTTCTGTGAAAGGTATTTTTGAAAGGACCTGGAGCAAGATGAAGGCAGAAAACTAAATGTAAAAATGACTAAATGTAAAACAGAAGAAAAGAAGAAGAAAAATGCAAAACAAAAAGGGGAAAATTTCAGAAAGATGAGCTGCAGAAAAATGTGAACATTTAGCAGAAAACCAGTTGCTGAAGTCTGGGTTGAAATAATTTGAAGGTAAAAGAAGGAGGTAACACTTTAGAATAATGGTCCGTTGTTAATGAGTAGCTATGCAGGAAGTAATATGTAGTTCTACATTAACACTGAATTTAATACTATTAACTAATACGGAACCAAGATTAACTAAGCAGTAAGTAATAGCGAATTTAGTACAAAGGTAGTTCCTTGGTAGGTATTTGATTATTACTAAATAAATATATCTTCATTGAGAACTACTTGTGAACTATGACCAATTAAGAAAGAATAACCAATGAATTACTAATCACAAAATTAATGTCTAAAAAGTGAACAATTGTGTTTTTTTTTACTCTTAACATGGTCATAACATTTCAAAAGCTTGTGCCTGAAATGAGTTCTTTGTGGAAACCAGTTTATGCATATTAACGTTATAACACGCCCCTGTATGATTATGGGATACGTCCCCTCCAATATTTGATCAAACTGTATGATTATGGGACATGTCCTCCCCAATATTTGATCATAGGCCTACAGTATGATTATGCGGGCAATATCGATGTGTATGCTATTAGGTCTTTCTGCAGCTCAGAAAATATCAAATAGGTTTCGGTAAATAACGAAACCTATTTGTCCTGAATCCACGTCATGTTTTCCCTAAACCTATACTGGTGCAACGTCAATGAGTGAGTTAGGAGTGCGAAATCGTTTGGCAGTGGCACATTTTTATGGATGGTAAATATCCAGTATTTGGCTAACAGACAACAACAACAACTAGGTGAATTTCACTAGAATTTCGAATTGTAGAATTAGTGCGAATTTCGATTGCAAAACTATACAGTTTGTATGAGGGACTTTTTACAAGCTAGCCGACAGCTATAGCCTGGCTTTACAGCTAGCAATAACTGTAGCTATAGCGTTTTGGGCCATGTTCCTGTTCTCCAAATTGAGTTATTTAGCAAGTCATTTGACAGTCCTGCCATTTGTTCTTTCTTCCTTCATCATTTTTATTCCTTTGGAATTGCGTTACTGTTGTATTTCGCAGTAGTGGCCAATGCTGGACTCGTGAGTGGTGAATAGGCCTATACGTTGATTTGGGTTAGTCATGTACTTACTTATTACTTACATTTACATTTACTTACTATTACTTATTTAGCCATTATGTTTGACTCAGTTTATCATCACAGTTTGTTGAGTGTGTTGAATGTTTCATTCCAAAATACAGATTTTTGTTTAAATGCTAGGTTTCATCATTGTGCAAAACAAAGAATGTTTAATTCAGACATATTTTACAAAATGCTTTATTCTTGCATGCCCATGTGCATTTTTGCATTATGTAGGATTTTCTTTTATGATTTCATGGAAATCTTCCAGTGCATATAATAAAAAAAAAAAAAATCCAATCACTGCAGTTGTTTTATGTTGTAGATCTTGTGAGGTGACATGTTAGTGAGGTGTTAACATGTTTTTCACTTTGAAATAATGGTCCAGATTACAGTTACTGCGGGATGACAAGGTAACTCTTGAGTAATTAGTGAAGAGTTAACATGTTTGTCACTTTAAAATAATGGTCCACATCACAAGTAGTTCCTGCAGGATGATATTGTAACACTTGAGTAATTAGTGAGGAGTTAACATGTTTGTCACTTTAAAATAATGGTCCACATCACAAGTAGTTCCTGCAGGATAACAAGGTAACGCTTGATTAATTAGTGAGGAGTTAACATGTTTTTCACTTTAAAATAATGGTCCACATCACAAGTAGTTCCTGCAGGATGACAAGGTAACGCTTGAGTAATTAGTGAGGAGTTATACTGGTTTTCACAAGTGATAGCCCGATAATAAGTCTAATTTTATATTTGACACATACGGTACAGACATACATTTCTGTGAGGCACTAGTGATATTCTAACAAACATTGTAATATGTGGTTTTACGCTTATCGCAACATAAATGCAAGATGCAAATTGTTTTTGACAAGAGAACATCAATGTTTATATTCATATCCTAAAGAGAAGTCCTCCTCATGCGGCTACTGTAACATAAAGGTAGGTCTTTGGAGTCTGAGACATTGAACTGATACTCAAGAGCTCATAATAGTAAACTAATCCAAAACATGAGTGTCAGCATCACTTCCTATTAAAAATGTTAAACAAATTATCATTATTTGTATTATACCATGTTTAAGTTTGAAATAAACAGAGAACATACGTCCATCCTTTGGTAAGAGTAGTCAAAATCTCAACCTGTAGTTAATGTATTTGGGGGGGATATAATATTCATAAACTGGTTTCCACAAAGAACCCATTTGAGGCACAAGCTTCTGAAAAGTTATGACCATGTTAAGAGTAAAACAACCAAATTGTTCACTTTTAGACATGTTACTTTTGTGATTAATAATTAATTGGTTATTCTTTCTTAATTGGTCATAGTTCACAAGTAGTTCTCAAGAGGATACATTTATTTAGTAATAACTAAATGCCTACCAAGGAACTACCTTTGTTGTAAATTAGCTATTACTTACTGTTTAGTTAATCTTGGTTCCATATTAGTTAATAGTATTACATTTGGTGTTAATGTAGAACTACCTATTACTTCCTGCATAGCTACTTGTTAACAACGGATAATTATTCTAAAGTGTTGCCTAAAAGGACAACACTGGAATGACTTGAACTTGCTGGAAAAACGTAGCAACCAGTGGTCATTGGCAACAGACTGGCAACATTTCTAACTTAGAATCTAAGTTTCAGGTTCAAGACGGAGGAGAAACTAATCATGCGTGCCTGCACACCCAGTCCTGTTCAGACACTTAATTTAAGATGACATCAAAATAATAATTCATAGTGCAGGGTTGTCGATGTTGTCGTTGTCCCTGGCGAGTTTTTTATACGTAAATAACAATATCATGCTACATCTAACCAGCGGATCATTTCTTGCAAGTGTGTCAAAGTGGTATGTATTAACACCGTAGGCTTGAATAATAACCGAAGGCGTGAAGCTAGAGAGAGGATGCAATGGAAGATTTCCTACATAAGATACATCTACTGCTTCAAATTGAAAACGGAGACCATCTTTTGATTAAGGACAAGTTCCTTAACCTCTGTTTTCAATATCGCTAATAAAAAGTAAATACTCTTCAGTTACGAAGCATTTGTCGGTAGGATTAACGCCAGCTGCAGCAAACACTTACCCCAGCCCTGGTTTGGCTGTTCGTGACGGTCAGCTATGACAGTCGAGCCTCGATTTTTGCAGATTTCTGTAAATTTGCTAAAATAAAAACAATCTAGCTAGATTATGTACACTTTAAGCTCAATGTACATACCTTGTTTGGCCAATTTGGTCGATTGTGGAAAAAAAGTCGAACCGTTTTTAGTTATGGAGAGCTAGCTCGATTATGAGAAATGTAGCTAGAATCCACACCTCAAACAAGTTAACTTAGATGCAAAACTGTACGTCCCATCCAAAAAATAAGGATATTTTCCGAGACTCTGCCCAGGGCCGGCCCAAGGCATAAGCGAACTAAGCGGCTGCTTAGGGCCCCCGTGGCCACCAAAGGGCCCCGAAGAGCACATGAAATTACAGTTTAATGTACCGTGTTTCTTCAATTAAACGCTGCTCTCGTTTAAACGCTGCACAAAAAATGAACATTGATTATAAAACTCCGCCCCAGAAATACGGTAGGGGTAGCCGGTCCTGAAATACCTAGTAGCAGCATGTGATTTCAATGAACATTCTCTTGCACTAAGGGTCCACTGTTGGCTAAATACGTTTCAAATATTATATCAACATACCTTACTTAGCAAATTATTCTAGCTAGCTAGAGACTAGCTGTTAGTCGGCATAGTCGGGAAGGGAAGCTTACGAAAAAATAGCCAGAAAATGAATAGCAGTCTAGCCTATTGCTAACGCCTGTCTCGATAATCTATTGAAAGAACTGGAGAAGCAGGTGCTCTTGCGTTAGCAAGCTAAACTAGTCAACAGGTTACGGTAGGTAGTCTAGGTGTTTTCGCTATCTAGCTGTTCACTCCTTGCAAATCAGCGTTAATAAAAAGCAGATGAGATAGAGCTAGCTAGTCTAACTAACATTGACATTTGCTCGTTGCTAAATCGATGATTTAGAAGACTGTTCAAACTATCTAAGAACATTTTATGTAGCGAACTAACACGTTAGCATGCTAGCGCAGCTAGCCTATAATACCATATTTCTTAGATTAAACGTTGCCCTCAAATAAACGCGGCCCTCGAATAAATGGCGCACCACAAATGAACTATGTGTAACAAATTGAAGTTTAATTGAATAAATGAGGGGCCCCCAAATAAATTCTGCTTAAGGCCCCATAAAGGCTTGGGACGGCCCTGACTCTGCCAAAACCATTGATATCCTTTATGTGAAATACAACTCATTTGGCAGTTTCCAAAACGTTACCCAATTCTGCTTGCATGGTGCGTGTCTGTTTGGTTGCCACGGTGATGGCGCAGCTGTGATCGCTAACGAGCTGGGCAGAGAGAATAACACATTTAGCTGGAATCAACACCTCAAACAAGTTAACCTAGACGCAAAACTATACGTCCAATCTCAAAAATTAGGATCTTCCGAGACCCAAGACTCTGCCGAAACGAGAGATGTCCTTTATATGTCTGTGCGGTCAGAAATACGACTCTACCGGCAGTTTTAAAATCGTCTTCCTTTCGGCCTTCTCTGACAAATTTTACCCACCTCTACATTGAAGTTAGTGAGAGAATTTGAAAGGCTGCTCTCGCTTCAAGGCTCATGGCTGACAATCTGTAAATGTGAGCTCTTTAGTAATTACATTGGCTGAAAGAGGACACGTTTTCCTACATTTTAAGGTATAGCTTGTTTCTGTGAGTTAAACTATATGAACGTCCGAGGAATTTGTTTGACAATTTAGTTGAATATCAGAAAAAGAATCAGTTTTTGATCATACAATCATAAAAATCAAGAAGGAGCTAAAATTTTCATGTATTTAAAACTGTCACAATTCAAAATTGGCTGAATATTTGAAAAAGCTGAATCATTTGGGAATAGCTGAATGTCTTGTGAACATTTTAAAGGTTGAATGGTGTCTCTAGCTGAAAGTATGCTGAAGTAGTTAAAGGCCAAAAAACGGCAGAAGAACTGAGAAGTTGAAAAACATAACAGCATTCTCACAATAATAATATATATGTGAGATAACAAAGGTTGTGCTCTTACCGAAGGCAGGCACACCCAATTAGTTACAACCAACCAACAAGAGCAACAAGTCTCTCAATAAGAGTCATTGTGATCCTGGAGGAAACTAACATCAGGTCTGGCAAATCATTCCTAAGTACCTATGTACTCCCGGAACAAGTGCATCATAAGCCTTTTTCTTGAAGGTGGGGAGACAGTCAGTGTCTCTGATGGAGGTGTGGAGTTGATTTTACCATTGGGGGGCCAGACAGGAGAAGAGTTTGTGTTGGGACCAGGGGCCTGTACTACGAATCAAGATTTGGCGTTAACGAGGTAACTTCAGGTTCAACCCAGGGTTTTCTGTACTACGGCGGTGGATCACTTGTTACCGGGGTAGATCGCCATGGTAACACATGCTGAACGGCTAACCTGGTCGGGAGCAGGTTAAGTTGGAGATCAGAGATTAACTGGTATAAAAACCCTGCACACTAACTCATTCTTGACGATATTGTCGTCACCGTTCAGAGAAGATCCTGTGGAGCTTGGTGCGCGGATAGTGAGAGGTGCGCTCAGAAGAGCCAGAACATTTAGAGACCAAAAAAACCCTTTCGCATTCCCTCATGAGTATCTTTCTGAAAGATATAGGTTCTTAACAGAGGGAAATATGTATATTGCCAGCTTCTTGAGCCGTATGTTGCCAATGCGACACATTGAAGCTGTGCACTCACAGTCCCACAGACTGTATGCCTAGCGTTTCGTTATTTCGCTATGGGTACTTTTATAGTGTGGGTGATGCGGAGAACCTGAGCAAGAATACGGTCTGCCGCGCAATTTGCAACTGATTTTCTTTAATGGCTGTGGCCACCATATTCTGATTAATGGACTGATGAAAAAGAGATATCCAAAGTGCCCTTTGTAAAAACTTTGGAAATGAAACAAGGTTTTTCACTCAATGTTCTGATTTCTGTTCTGGAAATGTATACAAATGATATCATATTTTACAACTTAATCATTTGCTCATTTAAACATATTTACAGTAATTAATGCAATATTTGACCTACTATTAGTTATCAACTGGGGAGGTTTAATGTTGATATGTTATCCCTATTCACTGGGGTGTCTCCCCTTAACCCTTTTGTCCTTGGGTTGCTTTGACCCATGTTCTAATCATTTCCATATCAGAAATTGGGGTTTCTATCAACCAAAACCTTTCAAACCAAAAAGAACAATGGGTATCTGTACAAAGCTCTTCACAAGTGATACAAAAATGATCATTTCACTACTTTCATTGAATTTTGATGTTTCATTCACTTTTATAGCATTTTTCAAAAATAATAAATAGGACATTTAAATAGATAAGTGGTGAAATCCCCCAGAAAAGATTCAAAAGGCACAACAAGAAAGCCACAAAAAAGTATAAAAAGACCAAAACGTAGAAAAAAGTGTTTAGCAAATACATCCTCATGTGTTCTTCCTTCCCTTAGCCGGGCTGCCAGCCCAACTTAGCCCAGCCCACAAAAAAATGTGGTTGGGTCTGGAGGGGCTCGTATTGGGGACAAACTACAGTGCCTTGCGAAAGTATTGGCCCCCCTTGAACTTTTTGACCTTTTGCCACATTTCAGGCTTCAAACATAAAGATATAAAAATGATTTTTTTGGGGAAAAAATCAACAACAAGTGGGACACAATCATGAAGTGGAACAAAATTTATTGGATATTTCAAACTTTTTTAACAAATCAAAAACTGAAAAATTGGGCGTGCAAAAGCCACCTGGGAGACACACCAAACATGTGGAAGAAGGTGCTCTGGTCAGATGAATCCAAAATCGAACTTTTTGGCAAAAATGCAAAACGTTATATTTGGCGTAAAAGCAACACAGCTCATCTCCCTGAACACACCATCCCCATTGTCAAACATGGTGGTGGCAGCATCATGGTTTGGGCCTGCTTTTCTTCAGCAGGGACAGGGAAGATGGTTAAAATTTATGGGAAGATGGATGGAGCCAAATACAGGACCATTCTGGAAGAAAACCTGATCGAGTCTGCAAAAGACCTGAGACTGGGACGAAGATTTGTCTTCCAACAAGACAATGATCCAAAACATAAAGCAACATCTACCATGGAATGGTTCACAAATAAACATATCCAGGTGTTAGAATGGCCAAGTCAAAGTCCAGACCTGAATCCAATCGAAAATCTGTGGAAAGAACTGTAAACTGCTGTTCACAAACGCTCTCCATCCAACCTCACTGAGCTTGAGCTGTTTTGCAAGGAGGAATGGGCAAAAATGTCAGTCTCTCGATGTGCACAACAGATAGAGACATACCCCAAGCGACTTACAGCTTTAATAGCAGCCAAAGGTGGCGCTACAAAGTATTAAGTTAAGGGGGGTGAATACTTTTGCACGCCCAATTTTTCAGTTTTTGATTTGTTAAAAAAGTTTGAAATATCCAATAAATTTCGTTCCACTTTGTGATTGTGTCCCACTTGTTGTTGATTTTTTCAACAAAAAAAATCATTTTTATATCTTTATGATCAGAGTCCACGTGCATCTAAAAGCACTAAAATACCTCAACGGATTCTGAATACTCATTCCACTCCTTCCATCATGGGGTGACCCTGATAGCTGGAGAGGGCCAGCTCCTCAGCAGGGATGAAGTCCTGTGGAGGAGCCACCCCCCCCCCTCCAAGTTGCCTAATTTGGCTGCAAGCAATTTCATTGTTCTATAGGCCTTTTGTAGCTATACAATATCCTACAAAAGGGACAAATTCAGGCAATTCAGCCATGTACTTGTTGGCCTTAAAATATGTACAAGTATTGCCTACTGCTACTTACCGTTTTGAATTATGGTTTTATATTTATTTTTTATTTGCTCCCACAATCGTTTGCCACTGCAGGGTTGCAACTAAAATAATACAGCAACAAAAGTTTAACGTTGTGGAATGCACATGTGTAATTATGGTCACATCTTCAATAAGTCATGTAGCTTACGCATTTAGTGTCTGCTATTTTCTGCCAGCTTGGCAGCAGCGACTTTGTTGAATTTTGCCTGTATTATATGTCTGTATTCCTGATATGCTTGTATTACAATATTTCACGCAGGAGGAGCAGACAAAGTTTGTAAGATTATTGTCTGCTCTTCTTGCGTGAAATATGCGGCTCTTGTTTCGTCAATGTTTGCGATTGGACATAGGGTGCAAACACCGCCCCTTTATGTGAACGCGCACGTCTCTAGATTGGAAAGATCTGGGTTGAGTTAGAGAATTGATAACCGCTGTCGTAGTACCGCTTATCGTGATTGCGATTGTTAGGCTTCGCGTAGCCGGGTAACTGAAAGTGATCCAGAGCATGTTGATCTTGATTCGTAGTACAGGCCCCAGGCGCTCTTGAGCGGTGGGACCACCAGACGGTTGTCAGAAGAAGACCGTAGGTGGAGGGTGGGGGTCTAAGGCTGGAGTAGAGACTTGATGTTGTCGGATGCAGTCCATATGTAGTTCTTATGCAAGAACATGCTCTCATGGTTCTTCCCATTTTCACTTCTTTGCTTTTCACAATGTATGCTTCATGTTTGGCTACTCGCAATGTTTTGAGGCTCATCTCATTGTTATGATCAGTGACCTATGCAGTTTTGTAAGGCTCTCTCTTGGAAGTCGCTTTGGATAAAAGCGTCTGCTAAATTAATAAATGTAAATGTCGGACAAATTCCATGGCGCTCCTTTAAATGTTGCAGCTGAAGATGTGTTGGGCATCAGAATCCGTTGAGGTATTTTAGTGCTTTTAGATGCACGTGGACTCTGATCATGTGTTTCATGACCAGGTTTAGTGTTATTGTCTGATGAATGAAATGCAGGAGACAGGTGATGACTTTAGACCCTCTCCGTGTTTGAGCCGATCTGCAGATTTGTATGTGTATTGTCTAATGTTTGTGTGTTAAACATGGTTGTTTCTGTGTTCAATTGTTTGTTTGTTAATAAATATGTATGGAGAGACATATACCATTTTATTCCAACTGATTCTCAGAATTTCAACCACAGTGTGTTTCAACCAGACACTGAAGAATGACATCAGGGTCCTCCTCACACAGGGCTGCATTTTTGCTAGCAGCCTGCTTTAGACACTGCAGCACTCCTCCACCCAGGAGTTTAAGACCTTCTGGTCTCAAGCAGTCTAAGTGGGCTGAGCCCCGCTCGGTCTGTGCTCATACCAGGCCTGGTACCTGCAGGGCTTTGACTCTCATGCTGTCTGTGTCAGTGTTATTGTCAGTAAATTAGTTAGTTAATTGCATTTGTTTCAGGGTAGTTTGTTGTGATTGTGTTGCACATAATGGTGACAATGTACATTATAGTGTATGTTAAAGTGACAAATACAAATGATTTACATTGACTGCAAGCAGAGGTCAGTACATACCCTTCCTCATTAGAAGGTTGTCCTTCAACACTGAAATTAAAAGGTGGTTCCATGGACTTGTCACTCTTCATGGACACACAGCTGGGTACAGATGAGGCTGGTCTCTGCTGTCTGATCCTGTCAACAAACACAACAAAGTGTCTTACAGACATAAATCCATAAAGTAGACACCACAGATATATCTATACTTTCTGCCAATATGGGTTGCTAAAATGATCAGACCTGTTGTTACTCTGTTTCTCTCACTGCGAACAATTACCACATGGTCTGTAAGTTACCCATTGTGTACTGTACTTTTTTACTCAAAATCACCTTAAATACTATAACAAACAAATATTGACAAACATCTATTACCATTAAACCATTAAAATCGGACATTCCTTCCTGGATCTTCAAATGAATGAGATTCAGACAGGCAGGGATGTGATGAGGGATACTTTAGTATCTACAGTCAGCAGCTCTAACCCTGTGTTTTAGTAGAGATTTTACATGCATAAAGCAAAGGGCTACATTGGGATTTTAGATTATGAATATTACTTTAAACTTTGTTTCACTTAAACAAATACAGTACAGATGACTTCTTCACACCATGTCACCTTCATGACATAACATTGAACACCAGCAGAGGTCAGAACATACCCTTCCTCATTAGAAGGTCCTCCTCCATTACTGAAATTGAAAGGTGGATCCATAGACTTGTCACTCTTCATGGACACACAGCTGGGTACAGGTGAGGCTGGTCTCTCCTGTTGGATTGAGCTTCAACACAACAGAGACAGACCTTCAGTCTCAGTCTCCTCTGGCAGGCACTACAGATCTCTGCACACCAAAACCACCAGACACAGGAACAGTTTTTTACCCCTTGCCGTCACTCTAATGAACAGTTGACAAATTATTATATTTTATTATTATATGGCAACAATGGTACGAGCGTTCTGATTGGCTAATGGGTAGTCATGCAAACCACGTATTGCCCTCCTCGCCGGTCAATACGGATTCGTATTGCCCTCTGACGTCAGCTTCAAAATGAGCGATATCGACGAGTCAGCTGCTGAGTTTTACTATCCAGATGATGCTGAAAAGATTTGTAATCGAAAGTGAGGATGAAGACTAGACTGAATCACTTGTGTCGTTATTTTGTGTTGAAATTAAAGCCATTTTAGCAGAACCATGTTGTCCGCTTTCTATCAAAAGTAATGAGTTGCTAGGCAACACATGAAACACACCGTGAGAAGACTTAAGAGCTAGCTACAATTAGCCTAGAGGTACTGTCGGGCCAAATAGTGTCCTACCCGACGTCACAATGCCGTTCTGAAGCAAGGACGCGTCCGTCGCTATGCCGACCTTAAATTCCTGAGATATCTACGTGTGCTAGCAGGAAACTGTCATGGTTGCTATACTGGTTACTAGGTAGGAAGTTTTGTATTTAGGCTTATTTAAACCAGTTTATTCTACTCCACTATTAAAAGTTTTCACTCGTTTAATAGCTGGTGCTAGCAGGCTAGTTGTTTTCGTCAAAATAATTCACTTATTTAGCATCATTTTTAACAGACCGGGAAGGCAACACATATAGTATTCTACCTGCGTGCGTTGCTGTCTCGGGAATGTCGAACCAGTGAAAACTTTAAATAGTAGAGTAGAATAAACTGGTTTAAATAAGCCTAAATACAAAACTTCCTACCTAGTAACCAGTATAGCAACCATGACAGTTTCCTGCTAGCACGCGTAGATATCTCAGAAATTTAAGGTCGGCATAGTGACGGACGCGTCCTTGCTTCAGAACGGCATTGTGACGTCAGGTAGGACACTATTTGGCCCTAGGACACTATTTGGCCTGACAGTACCATTTATTTTCGTTTACAAAATGAAAAGAAGCTAAAAATGCCATATAATAAACTACTTACTAACCTCGACCGTTCGGTCATGCCGGGAAATATCAAACCTCGGCTTTGCTGTATCGACCTCGCGATACGTTCCAGCCTCAGTTTGATATTTCCCGGCATGACCTCACTCTCGGTTAGTAAGTAGTTATTATTATATCATATGTTATATTTATTTATTTTATCCTAAACTTTTGCATGCATATTTTTCAGTTTAAGTACATTGAGAGCAATTAAACCCAGAAAAGATTCCTTGTATGTGGAAATGTACTTGGCCAATAAAGATGCTTCTGATTCTGATTTATTCTGACTAATGATGATGTCATAATATCACTGCTGAGCTCTGAGATGGAGAACAGTCATGAACAGTTATTGATTCTCATCTTACCTCTTAGCTTTGGTTTTCATGTCATGTTCCCCAGAGAGACTCATTTTAGAGGCAGTGCCCTGAAACACAGTAATGTTTTGTTGGTTGCTTAGTATAATTCTAAAACATGGATTACAATATTGATACATGGATCTTTTCCAATCCAGTTTTAAGGCCTTTTGAGTCCCTCAGTGACATCATGTGCAGACTTGCATCTGTCAGAAACGTGATGTTTCCCCAGAGAGACTGGGCTGCTCAGTGAGCTGCCCTGTTTGCTGCAAGGCCATCGATACAGGAAGCTCCTTAAAGTATACAACCTCCAATGTATATATACTGCAGGTTACATTTACATTTAGTCATTTAGCAGACACTCTTATCCAGAGCGACTTACAGTAAGTACAGGGACATTCCCCCCGAGGCAAGTAGGGTGAAGTGCCTTGCCCAAGGACACAACGTCATTTGGCTCGGCCGGGAATCGATCTGGCAACCTTCAGATTATTAGCCCAATTCCCTCACCGCTCAGCCATCTGACTCCCATACTTGTGCTGAGTAAAGGTTGGTTTACACTCATGAATCCAAACCCTTTGTAAACAAAGACCCTCTGTTAACAGGGTCTATATACAGTAACATTGTTGTGTCTCCAGCTGCTACAGACTCTGGGGACCTCAAGGTGCCACTAAGACAGAGATCTGGTACAGAGACCATGAATCAGGATAGACTGATAGGTCAGATCTGGTACAGGGACCATGAATCAGGATAGACTGATAGGTCAGATCTGGTACAGAAACCATGAATCAGGATAGACTGATAGGTCACAACCAGGGGAAGGTAATAAGTTCACGTCAATCTTCTATAACTCAGTCTACATCCCACATTATAGTAGGACCCCTGTACTGGTTGTTGGCATTGATAAAAGCAGCTGTTTAATGATAACCTAGTGAGAGAGCTGGTTATATACTAGATGTACACATGAACATGAACCCCCCTACAACAAACCCCTGCAAAAAGATATACTCTTACATATAGAAAACATTTAACCCTCAAAACCCTGAAAACTCACACAACACTGTAATGAGAGAGAAAGGCAGTTGTGTGTGTGTGTGCTGTGTGTATTAGGGAGAGAGAGGAAGGTTTGACATCAGATAGGAGGGACTGTCAGAGCTGCTGGTAGAGGTGTTCATACTGGGGACAACATCAACAAGTCTCACTCTGCAATCGACTATTTAACATGAGATTATATCATATTGAATTATTCAACACACTCAAGAAACTTGAACAGTGTAATCTGATCTAAAGCAGCTTTATTGCCTTCTCTGAAACTGCTCTCTCTGCTGTCACATGTTCTGTAATAAAACCCAGTCCAGTAGATATCTGTACTGTAGACAATGATTAACAGGATTGACCACTCCTGGTCTCTCTGCCCTGTTACAACCAAGAGTCTTCATGACCACATGACCAGTTATATCTAAATCGTTGTCTCTTGCAATGAGAGCCATGTTGTCATGGCTGTGTGCTGGAGGTCACATGCATATGGGTACAGTAACAGCAGTGTCAGACAGGGTTAGGGTTAGAAAGGGAGGCCCGTAATGTCTTACAGATCTCCTCCACTCCCTCACCATGGAGGATGGCTACCGACGTCTCCCCTCCTCTGGTGGAATGAGCCTGAACGCCAGGTGTCACAGGACATCCCATAGACTCATCCAGGATACTGAGAGCATCAGGGAGCCAGTGACAGAGTCTTTGTGTAGACAAAGTATCCCAGCCCTTGAACCACAACAGCAGATCAGCAAGTGGGGAGAAGATCTGATAGATGCATATCATGTCCGCCAGGGGGTCGTCCGCCGCCTTGGTCCGTCCCCACGGGGGTTGGGGTTAGGTCGTCTGGAGCCGCCCCTGAGGTGGGGGTGCCGTCCTGCCCGCAGCCGGGCCCCAGACTTAGTCTGTCTGCCTTGTGTGTGCACCTGGGTCCTCCCTACAACCGTTACACTGATTCAGCAGCACTGGAATGAGATCTATGTAGCCACAGTACCTGCGGCCAGTCAACCAACAGTGATTGTAAAAAGTCAACATGAGCCAATATATTCACAATATTAGCTTCTCCCTTAACTAAACCTCCTCTGTGTCTGCACCCCCAGTCAAAGCAGGCTGCATCTTGCCCTGCAGTAGTGCATAGTACAGTGCAGGCTTATGTGCTACAACAAACATTTTAGTGAGTGCAGTCAGACAGGGGAACAGGAGGATCTCAAATACAACAGGCAGAAAAGGGACACATTCACAGGCAAGTAATGGACTGCTAAGTGCTGCTTTCAGTGCCAATATAAACCAGACTCACACTCCCTTCAATGCTGTTTCACTAAACAACACATCTCTTCATTGTTGTTAAATGTTTTTGTTAGATTATTTCAATACATGTATTTGTTATTCCTTTTCAACCCCATGTATGGAATCCTTTTCGTCACAGCCTAAAAGCCAGACGTGAAAACATCATTTGTGCAAGGCACCATCTTTTCTTTATGAGGAGATGTGGTCTCTTGGTGACATTTCTTTTTTTTTAAACCATCTTCAGCTTAGCTTAGAGGGAAACTTTTCACCGTTTACAGACAGTTTAGTCGCACAATGAGTGGAATATACATCCTAGGATGAGACACCCTTTACAGTGGAAAACTTATCTAAGGAAGCTATTCTGTTAAGAACACTCTTTGAATGAGGAGGTTGTCAAAATGGCACTGTCCGGAAATGTATGTTTTTGTCTTCTCAAAACTCAAATCATTTTGCATTACTAACACTTCCAACACGTGTCAGTGCAACAAGGGCTGTTAACATTACCCATGTTTCTGTAACTAAATTAGTGTTCAGTTCTTAGTCCTTAAACTGACTAAGTCCTTCATTGTTACACAACCCTAAACTATATAATCATCAGTAACGTGGTCAAGGTGTAGATTAAGTAAATACAATACATGTAATCCAGTACACTTACTTTAATGTATTTTCTAACGTCTTCTCTTTGACAGTTCAGGATGTCGTCTTCCTTCCAGAAGTGCCACACATTTCCTGTTGAGAGACATATCTCTACTCAGGCTGTCTGACTGATGCTGACAGGAAACCACAAGGGGAGAAACATCATGTACAGAACTGTGACATGTACATAGAGACATGATTAGCTTCAACCTGTATTGGCAGCCATTTTCAGCAATCCAGTCTGTAAGTGTGACTAAAAAATGTTATGTCATATTTGGTCTGCAGTATCAGATAAAAAACACTAACCTGATTTATTTTTTAATGAAAATATTTTTTTCCAAAACACAGAAATGTATGTTATCTTACGTTCTCTGTTAAATACAACATAATGTATTATGTGTAGACATGAGTTACATGAGAGCTGATGTGTGAGACTGTGAAAACTAGAAAGCTCTATAAAGGAACTGTCTACCATCTGTCATTCTACAGAGGGAAGAGAGGAGGAGAGGAGGAGCAGTGTCTGGTCATGTGACCTGTATACAGACATGGTAGCAGTGTGTGGTCATGTGACCTGTATACAGACATGGTAGCAGGGTCTGGTCATGTGACCTGTATACAGACATGGTAGCAGTGTCTGGTCATGTGACCTGTATACAGACATGATGGCAGTGTCTGGTCATGTGACTTGTATACAGACATGGTAGCAGTGTGTGGTCATGTGACCTGTATACAGACATGGTAGCAGTGTCTAGTCATGGGGACTGACTGCATGACTGTTTCATATTAAAACAGAGGAGAATCATAACAACACTGATGCCACAAGTCCACACACACACACACACACACAACAAAAAAACACACTGGCTCACTTGCACACAGCCTTCAACCAAGTTGATCAATCCCCTGAACTCATGTGCTCCATCCCTCTTGGCTAGGGAGTGATGAATGTCCTGATGTGCAGAGGGGAGCCTATCAAGTACCTGGGCTCTGTCTCTGGGAACCCCTGTGTTTGTCCACCATGACGAGTGTCTCCTCAACACAGAGAGAGGCTCTGGTGGCTCAGCAGAGCGGGGCTGTGACTGGAGCTCTTCTTCTCTGCTCAGGTTCCTCCACAGCTGCATGTCTCTGTCTGGCTCTCTTGCTGCTCTCAGCCTCTGAGGAATGTTGCCCCCCAGTGGTGTGGAGAGGACATTGTGGATGTCATAGTCTCAGAGGTCCCTCACTTCCAGTGTGTCAGTGAGAGGAACGCCCTGGATCTGGCTCTAGTGCATGGACACTGTTTTAGACTTCTGCACATCATATTCATAGTTTTCACGTGACGTCACGTTCCAAGGGACACGCCCCCTTGGAGGGCAAAAAAGACTTTCCGCTGCCCGCCAACCATGAGAAAGTTATTATATACATTATAAAGTCAGACATATCCTGAGTCTGTTGCTTTTGTGTTGCCAAAATGCTGTATAGCTGTTGTTCTATCAGATGCAGTAATGGAAGAGGAGACAAGCCTGGGCTGTTTCTATAGAATTCAGTCCCATAAAGAAAACCCAGAGAGGAAGTGATTGTGGATTTGTGCCATTAAACATAACAGTACCTCTGTCTCCGGGGAGGGCAAACGATGGCAGCCGTCCAAATATACACGTATTTGCAGCGAACATTTCATCAAAGCTAAGCACAAGAAAGTTAAACACTATTATATACAGGTATGTTACTGACTGTATTTGTAGCCATGAAACACATCTTTATGTTATGGGTTTGACATTGTTTGTGGTGTATCGAGGCGACCAACTGCAGTGGTCGTAGTGAGTTAAAGTTAGCTAGTTAGCTAAATTGTTACTCACAGCGAGTTAGCCCCCCCCCCCCCCCCAGCAGCCCCCATCGGCACCCAGACAGCTGCCCCGCCACCTCCCACGTCTGTCCATCACTCCATGGGGGGGGGGGGGGGAAGAGACATAAAGAGCTCAGAGGTCAGGAGGTGGTAGGTAGAGAGGAGGTGGTGGTAGAGAGGAGGTGGTGGTAGAGAGGAGGTGGTGGTAGAGAGGAGGAGGTGGGTAGAGAGGAGGTGGTGGGTAGAGAGGAGGTCAGGGGGAGAGGGGATCACACTAGAAACACACAGTGTATATTCTAGTGGGTAATAGTGTCCCATTACTGGTTCTAAATGTAGTGTTAACATTGTGTGTGTGTGTGTGTGTGTGTAGGACCACTGGGTCACCATCGAACACACAGCATGTCTTTTATCATCCTGTATAAAACAACTTTATTTCTCCTTATTTAGGCAGTCAGACACTATTCAGTTCATCACATTCAGTAGAACTGAGATCAAAGACATGATTGTTGTTTTTCAACAATGAAAACAAAACAAACACACCAATATTCACAAACACTCTGGGATATCAATTACAATTGTATACAGTTCAATCTTCAATCACATCTATGTGAGCACAGTGTGTGAGAGTGTGTGTGGGCTATTCTACCTGACACAGGGACATTGAGGAGTCATACCCAACACAGAACCCAGGATAGAGGGGCTCAGTGAATGTGCTGTGGAATGTGTGCAGGTGGGTCAGTGTGTCAGAGGAGACTGTGTAGAAGGACAGAGTGCCGGCCGGCCAGTCCAGATACACTCCTACTCTGTGGGAGCTGGAAGAGGGGACACGTTTGCCGTTACCCTCATTGTGCCTGGCAGAGTAATTGTTATCATTACAGTCCAGACTCCAGGACTTATTATTGTATCCAAGCCCACAGTCATCACCCTTTCCTTTCCTGCTGATTCCTTTATATGTTACTGCTATATGAACCCCATTTCCACTCTTCTCTACCTCCCAGTAACAGCGCCCAGACTGACCCTCTCTACACAGCACCTGTAACCAGTAGTCAAATCTCTCTGGGTGATCAGGATATGGCTGCTCCTTTCACCTCTTCCTTGTCACCTTTCTGTTCTCCTCAGACAGAAAGAGGCATCTGTGTGTTGTGTTTGGGTCCAGTGTGAGCTCACAGGCATCTGATGGGGGAGATCAAGACACAATATATTACTGATCATCATCCTTCACATTAGAACAGGGCCGGACTGGCCATCGGGGATACCGGGGGAATCCCCGATGGGCCGACGGGGTTCGGATGGTCCAAAATAACGGCCCACTTCCATCACCAAACGGCCCTTCCTCTGACATGATCGCTGGCACCTCCAACTAGTTTCCATACATCACAGCTTGAACACGTATAACGTGTTGCCTTGACAACTTTATATATTATACGTTATACATGTTCAAACTGTGTAATATGGAAAATAGTTGGAGCGAGCCGAGTGACGTCACATGTTAGCTTGCTTTTCACAGATGAGGCAACGTTCCCTACAAGCTAGCCTAGCTAACATTAGGTAGATAAATGTCTAAAATTGAGACCGTTGTGATCTGGTAAAATAAGCAAGCTGGCGCTGTTGTTATCATGAAGATTATCTATTTTAACATGTCAATCGTATTTACTTGCTCACAATCGATGAGAAAGCTGTACAATCCATTGTGGTAGTTGTAAAGAGGGCAATCTCATCATTTCTACTAACTTATGTCAAAAAACCAGCTAGCTTGTTATGCTAAAATCACTGTGTAACACACAACAATTACATTATAAACAATGTTAATGTTGTCTAGATTGATGATTCTGCTGCTGGGAGCAGCAGCCAGGGGCCCCAGAGCCAAGATAAGACCCAGGGTACAAGGTACACTGTAAGTTACACTTTTATATACTAAGTACAAAAATAAGGTATTTCAATTTAGCACATTTATTTAAAGTATATTTATCAAATACACTTTGAGTGTCCTAACCAATAGTGGAAATATAAGTACAAAAAAGTATACTTAGTACACCTAAATGTAATGCACTTGTGTACTTTTTGGAGCTTTTCGACGCTGACATACATCAAAAACAGGCTCAGGAGCTCACTCTCTCAACAGCACCTGGAGGCTATGTTGATGTCTACTCAGACAGATGTTTTGCGGATGCTGGACAGTGAGAAAATCATAGACGGTGTTACAGAAAAGAGTGAGCTGCTGCAATAACTACTCATGTAGTGAGCTAATAATAACACTGATAAAGTATATACAGTATACTAATATTGTTTTTTATTACCATTTGACCTTAATGCACTGTTAGAGTTAATTTAGGTTCTGTTACGTAACTTGTTGTTTTGTTATGCACCTTCAACACCCCTACACACACAAACAATCACACACCCAGCATGCAACACTACTGATACCACTGATGTTCACACCCCATCATATGTTCTGTTCTGTTTATTTCTAATATATTGTTCATACTAATTCTACCATCTGATTCCAGTTTCTTTATTGTGTGGTCTTTCTCTGCTGACATTCAGTCCTTAAGGCTGTGTAGTTATACGTATAAGCATCTGATAGTAGCCAAGAGTTCTGTGTACTCTAGGGGCGGCCGGCGGGGTAGGGGGCGCCACAAGATGTATTCGTCCTGGGGGGGGGGGGGGGGGGGGGGGGGGGTGGGCCGGTCTCTGACAGACACTCCCGGGCCACTTTTTTCCCTCAGTCCGTCCCTGCATTAGAATGTCTCCCTCTTCCTGCCCTCCCCCTTTCATTTTCGAAATTGTTGCTATAAAAGCTATAAAAGATTGTTTATAGCTTACTTCTTGTATTTTTGGGTGAAAACATAACCATTTGAAGTAATTGTGATGAATGCCTAACAGCGGCCCACACAGGGACTTAAACATCCTTATTTTCTTTATGTACATGTTAACATTCAGCAACACCATACAACTGTCTTCATATAAATAACACGTCACATAGTTTTTGTTCCTTAGTTCTCATGTCAACTTTATTGCCTTTGGTTTACCATATCTTTGTTAGTTTAGTTTCAGCCTTTTTGTTACCTCTTTCTTTGATCATCATGAGGGCAGCATGGCTGCCGTGTCCCAGTAAAGGGTGTCCGACTGGAAACGGGATGCTTAAATGGAGTTACATAGTGGATGGGAAGCTCCCATCCCTGTCTGGGCTGTAGGGGTGTTTGCTCCAATTCTGCTCCAATTATCAAGTGGGATGAGGTATGGTGTCCTCTCCCTATATTTATTGTGGCAGCCCAGTCTTGTTTAAGTGCCAAGAGGAGCAAGGAGAGGCAGAAGAAAGGAAAACTAACCTAGAAGTAAGACCTCTGTCCGTATGGGGCATTGGTCTGTCGTGTATTATTTTATCTTCACTACTCGGTTTTAATTACTTTGTCCATGTGTTCAATCCGCTCAAATGTAAGTAATAAACCCCTGAATATTTTGCACCCTACTCAGTTCTCGTGTGTCTTCTTGGTCATGACCTCACAGTAATATAGAAAACTGTATTATATTGAAATATACAGTATCTTAATGCATTCTGTCAATTCAAATATCCTTTATGGCTTTAACATTTTTTTTTTTACGCATTAAGTAATCAAATCGCTGACATGATAATTGTAATCGAATCGGGAGATCAGACCTCCTCTCCCCCCACCCCCCTTATCTGGTCTCTTCCCCCTGACCTCCTCTCCCCCCATCCCCATTATCTACCCCCCAGCCCCTTTTCCCCCTGACTTCCTCTCCCCCTGACCTCCTCTCCCCCTGACCTCCTCTCTCCCCACCTCCTCTCTCCCCCCACCCCCTGACTTCCTCTCCCCCCCGACATCCTCCCCCCCCACCCCCCTGACCTCCTCGCCCCCCACCCCCCTTATCTACTCTACCCCCCCACCTCATTTCCCCCCAGCCCCCTGACTTCCTCTCCCCCCATCCTCTCCCCCTAATAGAGGTGTGGAAATTAATGAAATACTCACATTTCCTAAGACCAGGTTTGATCCAGCACTTTCCACCATGATCCACACTGTAGGGAGAAGCAGAGGAATGATGAGGAAATGACACTTCACCTGTTGCTAAGTGACTAAAGTAAACATGTCGTTTCTATGTTTATCATCAGAGATGTATTCCAGAAAGCAGGTTTTACAAACTCTGAGCCTAACCCTGAACTCTGACTTGATGAACCCTGAGATGGGAAGCACAGAGTTATCGGTTCCAGAAAAGCTGATCAGAGTTAGTTTAAATGGGCAATTGACTGTTTTTTGGTGGTATTTCACACTGTTCCTTAAGGTCTCCGAATAGGGTATGTAACATTGGTTGGGTTGAACATGGCCCGGGTGCTGTTCTATGCCCTCTGACAGATCCTCTGAAATGTTCCCGGGAAAAACACTAGCTTTTCTCCTTTTATGGTATGCTCATTAATATTTAGATAAGCTGCGCGCTGATTGGTTGGTTATCAACGAGTGAAGCTGGGAGCAAAAACGCAACAAGGCACTTGCTGAAACACCGAAGTTGAAGACTTGAAATAAAAACGCGCAAATAAATCTATTGTGTCTACACAACACTGTTTTCAACAGATTGACTATATATCATTTGAAATTGTAACAATACTTGTTTCCACTGTTGTTGAAGCAAACTGGATTGACTTTACTAGGTGGGTAGAACGTTAGGCTACAGCTTAGCAACCAAACCATATCGTGATTCTACTCGGCTTCAGTTAGCTAGCTAGGCTAGCTCTAGATATCTTGCTGTAAAATAACATGACAAAGATCTGGACAAACATGCATGGTAAATTGTAGATTTTCATTACACAGGTTATTTATTTGAATGAAACACAGTCAGGAACATGAATCAACGTTAGCCCCATTGCCAATAAACTAGGCTAAATTATCACACATTCTACCTATGCTCTTGCGTTAGCAAGCTAAACTTGTTTACATGCCTACAGTCTAGGTGTTACTAGTAACAGTTACTAGCAATGCTAACGTATCCTGTATCTAGAACCTGCCTTTCTCCAGTTCTTTCAAATAAATTATCTAGACAGGCGTTAGCAATAAGCCAGACTGCTGTTCGTTTTCTGGCTATTTTTCGGAAGCTTCCCTTCTAATGTCGACTACAGCTAGTCTAGCTAGAGTCATTTGATGTGTGTAGAAAGTATTTAGCATTCTACCTGGTATGCTATATACAGGAAACGTTAGCATTGCTAATAACTGTTAGCACAACATCATACTGTCCTTATAGCTTGCGGTTGCAATGAGCATACGGTCGGAACAGCACCTCTTTCCAGGTTCAGCTTCCTAGCAAATCCTGCTTGAAATTGTCCAAGGTTGTCAAAACTGTCTTGGGTGAAATGTTCAGAGCAAATGAATGATTGAGTGTCAAACTTCGCCGGGATCTTCTCATAGACAACAGCAGCCATGCCTGTTGAATGTTTGGCTCCTTGGGAAGACTGTGAGTGTTAGCCTTCCCTGTACAGCCTGGAACACAGCATTTACGACCATGGTCCATTTTCAATATCCTTATTATAATTCAAAACGTTCTTCTTTGTAATTCCTTATAAGTAGCCTACACAGAGCAGCGCGCAGCCAAACTAGACGCTACCTCGGGCTGGTCTGGATGTAAATTCTGGGGCGTGACAAAGATACGGACCAGAGCCAATAAGAGGGCGATCACCGGTCCTAGGTAGGACCGGCAGCTTTGTTGAAAAGCTAGCGTTTTACAGCCAAATTTTTTCTTTTTGAGATTTGAATAGGAAACAGGTGTCAATGGACTTTGATATTCACGGTATGTTCAGTTTACCCACCGAACTGTCGTTATTCAACTATGACAAGGTAAAATCGGTTTTGCAGTCAATTGCCCCTTTAATACTAATTCACTGGAATTTCTCATGCGTGCAGGCGAGTATGCAAACATTTTCTGAAAGATAACAACTACTGCAACAGCAAAAGACAGACAATTGGTCAATGAGTAAATTGAATGCAGTCTATTTATTTGACATTTAACCACACGTCTTACTACAGCTGAACAAATGGTGGAACAATCCTATGGCCACAAAACACACTTGGCAGCAGCTGAAAATGAAATATAAAATCAATTCGAACAGGTAGGGCATAATTTGCTTAGGCCTGCCAGACACATGATTGTTTTAATCATATTTGACAGGATTAAACCAAGTAAAAATCAATCAATGGCTGTCTCAACTTGTGAGAATGCTGCTTAACACATAGATGTTGTCTCACCTAATCCTGCTCAGTATATGAACATTTGACTTGTAGTGGACTAACAGAAAGAAGGCAGAGGAGGGCACCACCTCTGACAGAGGCAGAAGAGCTGGCTCTGAGCCAGAACGCCGGGGGGCCAGTGGCTGAAGGTATCCCTGGAGGGAGCTCATCCAAGCCTATGGAGGGGGGCGGGGGTTGTAGAGCCTAATGTGTTCTGGGGGGGGGGGGGGGGGGGGGGGGGGGGTCGTTTGCACGATAGACTAATGCATTCTGCAGAGAAGGGACGGTTTGGAATAAAAGGGAGCAAACAGGACAGAGTAACACACCATTACTAATAATAAAAAAAATTGGGACAACGTAGTTAAGGCGGCCTTAACTACTAAATACCAGGTTAGCTCTGCATGGAAAACTGGAGAATTTCATGTCATCCTTATGTGTTATACGGCTTCAACAACAATTGGGTTGATGACAGGGCTCTACACTGAAAGATGGATTTTTGCGAGATTTTTGTTGTTGATGGTGCGAGTATCTCTTACAACTGTGCAATTAGCCAGAATTTTGTAGAGAAATTTAAACGTTTAGTCGCGAAGGCCCACATGGACAATACTTTTTGAACAGAAAACGTAGCTAGCTATCTTTGGGGCTGAAAAATGAAGCCACACGCCCTTCGCCCCTCCACAACTTCACCCTCTGTTCCAAATATGGTCACTTCTGGCTCCAAAAACACAAGTACGCAACCAGGAAGTGCAAAAATCGAGGCTTCAAAACGGGCTTTCACAAACCAATAGGGTGAAATCACGATGAGAACGTCCATTATATATATACAGTCTATGCTAGCGACCCACAACGTAGCCCAGACCTCACTGCACCCTTAAAGGTGCAGTGTTCACTTGAACCTGTCCACTGAATTATGTACTAATAGTCTGCTACACTCCCAAATATATTCTGAGGTCACACAGATAATATTTCGAGAGCTTATGCAACCAAAATGGCCGCAATTTACAGCCTCCATGTGGTCAATTTATATCAACTATTTATTCATTGAATTGAAAGAAAATGTGCCATATTGTGTTATGTATCGTTATCGGGATCTGAAAGGATCTATATCAGGATATGAGATTTTGGTCTTATCGCACAGCCCTACCGCAAACTAAAATAAAATAGCACATTATCAGTAATACATTTAAAATGGGGAAAATTTGAATAATTGCTTTGCAGGTCAGTTTAAGGTGTAGGCCCCTACATGTTCTGCCTGTGCCCCCAACATGCGTTTACACTGCAGCGTTTTTTAACGCTCTGTACCGCTGGCCTTCCCACAGTGCAACACGCTCGGGGGCGTGTTAAAAAAGTTAATACAGAGTTGTAGTTCACTAAGGTCACTGTTGTAGTTTGTGTAAAACAGTGTGATGGACAAGTGTGCAGACTTGGGTTCATGTATTTACAATAGCGATCATTATTGATATATAGGTGCTCCTGTCTCAATCAAAATACAGCTTTTACACGGCATGATGCAAGGAATCAGATATGCTGACAGATGTTGCCTGATCTTGTCAACTAGGCTATAGGCTACAGTACTGTACAGCACTTCAAACATTTTTCCAGTAACATTCGCTAGGTTATGGCCACTTCACATTTACTGTATGGCTAGCGAGTGACTGCCAACCAGCATTTCAACGTTGAATGTCAATCGTGTGCCGGGTAAACTACACTACTGTAGCTAAACTAGTACAGTATGCAGCTATCACAGAAGAAAGTTAGAGCTAGGTTACGTACTGTAGCTAGCTAAAGTGACGAGACTGAATTTAACACACCAGGGACACCGACAACCTCGGCAACCCTGCGCCAGGTATACATTTTTTGTTAACGTCTCTTTAATCGTACAGAGGCGTATAAAACAAGTCTGAGTGTTTGAGAAATGTTTACCATGACCAATAGTTGCTACGTTACAAGAAACAAGAAACCAACCCGATTGGCCAACGCTAGCGTTTTCACGCTCCTCATTTACATAAAGTTGAGAAAATCCAACTTTCGACGCCCCGCTCGCCTTCCCACAATGCCCTACGCGAGCGTCGACGCCCCGCTCGCCTTCCCACAATGCCCTACGCAAGCGTCAACGCCTGGTTTTCATTGAAAATGAATTGGATGCCGACGCCCCGCCCGCCCCACCCGCCCCACCCCATGTCTGATAGTTGCTTCAGGCTCGGCATGAGGGAGGGGAGAGGGAGAAATTCATGGTTTGTTAAACCAAAGTTGCCAGCAAGCAAGTTAGGTTAGTTACCACCAGTTACCGTGGTAACTTAACCAGAGTTTGTGTTTCCTCTCTTTCTGGAACAGAAAATCCAGATGAGTTTCCCTCATCTCAGGGTTAACAAACGCACTGTTTTCACTTACATCCATTTCTGGAATAGACCCCAGGAAATACAATTATGATTGTAGCTATATAATCATAATTGCACTAAAGGCTATTGTAGATTATATAGGGTTTCTCTCTTCCTAACCCACTGTCCTAATTAAACATGCAGTCTGTAATTGTATCATCATGAAATGCAAGGCCTGTGTTAAGCAACATTACATTAAGAAGTGTGTAAAAACACAAACATCTCCTTACTTGAGTTTCTCCAGTCTGCAGTGCGGATTCTCCAGTCCAGCAGAGAGCAGCTTCAATCCTTTTTCTCCTGGATGATTGTAGCTCAGGTCCAATTCCCTCAGGTGGAAGGGGTTGGACCTCAGAGCTGAGGCCAGAGAAGCACAGCCTTCCTCTGTGACCAGACAGCCTGACAGCCTGTAGAAAGAGGATCAATGTTGGGACAGAATCCATCTGGACCTCCAGAGTGAGTCAGCACAGAGGGGTTCATTTGGCAGGTGCTGTCATAGCTGCTCTTCCCCCTCATTAGACAGTGACCTTTCCCCCCAGTTCAAGAAGGTTTCGTTTGTGTTCAGTTTGGTGGTAGTAGTTCCATGGAACATCAGGACGTCTGCTATAAAGCCCGCTCCAAAAACATTAGTATACAAGTCCCACACTTGACTTTAATGAACACAACCAATGAGTTGGGGCTATAGCCTCTGTTCTTAAGCAGTCCGAGTCGAGACATACACTAAATGCACAAAAAACCTGTTTCAACCCTATAACCTATCTAACCTAAGTGAAGTACAGTTCAATAGTGCAAATTTGTATCTATCCACCATTGCAGAAAGCAATGCTCACGGCCACGTGACCTCTCCCTTTAAAAAGTTAGACTTCATGCATGTCGGCGCCGCATGAAGTCGAACTCACCTAAATTCTCTCTAAACCGAGTTCTATGACAGCTCGACGTAGCGTATATCATTGCCGCCTATGGGCGTAGATTTAGGGGGGAACGCTAGGTACTTGTCCCCACCAACATTTGAAAATGACAAAATTGTCCCCACCAATATTTTTGCGAATTGTGCTGCTATTTGGATCGATTCCGACAGCCAGGACGCGACAGCAGGTGCGGGTCGCCCGTGAGACCGCCTAGTCTTTTAGGTGGCAGCCATGCTAGAAAGCGTCATAGTAGTATTTTCGTAGTTAATTTTATAGTTCAATTTTACACGAAAAAACTTAAAGAGGGAAATTTTATGACGATAGGACTATTGTGAAGACAGCCAGGTGGTGATATTTTAATGTAGGTTGCTGTAAAAACGTTGATTTGTTTGCTACGTGAGAGGCCCGTCAGCCTCCATTGACGATTGCGGCAGCAACAACAGGGTTGTCGATCTGCGTCTGATGAGTATTTTCTTAATTTCGTACCAGGGTCAATTCTACATCCAAATGGAGAGCAGTGTTTTAAAGATATGGCGATTGCGAAGATAGCCAGCAGGTCAGCATATTTTTGTTATTTGTGTAAAACTTGGAATTTGAGTGAAACCGCGTCTTGTTTTGACGTTAGCCTCAGAGTCACAGACTCGGCTCGTCCACTGGCAGTGTGTAGTAGTAGGCTACAGTCATGGGCGTCGCCGCAATGTAACTTGGGGGGGTCCCCCCAAAAAAGTTGTTTGGACCCCCCCCACATTTGCCATAAAAATATTAGTGCATGACTGGTCTACTAGTCCAGCGATCTTTCCATTGCTTCACAATCAAATTCGTTCCACTTTATCAGTAGGGAGAATACCCATAGCAATACGCGCTTGTAGCTAGCACTTCAGACATGACTGTTCCACAGACGAGATGGACATAAAGAGGGTTTTTTCGAGGAAGAGTTTTTCGAGTAAGTCAAAGTTGCCCAGTTTTTCCTTCAGTGGCCAAAGCACCTTTATGAGACATTCTCTGACTATAATAGCATTAGTTAAGTCACAAAGATCATTCTGCAAACATTATGATTATTGCTAGCCAGATAAGCAAGCTGTTTACCTACATCTAGCACTAGGCAATACCATACTTTATTTACCCATTACAAGTGGAACAGCATTTGTTGATTTTTTTATCTGGGTCTGAAATATGTTGTGTTTTTGGCTGTGTTCAGACCTAGGCGTCTGTTTCAGGCAGAACAAGATGACAAGGATTTTTTTACAAGTAGCTACAATAGAAATTGCTGGTGTTTTTTTTATTGCCATAACAACCGTGAGCTAATATGGCGTTAACCTTAGTTAACATGCTAGTTTTTCTAACGACTGAAAAAAAGAAGAAAAGAAAGAAGAAGAAAAGAAAAACCTTGATTTCAGAATTGTCTTCCAAATTAAATAAGGTTGCTCAACTTGTAATTTTGGCAATTTGCAGAATTCTATTGCTACATGTTAGTCTGTAACATGAAGGCAAAACTGATTCAACCATTAAACCATATCCTCTGAAAGCTTATACCCTCAGGATGTTATCTAATGAGACAAAAGACACTTCCATCTCTCCATATTAGTATGCTGCCCATGCATAATAAATTAGGTATTGGTTAATGGAGTAGGCTATATGGCTGATACTTTTTTGGGCTGTGCCATTTAGGGAAACTGATTCAACCACCTAAACCATGTATTTTCTGAGCTTACATCCTAAGGATGTGATCTGTGGAAAAGACTACAGGTTTGAACACACATTTGATCATTTCTGAACTGTCCAGTCATGCTTTAGTTAATAATTATTAGGCTACTAAACCTATACCAATTGTGAATTGTATATGCTGATAATATGATTGACATCTCAGAAATCTTCATATGAACAATCTACATTAAGCTTATTATTATCAATATGAAAGAATGCTCAATGCATCTCCATGTCTCCTGATATAGGTGGTAGAGAGTGAGTCAGGGGCAGCATGCAGGGGCAGTGGAGACAGCTCTGTTGCAGTGGAGACAGCTCTGTTGCTGAGCTGAGTGCTGAAAGGTGACAGGTAGTTGAAGATGTCCCATTGCTTATTTGGAAGTTTAGTTTTCAAAATATTTTAATGTCCAGCCCCTCAGTATATGTATAACAACTATGGTAAATAGTTGTGGTAAATGCACCACAATGTGGGAGATTGCATTTACATCTTTAAAAAAAATTCAATGGGTGGGCATTTTTTTTCTCAAGGGGGGCACGCATTTACAAAGCATGTATGAGAGTCAAAATAAGAGCAGACCTGCATATTCTGCAGGAAAGTGTATCCATCTTGACATTTAATTTATAGCCAATGCCAGTATTAAAGGAATATGCTTTAGAGGAGATGGGAATAATTGAGTCAGGACAACTTTTCTCTTTTTTTTTCAGGTTTTCTGAAAACACGTTCATGACATTTACATTTAGTCATTTTTATAACTATATTTCATTTCATTTTCCATTTGATCGTATTACAACAATTATCTATCATAAAAGATTTACATGCAAATCATAGCCAAGCACATACCAACACTGGCCATATCAGATCAAATATTTTTTCAGTGCAACATTTACACAAAAGAGACAATATACGATTTAAAAAAAGCTAAATCAACCAAAGCTGGACTCTAAAGCTGGGTTAATAGAGTGGAAGGCGACGACTGTCCGAATGGAACCTCTTCAAAATCCTTTCCACTCATTTATGCACTTGCGAGTGAGATCCCTTTCAAATGCCAGCTGTACCACCTGGGCTTTGCGTACATGAAGCATAGCACGTCTATGATCTGTGAAAACGTTATAAGAGTCGAGAACGAGTTCTCGCACATGGCAGTGGAGGAACCAAAAGTTAGCGCGAGTTTGAAAGCAGTCCGTACGCTGGGCATGGCCTTCAATGTTTTGTGTTGTGTTTTGAGGATACGTGTAATTGTCCACTTCTCTCCTTGTGTGTCCTTATTCATTTGTGTGACCAAGAACTGATTTGCGACTGCGTATTCAGCTCCAACGATATTTGAATGTGTCAACTCCATGATGTGCTTGATAGCATCTGTATCAAGAAAGGTATCGCTCTCTGGATCCAGCGCTGCAAGCGCAGTAGCCAACTGCGTGTTACGCTCACTGAAGTGTACTTCCATTTCGCATAACACTACATCGAGTGTATTAAAGAACAACCTCTTCAGTTCCAATTTGTCGTTTTTGTCCCCCTGTCCGACGGTCTCTTCAACCACATATTGATCCATCTTCTTATTTAATGTTCGTTTTCGTTTAGGTGGTACATTGTCACTGTTGTGTTGGCAGCAGGCAGTGGTAGTGTTCCACAAGTCGGTAAACGTCTCCTCACACGTAGTTTGCGAATGCACTCGATTGCACTAGACACAAGGCCTATTCCTGTAAGCAGTTCTGTGTCTTCTCCCTGTAGAAGCTTATTTGGCAGGTCCAGTAATACAAGCACTTTGTGCATAAAGTGTGGGGGGAATGTCCCTGTACTTACTGTAAGTCGCTCTGGATAAGAGCGTCTTCTAAATGACTAAATGTAAATAAATACGAAGCTTGGCTTGGTCACCTCCCTCAAAAGCCCGACTGCCTCCATCCAACTCCAACTTCTGCTCCATGGGGCCGTGCAGTTTCTAACTCCGTCAGTAGTGAAATAATTTCTTCTAATGAGGAAAGAATGACTAAAACGGTGGCCTGTCCAGCGCTGATCAAGCAAGCGCTTGAGTCACACACCCTGATATTGAACAGCGATTGTGGGTTTTTTACAGAATTTATAGAAAGCATTACACATGCAAAACAAATCCTCGATTGATTCCTCTGATGACATTGCATGTACTACAACTAAATGTAGCTGGTGGTTAAAAACCGTGCACATATGGTATTTCTTACATGTTTTTAAGTTTTTATAAGTTTTTCTTGTAAGAGTTTTTGGACTCCACCACGACTTCCAGACATGAGTGAGGCTCCGTCATACACTTGGCTTAAGATCTTGGAGGTTTTCAGGACAGTTTTTGTTAGCTCTGCTATTATAGTGTCCGTCAGTGTTTTAGCATCTCCTGCATCGGCAGTTGCTATAGTAAGAAGGCGCTCTGTAGCTTGGTTTTCTTCAGAGACTTTGTTGTTAGAAGGTGTTGTTAATGTAGGAGAGATAAGTGATTATGATGAAGATAGTGATTTAGATCAACTGCATCTGGATGCTTCTGGTATAGTTCAAGAGAAGGAGGATGATGTTGGTCAAGTGAGTGCCAATTATTTTCAGGAACAGGATCCTTTCCTGCTGCATGAGCAAGATTATGAATCCTTAAACAATGGCATAGAAGGTGGCTCACTGGACAACCCTTTAATATCAGTCATTGACTCCAAAGGTATCACAGGTGCTCAGGACATCACCGATCACTACTGTATTGTAGCAGATATAGTGCTGCAAAATACACCAAACATTGACCTCAAATCGGATGTACAGTGCCCTCCAAAAGTATTGGAACAGTGAGGCGAATTCCTTTATTTTTGCTGTAGACTGAAAACATTTGGGCTTGACATCAAATAATGAACGTGAGACCAGAGATCAACGTTTCAACTTTTATTTCCAGGTATTTACATCAGGATCTGATGCACAACTAAGAAAATATCACATTTTGTTTGAATCCACCCATTTGTCATGTGAGCAAAAGTATTGGAACAGATATACTTAAAACATATTTAAGTGAATAAGACTTAATATTTAGTTGCAAATCCTTTGCTTTCAATAACTGCAGCAAGTCTGTGACCCATTGACGTCACCAAACTTTTGCATTCTTCCTTTTTGATGCTTTCCCAGGCTTTCACTGCAGCCTCTTTCAGTTGTTGTTTGTTTTGTGGGGTTCCTCCCTTCAGTCTCCTCTTAAGCAGGTAAAATGCATGCTCTATAGGGTTTAAGTCTGGAGATTGACTTGGCCAGTCTAATACCTTCCATTTCTTGCCCCTGATGAACTCCTTTGTTGTTTTGGCAGTGTGTTTTGGGTTGTTATCTTGCTGCATGATGAAGGCTCTGCCAATCAGTTTGGTTGCATCTTTCCTTAAATTGGCAGACAAAATGTTTCTGTAGACTTCCGAGTTCATTTTGCTGCTGCCATCATGTGTTACATCCTCAATGAAGATTAATGAGCCCGTCCTAGAAGAAGCCATGCAAGCCCAAGCCATGACATTACCTCCACCGTGTTTCACAGATGAGCTTGTGTGTTTGGGATCATGAGCAGTTCCTTTCTTTCTCCAAACTTTAGCCTTTCCATCACTTTGGTAAAAGTTAATCTTTGTCTCATCAGTCCATAAAACTTTGTCCCAGAATTTTTGAGGTTCATCTCTGTACTTTTTGGCAAATTCCAGCCTGGCCTTCCTATTCTTCTTGCTAATGAGTGGTTTGCATCTTCTGGTGTAGCCCTTGTACTTTTGTTCATGAAGTCTTCTGCGAACAGTAGATAGTGATACCTTCACTCCTGCCATCTGGAGGTTGTTGCTGATCTCACTAACAGTTGTTTTAGGGTCTTTCTTTACAGCTCTCACAATGTTTCTGTCATCAACTGCTGATGTTTTCCTTGGTCTACCTGTTCGACGTCTGTTACTTAGTACACCAGTAGTTTTCTTCTTCTTCAGGACATTCCAAATGGTTGTACTGGCTATGGCCAATGTTTCTGCAATGGCTCTGATTGATTTTCCATCTTCTCTAAGACTCACAATTGCTTGTTTTTCACCCAAAGACAGCGCTCCGGTTTTCATGTTGTTTTCACCTCTGAATACAGTCTGCATAGACAAAACCTATCTTACCCAATCTGAACCTGAGTGTAGACATTCAGTGGTATTTATTGATTGAATAATGTATGTAATAGGACACACCTGGGCAACAAAACACACCTGTCAGTCATATGTTCCAATACTTTTGCTCACGTGACAAATGGGTGGGTTCGAACAAAAAGGTGATATTTTCGAATTTGTGCATCAGATCCTGATGTAAATACCTGGAAATAAAAGCTGAAACGTTGATCTCTGGTTTCACATTCATCGTTTGATGTCAAGCCCAAATGTTTTCAGTCTACAGCAAAAATAAAGGAATTGGCCTCACTGTTCCAATACTTTTGGAGGGCACTGTATCTGACTATGAAGTTACATTTGGTCCAGGCGGCAGTACACATTCAAGTGACGAAAATGACACAGAGCCATATGATTTTGAGGGCATGCTCCAACAACAGCCACCCTCTACTTCACTTTTGTCCAGAGATGGGTCCCCACAACAGCCACCCTCTACTTCACTTTTGTCCAGAGATGGGTCCCCACAACAGCCACCCCCTATGTCAAGACCGCCAAAGATTGTAACCATACACCATGGTAACTGCCTGAATGAAATGATCAATGAATTCTTGGATCCAGCAGTGCCGACACAATCCTTGATTATAAAATGACTACTTCCTAATAATACAGAAGAAAATGGCACTGGCTCAGGAGTTGTGAGAGATGTTTATAGTTCTTTCTGGCAACAATAACTGCATTGGCCTCTAGACATTCTTTAAGCCACGAGTAACATATAATAATATGAATGCAACACAGTAGCTTATATGGGGACAAGTAAAGCCCATCTTGAGATATTTTGCAATATCACTGTTCTAAGTGAGGTGTACAGTTCTGCAGCATCAAAAGGATCTGTAGGAGCATCCCATCCATTCTCCTGCATTAGTAATACACAGAGCTCGAAAACAGTCTCATCACAAGGGAACTGACTCTTGGGTGTGCACTCGTCCTTGCACACAGACAACTCCTCAAGTGCCACTGTTTTGAGCTTGTCCTCAGCAACGTACACTTCTGGGACTGTGTACATGAGGACTGGACGACCTCCATGCACATCTTGGCTGGCCTGGAAGGCTTTGAACATGTTCATCCAAAACTGACCGCTTTGTTTTCTTAGTATTCCCCACCAGGATTCAATGCGTTGGGTGGCCGTACTGCGTCCATAAATACAATTATTGTCTTTAGCGAAAGCGTCGGTGTGGTTTCTCCTTAGAAACATTGCATGTTTGCTACATGTCCGTTTTCAGTGCCATTGTCCGCACGCATTCTCTCTGGACACCCACCCCGGCGCGTAATGCATTGAATATAATAGTCAGCTATCACCTTGGGGTCGTTATTTGTTGTGTATGCTTCCATCCATTCAACAAAACGACTGAAACCATCGATGCATCCATTTATTCCTATACCATACGGCTTCAATTTGTTGTAGGAGTCGATGTGCCAAAGAGCATTAGGACCTTTAGTGTTGTACTGCCGGCGCCTAAGACGCTGCGCTCTTCTAAGCTCCACACCTTGAGGATCGAGAAACAATTAGCAATCTGTATGGCTTTATCCAGAGACCGTTTATCTTCTAACAGCAAACTTTCATGTATCCATCCACTGAAGACTAAAGTGTTTTTCTCTCAATTCTTTTTTTTAAAGAATGACAATACAATCTATGTAGATAAACTACGCTGGGCCTGCTGAACCTATACCTCTTCCACAGATACTGGTCAGGGAAGCATTACTTCTGTTTCTGAAGACCCGTTGGGCTGGTGGGATAAACACTCTTTGTATGATCTGAACACCTTCTTCCACAGGGTTGTCAAAGAACGGATACGCCATAATTGATTAAAACTTGTCAAGACCCATTGCTTAGTTTAGGCCTTATTTTATGTTAATTAACCAATGACTTTAACCAAAACAGTTAAAGTGACATTATTTATTAACTTGTTTATTTAAATTAATACATTTGTGGGATATTAAGTAAACACGTAAATCCATTCATGCTGGGTCATATTGTGAGATGAAAAGTCTGCACTTATGTTACTGAAAAAGGACAGAATAGAAGTGCTTTGTGCGTTGGAATTCAGTCGACGGAACTGTCTATTGACGTTCTGTTTCTGCCTGTTTTACTGGGATTTTCACGCACAACCATCTCTAGGTTTTACAGAGAATGGTCCGAAAAGGAGAAAATATCCAGTGAGCGGCAGTTGTGTGGTCCAAAATACCTTGTTGGTGTCAGAGGTCAGAGGAGAATGGGCAGACCGTTTCAAGAGAATAGAAAGGCAACAATAACTCAAATAACCACTTGTTACAACCAAGGTATGCAGAATACCATCAAACACTTATCAAACTAGTCCTCACTGATGACAGAAAGCATATCTTAATCTTGGAATACATTATTTTGTCTAAAATCAATCATATGAAGACATTATGCTATTGTAACCTAGCTATTGACTCATGTAGAACATAAATACAGACCTCAGTGTCTCCAGTTTGCAGAGTGGATTCCCCAGTCCAGCAGAGAGCAGCTTCATGCCTGAATCCCCCAGGTTGTTGTTGCTCAAGTCCAGCTCTGTAAGCTCTGAGGAGGGGAGAGCTGAGGCCAGCGCTTCACAGCACCGTTCTGAGAGGTTACAGTCATTCAGCCTACATGACATAAGGAGAACATGACACATCATCAGAGTCATAGTTTGTACGATAGGATCATACGATAAACAGATATCACATCACAATATGTCCTGAATCATATCATTATTAAAATAGCTTTATACATACAGAGCAGTTTTGGAGTCTTTGACCACTGGAAGGAGCCTCAGAAGACCTTCCTCTGATCTGGAGCATATCTTCAGGTCAAACACGTCCATCTTCTCTTCTGAGGTCAGCAACACAAAGAACAGAGCTGACCTCTCTGTAGATGAGAGCTTCTTACTGGAGATACTTCCTGAGCTCAGGTACTGCTGGATCTCCTCCACCAGAAAATGGTCATCCAGTTCATTCAGACAGTGGAACAGATTCATGCATCTCTCTGGAGAGGGTTTCTTTTGGATCATCTTATGGATGTAGTCGACTGTTTCGTCCCAGCTCTGTGTGTTGCTTACTGTATGAGTCAGTAGGCCTTGTAAGTCAGACTGATTGGACTCCATTGAGAGGCCCAGGAGGAAGCGGAGGAAAAGGTCCAGGTGTCCATTCTTACTCTGCAAGGCCTTGTCCACAGCACTCTTGTACACGTTAGATGTGACTGAGATGGACTCATCACTGTCAGATGGCTTGAGATGGACTCATCACTGTCATATGTGAAGATGGGCTCATGACTGTCAGATGTGTCTGAGGTGGACTGAGACATCAGATTCTCATTGTGGTTGATAAATGAGAGAAACACAAACACAGCAACCAGAAACTCCTGAAAGCTCAGATGGACAAAGCAGAACACCTTCTGCTGGATTACTTTTCTCTCCTCTCTGAAGATCTGTGTAAACACTCCTGAGTACACTGAGGCATCACGGACATCAATGCCACACTCTGTCAGGTCTTTCTCATAGAAGATCAGGTTGCCTTTGTCCAGCTGGTGAAAGGCCAGTTTTCCCAGTGACAGAATGCTCTTAATGTTCTCTTCATCCCAGTCTGGATCTGTCTCAGTTTTCCCATGATACTTCACCTTCTTCTGCTTGATCTGTAACACCAGGAAGGTTGTGTACATCTCAGTCAGGGTCTTGGGCAATTCCCCTTTCTTCTCTGTTCTCAGCATGTCTTCAAGGACTTTAAAACAAATCCAAGAGAAGACTGGAATGTGGCACATGATGTAGAGAGTCCTTGATGCCTTGATGTGTGAGATGATTCTCCTGGCCAGCTTCTTATCACTGCATCTCTTCATGATGTACTCATCCTTCTGTGGGTCATTGAACCCTCGTACCTCTGTCACCAGGTCAACACACTCAGGAGGGATCTGATGGGCTGCTGCAGGTCGAGTGGTGATCCAGATGCGAGCAGAGCGAAGCAGCTTTCCTCTGATCAGGTTGGTCAGCAGCACATCCACTGAGGTGGACTTTGTGACATCATTGCATATCTTATTCTTATTGAAGGCTAATGGCAGTCGACACTCATCCAGACCGTCAAAGACAAACAGAACGTTGTACTTGTTGTAGTCGGAGATTCCAGATTCTCTCATTTCCATGGAGAAGTAATGTAGAAGTTCCATCAGACTGAGCTCTATTTCATCCAACAAATTCAGCTCTCGAAACGGCAGAGGAAAGATTATCTGGATTTCCTGATTGGCTAGTCCCTCAGCCCAGTCCGTGATGAACTTCTGCACAGAGACAGTTTTTCCAATGCCAGCAACTCCTTTTGTCAGAACAATTCTGATAGGTGTGTCTCGTCCAGCTGAGGGTTTAAAGATGTTGTTGCATGTGATGACTGTCTCTGGTCTTGCTGATTTCCTGGATGCTGTCTCAATCTGTCTCACCTCATGTTCTTTACTGATCCCTCCACATTTACCCTCTGTGATGTAGAGATCTGTGTAGATCTTATTGAGAAGAGTTGGATATCCATGTTCAGGTATGCCCTCAAACACAGTTTCAAACGTCTTTTTCAGTTCAGATTTGAGTTGTTTGATCACTTGGTTGACTTGATCACTAACACCTGGATTAACAAACAAACATTTTTATCTGTATTAACATGCCTTCAGATGCAGGTCGTCTAACTGAAAAGAATATCTCCTAAATCCGTATAATAGTACCACTATTAATACCTTCATAGCTCAACATATGCAGTAGATATTGCTTTTGAATACAGTATTTAGAGACAGGACTAGTCTGGTGCTTCATTGTGTTAAACGAGAATTCTTGAATAGTTTGTGTTTGCCTGTATCAATGCTGGTTTGACTCTCCCATCTCGACTAGTGTTGGTTTACAAAATTATTATGACTGATAAGATGAGATAGATGTTACTTTTCAAGGTGCATTTTTCCCTGACATACAGTATATGAACACTGTTGTACCTGCTGTATAATACAGATTATAAAGACATACAGTATATGAACAGTGTTGTACCTGCTGTAGAATTTAGACTATAAAGACATACAGTATATGAACAGTGTTGTTCCTGCTGTAGAATTTAGACTATAAAGACATACACTAACAGTACATCATATGGTTTAGTCTTGAGCCTAATGTTAATTTACGGGTGTAATGAACAGGGAGACTAACAAGGGTTTGTACCCTGACAGTCTATTTCATCATTATTATTTCTTATGTACCATGACAGTCTATTTCATCATGATCATTTCTTATGTACCATGCTCTGAGGTGTTTCCACCAGGAGCAGCAACATGGCCTCCAGTCTCAGTCGTGTTGGAGGAACCCTGGACTTCCTGAGGAAGACAGGAAGTTGAACTGTTCCCACCTCCATCCTCAGCACCACTGACACCTGTGAGGAGAGAGAAGACAGGAAGAGTCAGAGCTGCACAGTCTCATCCTCTCAGGTGTTCCACTCTGTGGAGCTGTGGGTGCCATGTAAGGATCATGTCCTGTGTCTGTGCTGGGTTTCCTGTCCTGTGTGGACTGGGGTTGGTGTTAGCGTGCTGGACTACCATTAATATAATGTCACCTTGTTTAGTTATGAAAAGGGTGTCAGTCGACCTTACAGTGTCTGCAGTCCTGAGTGATAGATACACATGCAGAATAACACTGCAGACTCAGAAAGGAGAGCAACATCTCCTCTACACTGTATTTCTGGGAGTGAATACAACATATTTCTAGATATAATGCATACCAATTTATGAGATTGCAACATGCATTATTACAGTATTGTTGTTTTTTATTCCAATTTGTGGAAAAAATACTAATAATACCCATAAACATTTACTTATCAGCCGCTCAGCAAAATTATTCTGATCCATTTCCCTCAGGATCTTCACAGTGATCTTCAGAGCTCCTTCAAGTGAGTATCTCTCCACCATCCTATCCACTGTGTCCATTTCATCAGCATTCTCCAACTTGTTCTTTGGGATGGGATTCAACCCATCTGGATCATCATGCAGGTGCCATTTAAACAGCTTCAGCTCCTTTTCCTTCAGCTGCTCCAGAGTTTTCAACAGTTGCTTTCTTTTCCTTGTGGCCATTGTGGATCACTGGAGACAGTGGATTGTGTGTTGCTTAGTAAAATCAAGTTCAAACATTTCTTAAAATTTAGACTTTAAGTGACAAAAGATGTTTCTAAATTAATATGTTGTAGCACAGTAGAACCATTGACACAGTCATTTCTGATCACCTCAGTAAGACACAGTACTGCCGACCACATGAGCACAAGAACTGTTGTATCACCGTCATACAATGCCATTATCTTTCTGGATGAGCCTCAACAGGTTGATACCAGACCTGGCGTCTCCTTCTCCAACGGTGAGGGAGAAGGGCCAGACAAATGGCCCGCCTTCCTCAACCTCTCCCTACTCCAGAAAACTCTGGATTAAACAAAGGATTCATCCAAAACAGACATTGAATGGATTTACAAAATCTCACAAAATGTTATTAGTAACATTGGCATGAAGCAATTGATATTGTGTGTGTTTTGATTAGACCTACACGTAAAACTAACTCCTGTAAATTCACCACTAGACATCCCTGTTATTAGACAAAGGCCTCGCTTCTTCCTCTCCTCCCCCTTCCCGCTCTTTCCATCTGACACATTGTTTGTTTTGTTTTATCTGTTATCCCATCAAACTGTTACTAAAACCAATAACCATTTCCAACGATTTCCATTACTGTTCATTAAATCTCCATTTATTCCAATAAATCATTGTGTTTAATTTTAATTTGTGTGTTCTGATCACTCATGTCATGTGATCCGCTCTACTCTTAAAACCCTTATTCTTCAACGAGCAAACCCCGGTACAATGGACAAGATTATCATTGACACCTCATAATAACTAGTGCAACAATAACATTGAGCACTAGTCACAACCATGTGAAAACACCAGCCTTACACATCTATTTAATTCAAATTGCTGTGGTATCAAAACATTATTACAATCCCATATCTACACCCATGGATGTTGAAGATTTACTGTTTTGACTACAGAACCCTTTTCCAGAATCAATGTGCTGCTGTGAATCATGCCCAGGAATATTACGACACTAACCTTATTTGACTTGAATCATATCTGATTCAGTCTTGAGGACCTCTGGGTGCTTGTTTCCTATATTTAAGTGATGTTCTGAAGTCATTAACTACCAAGTCCATGCAATGAAGATGTGAACACTGGGAATTACTTTTTACCTGTCAACTCTTTCTGACCAGGGATGATGAAGAGGAGGAGAGGAGGATAGGCTATATAGCTATCCGACTGTTGTTGAAAGACTAGACACACAGACCCACTATATTTGTACTTTTTGTAATATTTGTATCTTTTGTATTTATATTGTAATATGGCAACTTATATTTATATTTAAATTTTAGGTTCCTACATGTTTATTGTATGCACCTTCTTGCCAAAGTAAATTCCTTGTCTGTGCAAACTTTCATGGCGAATAAATCCCATTCTGATTCTGATTCTGATATACCATACACTATACACTACGTAAACCCGCTATATACAATACACTAAATAGACCCAACATATACTATACACTACATAGACCCACTATACACTAAATAGACCCACTATATAATATACACTACACAGACCCAGTATATACTACACACTACACATTACATAGACCCGCTATATACCATACACTACACACTACATAGACCCACTATATACTATACACTACATAGCCCCACTATACACTAAACACTACACAGACCCACTATAGACCCACTATATACTATACATAGACCCACTGAAAACAACATACTATATACAATAACCTCTCAACGTCAGCAAGACCAAGGAGATGATTGTGGACTACAGGGGGCGGCAGGAGGAGGAGCATGCACCCCTTCCCATCAACGGATCCAAAGTGGAGAAGGTCAGCTGCTTCAGGTTGCTAGGGGTGAACATCAGTAATGACCTCACCTGGTCTGCTCACACAGACAAGGTGGTCAAAGCGCCTTGAAAACGCCTCTTCTTCCTGAGGAGACTGAAGAAGTGTGGCATGGCATCTCTTCTACAGATGCACCATAGAGAGCATACTGACTGGTTGCATTACAGTGTGGTATGGCAGCTGCACAGACAGGGACTGCAAGGCCCTACGAAGTGTGGAATGTAGAATCCAACCCTATCAGACTGTTACCTCAAGAGAGGAAGCACAACTTACTTTATACCCTTATTAAGATCACACCACTATGATGTAAACAACTCAGTTAAAATGTATTCACTTCCTCAGTCATTTACCTCACGGTGACATATTACAACAGAAGACAACAGAAAAGACAACTAGCTCCACTCCATCCTACTGCACCATCAGCTGGACTGAGCACTACCTCACTTCCTCTTAGAAAACCTTGATGGATCAGTAACTTATGACGTGTCTTTGTGGATGTATAATTGTGATTATTTTTAATTAGTTACTAAATGACCAACAACACCATGGGTGGTATATTGAGTTAAACATTTAGAAGTTATTTTGATCTCAATAGATCATCATTCGATTAGTTGTAACTAAATAGCAAAAGGCTGTTTCACTTCCTCTTAGAAAAATTTGGTTAGTTACTAAGATTAAGTTACTCTGGAACATCACCTTCTCTGTTACTGTATGTGTACAGTACATTGATAATATAAAATAACACTGTAAAATTACTTACTTCTAAAGTCTGCTTTTCAGTTTGAGAATCTGCCTTACACATTCTTGTAGTCACAAAATGGATGCTGTAAAAAATATTAGGACTTCCCCCTCACTCACTTTCCTCTTTCATTTCAGGCCTTGCCCAGCTCCTTATTTGAGCCAATAGGAAACAGGAGGAGCTGAAACTTGATCCTGAGAGCAGGAGCTGAAAAGAGACAAACATGCAGGAGAAACACCACACATAAGAAATGTAACAATCTATTTCATGACATAATTGATATAGTTGATGTATATCCATTTGTTTGTGACGAATAATGTTCCCACCTTATATGCTGTGCTGAGGAATTTTATGTACAGATTTAAGTGCCGAGTCAAAGAATATAATTTTAACCGCCTTATCCAACCCTGCACTTAGTGATACCAGATATACCTCCCAACTCTGGAAACACTGGAACACGCATCTATACCTGTTTTGATTATTGTTTATTATTATTGTGCATATGTATTAGCTATATGTATGTTTGTATGTATATATGTATGTATGTTTTGTACGTTCCCTTCATGTAATATGTGGTAGTCAGTATGTCTGTATGTATTTATGTTTGTGTGTACCCCTATTTTAATATGTTATGTGTACTTTTCTATCTGGACCTTGAGTCTGGAAAATAAATATATATATGTAATGTATGGCGCTAATGTTCACATTTCAGTAGGATATGATTATTAATATCATGGGGTTCTGTTCTGTCTCTGACACCTAAACTGATGATTCAGTGTGTTTTCAAGCAGCTTTGCTTAAAATCTTGAATAGTTAGGAAGCCTACAAGTATTACACAGTCTTAGACTGACATCTAGTGGATAAAAGTGGAACTCCTAAAGCAGATTTCTGGTTGGGTTGTTGTTGAACCCATTCAGTTGAGGCTGCACTGCCTGGTGTGGTGGGTGTGACTGTGGCCAGCTCAGGGTCCAGCCCTCCCTTAGAGTCCTCCACAGACCTGCTTCCCTGGCTGCTCTGAGAGACACTCACCTCTCTCCCACTGCCTCCCTCTCCATCCATCTCTCCATCTGAGAGACAGACACCTCTCTCCCACTGCCTCCCTCTCCATCCATCTCTCCATCTGAGAGACAGACATGGGGCATTAACATTTCTACATCACATTCAACATTTGATCCATTCAGCAGATGCTTTCATCCAAACTGAAGTACACACATAGTGCAAATAGAAAGTACAGGAGAAGATCAAGGGTCAGAAGTGCCCAGTTCTACAATAAGTTCTACAGTTCTGAAATACTCAGCTCTGTTGGGAGCTGGGAGACTCTGGGGCAGCAGTTCTGGTTCCTCCTCCCCACCTGGCCCTGCCCCCCCAGTGTCTGGTGAAGACATATTTGATAGTAACCAATTGCTGTGAAAGTACCAAGTTAATGAAGTGAATCAACAAGCAACTAATTCAAGACAAAATCATCATATGTATTATAGATCTACAGGATGTCTGATACTCTCAAGTTGATTATCTCAAAAGACTGGACCATGAATACAGGAACCAGGGCAGTTAAATAGTATCACAACATGGGGGTTTTTACTCTTGCAAGAAACGTCAGGGGGATACCAATCAACATAGCCTTTGCAAGCACAGAAAGAAGACGCTGCATGCTGGTCTAGATAGCTTGTGTTTAGGTCTTTAGATAGGGCTCCTAGAAATGGCCTTGAAGTTCCTCCTATTTTCCTCGTTCAAAGTCGCATGGCATTATACACTTTGGGATTAGTGTGACCTCTGACCTACACTAGTGTCACAAGAATTTCCTAGTCGCACCTTACAAAGAACTAACTTACGTAAGGCCATGCAGGCATAAGCAAACAGCAGGTTATCAATGATACAAGCAACATAATTCATAGATAGGCTATTTCTCTCCTGGACATAACCAATGGTTATGTTCTCATGAGCTTAATATAGCAGGGTATTGATCAAACTGTTTGATCAACAGTTTGCTGTCAACAACAACAGTTAACATAACAACATAACAACATAACAACATCAACAGTTACTGTAAGTCGCTCTGGATAAGAGCGTCTGCTAAATGACTAAATGTAATGTAAACATTGTTTATTATATTCAGAGCATTCCAAACAGTATAAAAGTAATAGTCATCATTAGTTCTTGTTAATTGATTAGTGGTTAAGGACAGACCTCTTCATTCCCCTCTTCGAGGTCTTTGTCTCTCTCTGTCAGTATTGGGAGATCCATTAAAGAGTCCCCTCTTGAGGATTCTCTGAATCATCACAAAATGTGCTTGTTTAAAGGATCATACAACAGTAGTCAGTGGAGGTTTCAATTAGTAGTGAGGAGAACCTCTAACAGAGGATGTATGTATGTGCTGCCTTGCCCTCTAACAGAGGATGTATGTATGTGCTGCCTTGCCCTAGAAAAGTGGGGTGGGTCCAGGTGTTGTAGGAGCCTCCTCTGACGACACACACACTAGGAGGAGTCTGTGTCTGTTCTCTAGGGAGCATCACCATCATCAAGGCCTCAGGAAAGGCTGTCTTGGTACAGCGTTTACACATGAGCTTCACAGCCAGTGGCGGATCTAAGGGGTGGCAGCTGCCACCCCAAAAATAAAAAAAGCATTTAGCAGACGCTTTTATCCAAAGTGACTTCCAAGAGAGAGCTTTACAAAAGTGCGTAGGTCTCTGATCATAACAACGAGATAGCCCCAAACATTGCGGGTAGCCAAAACATGAAGCATACATTGTGAAAAAACAGTCCCAAAGGGAAGAACCATAAGAGCATGTAGTGAAACAAGTTACAATTAAACAACATGAACCTCAATCTTCCCATGGAAAAATATTATTTGTACATTATAGAACATTTCAATAAATAATATTAAAGTTACTGTTTAATTTAAACTACAATGTTTTTGCCTAATCATTTACCATAGGGAGTACTGTACCCCCCTACTTTGGGTTTGATTCGCTTCCCGGAGGCCACCTAACAACTTCCTTCTGCCACCCCATTGCCGCCCCAAATGAAAATCTCTAGATCCACCCCTGTTCACAGCACAACAGAAGCACAAACATACAGCAACGGGAAGTTACTATGACAGGAGACACTGGAATGAGGAAGGAAATCATTTGACCTTCCAGATCTCCAAATGTACCCCTTAACCATGATCTTATTTCCCCTCCACCCATCATCTTGGGGGGATTCACTGAATGTTTTGAAGTTTCCAGGTTTTGAGTGATGGTGGACATGTTGTTGGAGGCTGGGAGCAGAGTGGCACATCTGTCTCCTTTCAAGTTGAACACATCGCACATCCCTCCCTCCGTACCCAGAAGGTAGTCTCGGGCCAGACCAGGTTTGATCAATACCAGACGGTGGTTTTGCATCTTTCAGTGTCTTGAATCCTGCTACAGTGAGATCTAAAAATGTATTTAGTGAAAGAGAAATAATATTAATATGTTCTGCAAAAAAATCCAACTCCAAAATGAGGTAACAGGGACCAACCTACGCGCTCGGCTTCAGTAACGCGCCAGTTCCTAGCGGCCTCCTCACACCAGCAGGGGCGTGTCCCCTCCTGTCACCAGAGTGGACACCAGCAGGGGTGTGTCCCCTCCTGTCATCAGAGTGGACACCAGCAGGGGCGTGCAACGGAACATTGAACCAGAACCACACAACACGCACCCATTCATTTCAACCACACAAACACACACCAACCCACGTTCCTCCCTGATCCACGATGTTTAAAGAGCTGTTAGTCTGAGTTTGTGTCCATACATCCACACTGAACCCTGTGTCCATACATCCACACTGAACCCTGTGTCCATACATCCACACTGAACCCTGTGTCCCCAGGGAGAAGGCGTCCGTCAGGGGGAAGCTGTCTGCCTCCTCCAGCCTGTCAGGCTCATTCATCAGCTTCACCTTCAGAGTGTTACCTAAGGGGTGAGACAGGGTCGGAGGGAGAATAGGGAGGGAGAGAGGGGGTAGTGAGGCATCTGGGAGAAGCTTTGGTTGTACAGTGAGAACTTAAACTGGGAAAGTTAGGCTGGATCTGCTCGCAACCACAGCAGCAGAAGAGTCTGTGGCCTCTCCCTCTGCTGTGGCCTCTCTCTTCAGTACATGAAGTGTCTCAGGTGATCCTCTCTCTTCAGTACATGAAGTGTCTCAGGTGATCCTCTCTCTTCAGTACGTGAAGTGTCTCAGGTGATCCTCTCTCTTCAGTGCATGAAGTGTCTCAGGTGATACTCTCTCTTCAGTACATGAAGTGTCTCAGGTGATCCTCTCTCTTCAGTACGTGAAGTGTCTCAGGTGATCCTCTCTCTTCAGTACATGAAGTGTCTCAGGTGATCCTCTTTCTCTGCAGCTCTCCAGCGAATCAGTGACGGCTGCTCCCTCGCTTCCCTCGGAAATCTCTCCTTTCATTTCTCCTTTGCCTTCTGTCTTTCTTCACTGGAAATGAAAACAATAGATTTTCTCTGGGCACACTGACAGGTATAACACAAAGCTTTTCACCAACACTGACTAAAAAAACCCTGAAGTGATATTGTAATAAATGTAATTTCTACCAACACCTTCTTCACACATTCCTTCACTTGTCTTCCTTCTTTCCTTATAGCAAACACAATATGAGTTCATGATTGATCCTGAATGCATAACAGTCTTCCCTATCCTTCATCCCTCTTTCCCTTCTTCCTGCTCACATCTTCACCAGTCTCTCTGATCCTCTCCTCATCTCCTCATCCACGGCCCTGATGTGCTGTGTGTCCTCCTGGACACGGTCACAGAGGACCTGGTCATCTGGAGAGATCTGTCACAGAGGACCTGGTCATCTGGAGAGATCTGTCACAGAGGACCTGGTCATCTGGAGAGATCGGTCACAGAGGACCTGGTCATCTGGAGAGATCTGTCGCAGAGGACCTGGTCATCTGGAGAGATCTGTCACAGAGGACCTGGTCATCTGGAGAGATCTGTCGCAGAGGACCTGGTCATCTGGAGAGATCTGTCGCAGAGGACCTGGTCATCTGGAGAGATCGGTCACAGAGGACCTGGTCATCTGGAGAGATCGGTCACAGAGGACCTGGTCATCTGGAGAGATCGGTCACAGAGGACCTGGTCATCTGAAGAGATCGGTCACAGAGGACCTGGTCATCTGTGGCACTAATTGATATTTACTTAGTATCATGTCGAATATGATTAAAACTAAGGTGACGGTACCGGTACGGTACCGGTTCGTAGTATGTTTTTACATTTAATAAAACATTGAACACTTTTTCTCCTGTAATATTAACAAACAGTGGGGTTAAATGTTCAATTTATGGACTGGCTATTGCCTTCAAATGTATGCATTGACTCGGCAGCAATTGTCTCCCACGTCACTTGTATATGCTGCTACAGCCGTGTTGCTTTTTTCCTGGAATATGTGCTCGACCATAAACACGAAATAAAACTTGTATCTGAAGTTTGGTGGAGTATGCAACGTTTTTTTGCCGTGTGCCATGGTGGATCCTAGAATCGGAGCTCCATTGATGTTGGCTTTCAATAGTTCTCATGCCCGCGCTTAACTCTGAGTTGAAGTACTCCGAGTTGAGTTAACAAATTCATATCAGCTTTTCTGGAACCGAATTTTCAGAGTTTCCCATGTTAGAGTAACTCAACTCAGAGTTCAGGGTTAATCTCAGAGTTTGTTAAACCCGCTACCTGGAATACCCCCCAAAGGGGCTAATGCTTCAGAGGCGATCCTGAGGTTTTCAACTGTAAAATGAAGGCAGTCTGCATTGACACTCAGCACATAGAAGCAAGCCATGTAACCATATCTTTTATTCAATCTTGAGGCAACAATAGTTGATTGAACACCGGTTGACCATTAGAATAGAATAGACTTTACTTGTCATAGTGCATTAGATACTCAACAAAATTTGCTTGTGCAACCACAAAAAAAACAACAACAAAAAACAACAACAATGCTTACATCCACATACACCCTTCAACAACACTACAGCACATTTAAGCATGCTTGCAACCCCACGCACTCACACATAAATATATGAAAACATCAATAGTTGTGTTGGGTGGGGGGTAGGAGGGCTGTGTGGGTGTGTAGTTCTGTGATGGCCCTGGGGATGAAGCTGTTCTGCAGTCTGGAGGTGTGGGCTGTGGTGGCCCGCTAGCGCCTCCCAGAGGGCAGCAGGGAGAAGAGATCTGCAGGGTGAGTCTCATCCTTCAAAATGCCACCTGGCCGGCCGAGGCAGCGTGTCGTCAAGATGTCGTCCAGGGGAGGCAGTGGAAGTCTGATTCTTCTCTCAGCAGCCCTTATGACCCCACTGAGGGATTTCCTGTCCTTGTCTGTGCAGGTGACGTACCATGCAGTGATACAGTATGTGATGACGCTTCAATATCACAGTGGTAAACAGACTGAAGCAGCTCGGGAGACAGGTTGTTTCTCTTCAGTGTTCGCAGGAAGTAGAGCCACTGCTGTGCTTTGTGGACTGTGTTCATCTTCCATTTCAGGTCCTCTGAGAGCATAACCCCCAGGAACTTGCTCACCATTGATGATGAGGGGTCGAGGGTTCGCCTTTTGCCGTCTGAAGTCCACACCAGTAGAGGTCCACAGCAGTGTGGGATAAACAGAGACGAGGATCAGACGGCAGAATAATACAACGTTTTTGTTGTTGATCACTTTGCTACTACAGTATTATTACAAGTACCGTATTTCTTCAATTAAATGCTGCCCTCGATTTAACGCTGCCCCCAAAAAATCTGAAAACTGTTATTTAATTGGTTAAAATAAAACACAGTATTTATTACACAAGTAAATCACAAGTGTACAATATAGCAAGGTAACTGACTTCGCTACTCGCCTTGGGGGTCCCAACAAGTTCACATGTTCAATTGACACACCAAATGACAGTATCTTTTTAACCACACCTGTGGTGTGACACACATCAGAGTGTCATGAAGCAACTGTCTTTCACAAGGCAATAATCAGCATCACTTTGAAATGCTTCTCTTCTGATTGGTGTCAATACATTTGACCAACACTTGTAGTATCTGAGAGCTGCATGCAAGTCTAATAATGTTCAGAATGTTCAGCAGGGGTATACTGGATGTGTATATGTGTGTGCATGTTTACATTTACATTTAGTCATTTAGCAGACGCTCTAATCCAGAGCGATTTACAGTAAGTACAGGGACATTCTCCCCGAGGAAAGTAGGGTTAAGTGCCTTGCCCAAGGACACAACGTCATTTGGCACAGCCGGGGAATCGATCCAACAATCTTCTGATTAATAGCCCAACTCCCTAACCACTCAGCCATCTGATCACTTTGAGGGGGTCTGTTTTGGGTTGTTGGGTTTTGTTTGTTGGTGTGTGCGTGTGCGTATTTCAGTCAAGACACTCACACATTAGATTTGAGCATTTATTGATAACCATAGGCATGGAAATAGGTTTTGACTTTGGCGGATTGGATGTATCTAGGGGAAGCACTACCTGAGGCAGTCAACATGAGGCAAGGAGAAAATAGTGTGATAACCCCCCCTGATGGATAGTACATATAGAAAACACAGGGGAGATGGAGATGGAGGAGGGTGGCAGGGATACAACAACCAGGGAGTGAGTGGAGGAGGATCCATGAGGCCTTATAATGCCGCCTCATCGGACGTGGGCCAACGGGCTTGAAGCAGGCTAACACATGTGTAGTTAATGAGTGTAATGAGGCGCGCTGCCTGAGTGCCATGCCTGAACTAGGCTTCACTCATGTGTGTGTGTGTTTCACTGTATTTGTGTGTGTGTGTTTGAGTGTGAGTGTCTGTGTGTGTGTGAGAGAGTATGTGTGTGTTTGTGTGATCGTAACACAAATAGAAAGGTTTAGCGTGTCAGCGTTGCAGCCAGACACTGTAGAGTATATCTCCTGTTTAGGCAGAAGCCACTTTGGTGATTGTGTTTATCTGAAAGGTGTTTTAGGGGTGGAATAGCTGTTCATTCTCCCTCTGAGTAGATGGACAGGGGAGGGCTCTCTGGAGTCACTACCTGTCAGTGTATTGCTTGTTTTGTTGTGTTTTGGCCACTAGAGGTCCTCATGCCCGGCTTGCTCAGCTCTGATTGTTATTAGGTTCACCTGGGCCTCGTTCTGTTAGGTGTATTTAGGGGACTCTGTCTCATGCCTACCTTGCTTGTTGTTTAGGTTTTTCTGATGCCGGTTGCCTATGCAAGTTCTGAGTTTTGTGTTGGTTCGAGTGCTACTTTTTGTTATTCTTACTTTTGCTGAGCCAATGAAACCCTTCAGCCTCTCCAGTAGCGTGTGCGTCTCCCTTTTGGTTTACCCTCCTCCAGTGACTCAACAAGTGGGAGTGGAACCCTTACACTGGAAATCACAGTTTGAGTTCCGGCGCTGACAACTACCAATAACTAGTGGCAGCAGCAGCACATGTCCCAGCACCCTCTGCTGTGATCAAACTTCCTCCCACTGAAACCCATCAGGTCATTACTACATTACAATACCGTAGAACCCCTAGATCCAGTCATGACATATAACGCCCCTACAAAGAGATTTGAACAGTAATATATTTCCCCCACCCCTCCAGCCGACCTCCCGTCAGATATTTAAATACACATGATTAGGCTAAGTCTTCTTTCAAAACACACATCCACAGTTTATTGACATGTTGGGTATGACATCACCCACCCAGGGACGTGCACAGGCTATGGCTAAGGTTGCCCGGGCAACTGCCCTTTTGCCCTCCTCGAGTCAAAGTGCCCCTCCGAGGAAAATAAATAAATAATAGTGAATTTAAACAGCTGCAGAATTTCATGTAGACCTAGATTTTACAAAATCGCCACCCGAAACATTTCATAAAGTAGCCTTATTCACTTCCAATCGATAAGCCTATCGGCTACGGAAGTCACAAGGGGGAGGGGGTATGCCCCCTACTCTGTTTACTCTACGGTACTGCACGCGACCGCTGGCCTGACGTTGTCATACTCATAATTGTAGTCAGAATATGAGTCTGAGAACTCTCCATTGGGCTTTGACTACGGGGCCTGTTTCAAACGAGCCTGGAAAACAAATGCCTCTTCGCTCAATTGGATAGATCTACAACCAATCAGAGCAATAGAGTATGTGACGTATGTTAAGCGCCGCATAGTTGTTGTCAACAGAACTAAACTGAGAGGCAGCTAAATCTTTACTGACTAAACTGCAAGCAGACTTGAAGTATGCTTGAAGAATGAATACAAACTATTTTTGCCTGTGTTGTAAAATTAATTTAAGGGTAGGGGGAGTACTTGTTCACACGGTCAACCTTTTTGAGCGAAACAATAAAGGGCAATGCATATACGAACAAGTTCTCCGTTTAGGATTACAACTCCACAAAAGAAAAGGAGAAACCACAATGGCCACTGGGTTTTCATTGTGTTCCATCTTCTTCGCGACCATCGGGGCCAGCTGATAAATTAAACTTTTACCGAGTCCCGTAGGAAGGACGGCAAAAACATATTTTCCATCGACAAATGCCTTGATTGCGTCTCTCTGTTCCTCTTTCAAAATTAATGCGCTGTCGATGTCTTCTAAAACAGACTCGATGGCAGAATCATAACATCCCAGATCTCCAGCGGTAGCCATGTTTGTTAAAAACGAATTCAACTTAAGCGCTCTTTTGTGTCGTGGGTTATTACGTTACTGTTGATCATCTGTCCATCATTGTATAAAGCCCGCCCTGGCAATTTCATTGGTTCGCCCAGATTCTGGTTTTCTGTAGTTGGTCCCCAATACGAGACCCTCCAGACCCTACTTCCCGACAAAAAATTTTTGGGGGCGGGGAGAAGTTGGGCTGGCAGCCAGGCTACGCGACCGCCACCTGAGCCTGCATTTTTTTGCACTTAAGAGACGGTCACGGTTGTTTTATTCTGTTTTGATAAAAAAAAAACTGCTTTGACGTTGTTAGAAAAGGTGAGTTTTAAGTTGTAGAAATTTATAACAAACGAACAATCATCAAGTTTTATGAAATAAATTAAAATCTTCATAAATCCAGGCTCAGTTTGCCACGTTTAGCCTAAATAATCAGACAGCTAGCATGCCTACCACTGTACCAGACAACCAGCCCTTCACATGCTAATTTGTTGGTAGGAAAACTAAGCTACATGTCCGCTGATGGTTAGTTTATAACATTTTGTTTTAACAAAAAGAATAAATGATGGAAGTAATGAATTATTATCATCAGTACACAGGCTATTTCTTTTATTTTTATTTTTTTTCGGTGGGGGGGGCTAACACGTCCCAATTAGCCTGGCTTCAGAAAGGCACTAAAAGAACGCGTGTGCCAGAGCCAGACACGTCAACAGAGGTCAAAGACCAACCAGAAACATTCGGGGAGGCTACAATCATGAGCTTCAAACTTGTTAAAATAAATACATGCATTTATGTATGGCTGCGGTAACTAGGGGTGCTGAGGGTGCTGAAGCACCCCCTGACGGAACGAGAATTTAAAGTGATATGACTTAAAAATCCACCACCGCGGAATAGCCTCGCAGTAGCGGACTGGACATTGGGAACACCGGGAGAAGAAAAACGATGGAAAACGAGGAAAAGAAACGTGGGTGGGGCTGAAAAATACAGAAAAAAAGACATCACTTTCACTAGACAAGGTTTTACCATTTAAAAAACAGCCATTTTTATTTTACACAAGGCTCAAAAAACTATTTTGTATATATCCAACTCCCAAACTAGCATCTCATCAAACACAGACTATGCATGCATTAGCAGGCCGCTGTGGTGGCCGGTTCTGGTGGGCTGGTCTGGATAAAAGCCCGATTTTGACTCCCAGTCCGTCCCTGCCAGAAATGTCAAATTTCGTAATGATTTGCCAATGCAAGAGAGTATCGGCACCTTTTTTTCTCCACTTCAAGCACTGCATGTATGCACAGGTCACACATTTCAATCTCATCAGCGTATTTTATTGGTTATCACATGAAAAGAGAGAGCACATATCTCAGATATTACATGATTTAATTTTATTATTTATACATCTATTAGCATGAAATAAGTTACCTGTTTCAATATCAATACAGTGAATACATAAAAATACCTGTGTTCCTAGTCTAATTTCGTCTTGATCCATAAGAAACAAACAATTGGAAAAGGTTTCTCCCCCGACGTGCTGTCACTGCGAGCTAAATTGAAGCTTTGCAACGTTAGCCATAGCTAGTTAGCGTAGCCACCTCTTCCAACAGTCAAGAAAGCCTGGGCTCCTATGGCAGGTTTGACCTCTGTGTGACTTCTGTGACGGAGTGTGTAGGCTATACTGTTACAGAATTAACAGTCCAGGTGAACACTCCTTTACATTGTAGCTGTTTGTGTATGTCCAGATGTAACTCATGAATTCATGTATTCATTCATCTGTTCAGCAGTGCATTTATTACAGTTGTACATAAATGTGTGTGTGTGTATAGCTGGGAACAGAGTCTCGTGAGGTAAGGCATTACTGGTACTCCACCTGGCCTGACCACCAGAACCCTGGACCAATCATCGTCCACTGCAGGTAAGGCCCTGTTCAGGGTATATGCATGTCTGTGTGTATGTTAACCTGTTGAAGCCTCTTGCCTCTCCAGTGCAGGCATTGGTAGAATAGGCTGCTTCATCGCCAGCTGTATCGGTTGTCAACAGCTTCGATACTCCAGGCAGGTGGACATGCTAAAAATAATATGCAGTCTACATCTGGACAGGTAAGCACACTAACCCCTCTCCACACCCCACCACCCCAACCCCTATCCATCACTCTCCCTTCGTTAGCAAATACTTCTCCCTCCCTCTCCCTCTTATTATCTCTCTCATCCCATCCTCTCTGTCCCCACTCTTCCTCACATTTCACCTCCTCTTTGCAACCCCTCCTCTCCCTAGAGGTGGTATGGTCCAGACTACTGAGCAGTACCAGTTCCTGTTTGCGACCCTGGCCCAGTACAGCACACAGCTGGAGATGCAACCCGCCAGACCGCAGGAGGACCAAGGGAACCCGGAGAACCAGGGGAACAAGCAGAGCCAGGGGAACAAGGAGAGCCAGGGGAACAAGGAGAGCCAGGGGAACAAGGAGAGCCATGGGAACAAGGAGAGCCATGAGAACAAGGAGAAGAGAGAGAGCAGAGGCAAGGGAGAAGACCAGGAGAACCTGGTCATTATTGACAGCACAGCTTCAGAAACAGTATGACATCATCACTCAGACGTCTGGGGCACTGCTCAGCGTGCGGCACAGTGATCAGCTATTCTACTGCCCAAGTCCCAGTTCTCATAAGATTATCTGTTATCAATGTTCTTTTCTGAAGCATACATGAGGACATTGGGACAAATGTATATTTATCCTCATGGATATGTTAATTATATGGTAATTTGTGACATTATTCAAAACAGGTCTTCACCTTTGTGATTACATTTAATGATTCCCTGGTGACAGATATTGATGGTGTGTGAACACTCCACCGTTTCTTCCCTCCTCTCTCAATCCACTCCATCTGCCCTCCCCTCATCCCTCATTCTGCCAGGCACTCTTCTCCTTCTGCTCCCCACTCCTCCTCCTCACCTTCCCCTCCTCCTCACCTTCCCCTCCTCCTCCCTCCTCCTCCTCCCCCCCTCTTCTTCCTCCCTTCCTCCGCCCCTATTTGATAATAGAATTAAACAAGCACCCTCCTTGCATTCAAACACAGTAAAAGTTATCCTGAAATACCTAACATTCTCAACACAACTATATGTATCTAAAAGTTTAAGAAATGCTAGTGTTTTATCTGTCTTAAACTGAAGTAAAGTGGCTGTGTACTGTGCTACAATAATGATCCTGTGTTGCTGCAGTCCTGATATGGAGATGTCACAAACCTAAACACAAACAGCTTAGCGATTGCAAGGGAGGTATAAACAAAATGCCAAGGTTTTTTTATTTTTATTCATGAAAAAAAGATCAGAAGTGATTTAAAAAAAAGATCAGAGTGGGAAGTGACAGGTCCTCGCTGCAGTCAAGTCAGTACGCAGGCAGCTCCCTCTACTGGTGAGTCATGCAGCTACAGCAGAACACCTTGGAGAGAGCTCCAGAGATCCTGCGGAAGAAGCCTTTAATAGACTTCTTCTTCTTCTGTTCCTCTTCTCCTGGGATGCTGGAGGACTCTGCAAGATCTGGGTCTGGACATGGAAAACCATCACACAACAGGACATATCATCACACACAACTTCAGCGCTGTCTATTTACTTGCAATTAGTGTGTGTGTGATTACATTTACATTTATTAATTTAGCAGACGCTTTTATCCAAAGCGACTTTCAAGAGAGAGCTTACAAAAGAGCAGAGGTCACTGATCATAACAACGTGATAGTCCCAAACATTGCAAGTAGCCAAAACATGAAGCATACATTGTGAAAAGCTAAACAAGTGCCAAGAGCATGCAGTTATACAAGTTACACATTAAACAACATGAACCACAAAAGTGCAGGACTGTACCTGTAGAAGAACAATCAACAGTAAAATATTTCACAGCGAGTACAAGACTTAACTTCGATATATCTAACCTAAAAGAGCAACAAATCACTCAATAAGAGTCATTGTGATCCTGGAGGAAACTAACTAACAAGTCCAGCCAAGCATTCTTAAGTGCAGTTGTACTCCCGGAACAAGTGCGTCTTGAGCCTTTTCTTGAAGGTGGGGAGACAGTCAGTGTCCCTGATGGAGGTGGGGAGCTGGTTCCACTATTGGGGGGCCAGGCAGGAGAAGAGCTTGTGTTTGTGTGTGAAGAGTGTTTGTGTGTGAAATGATGGGGAGAGCCAACTAAAGCCTGGCCTAAATGAACAAATATCCATTTATAATCTCACTTTCACCGTTGAGAGGAGTAACTGTCTTTTCTTTTTTCTTTTTCCCAGTAACAGACTTGGTCTTCTTTCTCATCTGGGGTGGAAGGGAGAGTAAAGACAAGCATAATTCCTTTAAATTCTTAAATGTTTTACATTATGTTGACAGGACATAACTACATTAACTGTAACTGTCAAGAGGTTCAAATCCCTCGTGTTTGGATTTGAATTAATAAGTCTGCGAAATAATTACATCTACTGTTTACCACTCATACATAATGTATTCTACACATACTTACTTGTAACCCATCTTATCCTTGACTCAGTTAAGGTTAGTTCTACCCAGTGCCAGTGTGTGTGGAGTTATTTTCAACTTACCAATGTGAGCCATCTTTGGAGGCTGGAGAGTTTTTTCTTTCCAAGACGGCCCAGATTGGAATGGAAGATGGAAGACCTGTTGTTGAAGGTTTGGGAGGGCACAGAGGGGGATAACATTGAGTTGGAGAATGAGGAGTGGCAGGACTGGGAGGTGGAGGTCTCCTCAGAAGACCTGTCGATCTTCTCCCAGGCCTTTAACAAGCCTGGGTCTGCAGCTCTCTCTCTCTGCTTCCTGGAGATCATCAGCTCTTCTGGTGATCTGGAGGAGAAGGGATACTCTCTGGCCTTTACCAAACCAAATCTGTCACATCTCTTCTTGACCTTTCCATCTGCCTTAATCTCCATATGGGTCTCACTGGCCTTTCCCAAGCCAGAAGACTCCATCTCAGGTCCGTCATGTAACCTCACATCCTCACACAGGGAGCTGGAGCTTCCACCGGCTTTTTCCAAGCCAGCAGAGTTCACAGCATTCTCCTTCTCAAAATGGACGCTGAGATCGGACACGGCAGGAGCGTGCCAGTCCTCGGCGTGGCGGGAGATGACCTTGGCGATGGTCTCAGCCAGGCCACAAATGGCTCCCGCTTCTCCGTGGCGAGCGGAGCAGAGCAGGGCTCTGCTGCTGTTAGCGCTGAGCGACAGCTTAGTGTAGGCTGCCTCCAACATGGCATCCAGGGCGTCTGTGCCGCTGTAGAAAGGGCTCTGAGGCAGGTACTCCAGGACGAGGCTTGATGTAACCCAGGGTAACAAGGCACAAATTAATTAAATGTAAAATACAATTATTTATAAAGAGCAAAAAATAAATAACTATTATATTCACAAAAGTAATATACAAGAGCTATTATTTATTTGTTGATTAAGAAAAGTGATGCTGGTGTGGTTTGGTCCAAGGTTGGTGCTGTGGATCCATGTACATATTTGTTTCATGTTTTTATGTTGGGATAACTTGCTGTGGGTGAATGTGCATCTTTCGGGGTGCAGGCGGGAAAGTTTGGGGTCTCGCGCGCTCTCGCGCGGAGAAAGGAAGGTTAACCGAACTAGGCGAGAGACGAGAGACTAGAAAGAAAGAAAAACAAATCGCATTTTACTGAGAAGAAAGAAAGAGACGAGGATATTGATTTAGTTAGCTAGTAATATATGTTATTGTTTTGTGAATAGAGTATTGATTGAGAGAATATTTCTTATTTTGTTATAGCGAAAGTTTTGTTTTCCTGAATTGTTTTGTTTTTACGGTTGGCTAGCCGAAGAAGCTCCGCTGACTACAGTACGGTTGGAGAACTGTTAGCTGCCTCAGCTGTGTTTTTTTTTTTCTTCCCTGCGACATTCTTCTACATTCCTTGGGGAAAATCCAGCGAACTGACTTGGATTTCGTCTGCTACACCCGATCGGTTTTTTGAGTACGAATGTTGGAGTTGAGTGTGAACTGGAAAGCCTCACCGAGTCATCTAGCGTTACATTACGGGTTGCTAGCTACTGTGGCCAACAATCTGCTGGGTGCCTCTGAGAGATCAAGCAGAAAGAGCCTTGCTACGACTGGTAAGACAAGAGCCTGATTCTATTTAATTTGTATTTTTTTGACTACCCTGGAGCCAGACACTTGGACCTGGACTGATCACTTTTGTGTTGTTTTGTTGTTTTGAAAGACTAGTACAAAATCGTTTGTGAGTTCACGCTGCAGCACTGTGTTTGTACCTACGCTGTGATTTAGAAATGAGGTTGGAGTGAGGGATTTTTTAGAATTTGGTTGTTCTACTACTTGATTTGTGTATTGATATATTTGTTTTGTTTTTATACTTGTACTTTCAATCAAATCAATAATACCCTCATTTAATTAGAGTAAAATAATATCCAAAAAGTCAAGCGTTTTCCAAAATAAGAGTCGCACAATCAAATCAATATAATATAGTGATAATCCCATAGATATTTTAAAAGCACAAATAAACCACAAGGTAATAATAATAAATAGATAAAACTTAAGGGAATCAGGGAGAACAATTAATTGACACTTTCACATTGATTTGGGGAATTACTATTTTTTGTGTTATTGTCATTAAGTCAATTGAAATTGTTGGAAGGAAAAAAATAAAACTGAGGTAATAGAGGAACAAAATAAAACAGTATTAATATTATAGTTCTTAACTATACCTACACTGTCATTCAGCAGTACCGTAGCACTTACAACTCTATATTATATTAACATAGTTATAAACTCCAGAGGTCTTATACCCCAAAAGGTTAAGGAACATTTCACAAGGAGGATTTTTTGTAACATGTAAAACACAGCCATTTCATAACAGCAATATGGCGACATGGTGTGACATTCTATTTCTAAAGAGCATTTCATTTAATGCATTCTATCATTTGTACTTATTCTCTAACAGTGTCCTCAGTGTTACTAGTTAGGCTACCTGAACACCTGAAAATTCCCTTTGGGGTCAATATATTGAATTGAGTAAAATATTTCTCTACCTTTGTTGACAATGGCCATTACTTTTTCTGGATCATTGCAGGAACCCTGAAGGACACCTCCCACTTTGAGGGTCAACATCTCAGAAATGGCCTCTAGTGCCCTCCTCTGGTCCTGGCTGACAGAGGAAGATGGTCGGCTCCTACCCACAGTCCCTTGGGTGGGGCCCGGCATCACGCAGTAGGACCCTTCCAGAGACGTGCTGTCGCTGCTGTCCTCGCTGTTGCTGCTCTCCCAATATACATCCCTGATGGAAGTCCTGTCCTTTTTACACATCCATTCGAGGTGGTCGTTCACCAGGACACACCACGCGAGTTGGTCAGGCCAAGGAAGTTCTCCATCAGTTTCTTGAAAGCCAAGTGGATGAAATTGTGCAGCATTGGAGTGAAGAGCTCCCAGTCCAGGTGCTGCTTGGCCTCCGGGGTGTGGACGTTGGGCTTGGAGCGGCAGCGGCGTGACGAGGGGAGTTGTCCCACCAGCGTGTCCAGGAGCAGCTCATAGAGGCGGTGGATCAGCTCCATGGAAAAGCGCTGTATCCTCTTCTGCAACATCCTGGTACACATGTTGTGAGAGGCCAGCATGCGGCCCAGGTCATACTCAGCCTGGTCCAACAACCCGACGGAGGAGCCTCCTTTGTCTTTTTCGCAGTCTTCATCATTGGAGACTGATCTGGAGGCCGAGTAGGCCATCCGCACGACGGTGTCCGGCATTTTGTGAGCCGTGAGGTTGAGATTGTAGCTGTTTGCCTTGCTACTGGGGCTAGGGCTCCTAGGGCTAGGGCCCCTGGGGCTAGGGCTCCTGGGGCTAGGGCTTCTGGGGCTAGGGCTCCTGGGGCTAGGGCTACTGGAGGCTGACCTGGCCTCCTTCTGCTGCTCCTCTTCCTCCTCCTCCTCATCGCTAGCCGAACCGCACTCCTCCTCTGATCTCCTCTCCTCCTGCTGGGTGCAGAAAAGGAAGCTTTTCTGACACGACAGTGTGCAGGCCTCCTTCTCCTCCTTTCCCTTGACCCAGTTCCCCAGCAGCTCTCCCTGGCTAAGGCTCCTCTTGCTGCTCCTCCCGCTGATGACTCCCTGGTTCCTCCTCTGTAGGGCCTTCACCTCCTCCGTAACCTGGCTGAGCAGGGACTCGCTCACGCACTCCACGAACAGGGTGAAGTCATTACTGCCTGGCTGCAGGAAGGCCACCTCTCCTTCTGTAATCATCTCCGCAGCTGCGCTGAAGTTCTCCAGGACGTGGTGGATGATGTTGCAGGCACTGGAGATGTTCTGGGGCAGGGAGTCCGTGTCAGCGTCTTGGGGTTGGTTCAGGGAAGAGCGTCTTTCTCTGGCCACCATCCCCTGGAGGATACCCCCCACCACCCTCACCAGCTCCAGCTTCTCCTCTGTGGTGAAAACGCCCTGTCTCTGGAAGAGGGCGTGGTGGGCCAGGATACCAGAGAGGCTCTCCGTCTGGGTGGAGGGGTTGTGAGGCTCGCTATCGCAGCTGACGCGTCCAATGCTGCTGGCCGAGCTGCGGCCTGAGCCGGTCGATACCGCTGTCACACAGTTAGGCCTGGGCAATGTCATAGCCTTTTCCATCTCCTCGGCCTCCGCCGCACTGCCAATGAAGAACGACGCAGTCTTCTCAGCCTCTCCCTGTGGAAGATGGCCTCTGACGTGTTGGTGTTGGCAGACAACAGGGGCCGCGGGGGCATCCGCTCGTTGACGGCGTCAGTATGGATGTCGGCAAGGACCCGGATTTTGTCCTTGGCGTCTTGCCAGGTGTTCAGGATCAGGTCCTCAGAGATACTTGTCAAATAGAATTCAGACAAGGAGCTGCCCGGGTGGTGAAGCACCAACTCATCCATCACCTTGTCCATGGCCGAGTCACAGAGCTCCTCTACAATGGCAGACAGCTTCGCCTCTTTCCTGTCCTCGTCTCTCGCCATCACTCCCTTCAACATGGCGATGACCTCTGGCACAGTGAGGGATGCTGTGGCGAGGATATCCTCCTCTGTGGACCTACTGGGGTGAAGGGGTGTTGGGGGCATGTCGCTCGATAGCCTGTCCTGTGGCCTGGATCCCAGCCCGCTTTCCAGCAGGGGGTGGGACTTCTCTGAGATGATCCCCTCGGGGACATCAGGCTGGACTGAGCCCTGAGAAGAGGCCCGGTCCTTGGACAAAGGAGGAGACGAAGAAGACCTGTTCCTTGTGGAGATGCTGCTGCTATGGGAGGTAGTGGCAGACAGAGGGTCTTGGTGGAGGTGAAGGACCTGGTAAAGGGCCATGGCGGGCAGAACCCCATCATTGGCCACCTGGAGAACCCACTCCATCATCTCCTCTGAGCGCTTCTGCAGCTCAGCGATGCTCTTGTTCTAAGAGAGAGAGAGAGAAATAGAGAGAGAAAGAGAGAGAGGGTGATAGGGGGAAGAGACAGAAAAGGATGGAGAGAGAGAGGAGAGAAAAAAGGCAGCGTGAAAAAAGGGGAGAAAGTTAAATCACAGTACAGATACACATAGTTATTGTCAAGCTGAGTAAAAAAATATTTTGATTTAGAAACTAAACATTTTATCTACCTTTCTCAATAGGACATTTTTGACCAGTCTCCACTGACTGTAACAAGAACAAGAACGGATGTGTTACGGACTCTCTCTACAGTACAATGACAACTAACGACACATCTTAACATTGTGTTGAACAGGGCAGTAGCCTAAAGGGGACGTTAACAGGGACACTCACGGGTGGGACATCATGGCCTCTGACACTGGAATTTCGTCCCGCGTCATTGGTTCCTCTGGGCGGGATGGGATTTGAATTGGTGGAAGAACACCTACATGTCGAGGATTGTCACAGTGTGATTGGGTGGATCCCTCTCTCTTGATAGAAAGTGATAATTCAATCATGAATGTTGTACTTTTGATACATTAATAAACCGATTACTCACGGTAGCTGGTCTGGGACATGGGAGGCATCTTCACACATGTACCACTGATCTGCAGGCAAGACAAACACAAAGGCAAAGTAACAGAGAAAGTTATCAGAGTTGTTGGAGACATGGAGGTAGATTGAGTTGAGGGGAGTAGGTGGGGTCTGTAGTACTCAGTGAGGGGATGAGGGCCGTTTACTCACCATCTTGCCTGGTTCTGACAGTTTCCCGGCCAGGTCGGAATCTCGTTCTGCTGCTGGCGTACGGGCACCAGTGCCCACATCAGCCCTGCAGCCCTTGACAAACACACACCATGTAAACGCACATGCACACACACATACATACACATGCAAACAAACAAACAAGGGGCGGGGTGGTTGGGTGTGACTGAGGTCACAATTAGCAGTGAAACACAGCAAGAGAGAGAGAGAGAGAGAGAGAGAGAGAGAGAGAGAGAGAGAGGTGCCTCGAACAGAAATTATTTTAGTTACTTTTGATATGACTTGGAAATATGAAATATGACTAGATCTACACTATGTATCCAAGTTAAGTCACATTGTTAAACACAACACTTAAAACTCACGTAAATGAAATTCTAAATAATCTAAAGAACCAAACATGTGTGTTTTAATCGTTTTAGCCATATATATATAAACACCTGTCATTAGCAACAAGATAGATAACACACTTAAGTACCTTCTGTTTAGGCCTCCGTTCTTTTAGTCTTTCCTGTTTTGGGATTTCATCCATGTTTTACACTCAAAAAAGGATGACAAAGTATTTCAAACGACTCCTTTGCCTTATGATGAACATTTCTTTCATCACTGAGGGATTTGATTTTGCAATTCGTTTTTATATCATTTGGTAAAGTGCGTCACAATCCCTTTATGCCCTACGACGTCATGGCGTCTAAATAGCGCGGCATCTTTTCCAAAACAATGTCCCGCCTTTTAGACAAATGGGTACGATTGGGATGTTTTTAAATAACTACTCGCGGGTTTTTTTTCGCACTTTACTCCAATTGGTAGGGACATTTCTGACAGTGTGAATTGTACAGCAATTTTACGTACTGTACCCAGTGCTATCCAAATACTACTTTCACGTAATAAACCACGAAGTGAGAAATCAGCTTTGCTGTAAAAAAATTCATAAAGACTGAATCTGTATTGACACACGCACGCTTACATGTATGCAGTGCTCGAAGTGGGCCTGTACTCACCGGTACGCAGTACCGGCACCTATCTTTCTTTCTTATATCTTTCTCTAAGCGTACCTGCACCTTTCCTTGCGTACCTGCACCTTTCCTTGCGTACCGACACCTTTTCTTGCCTGCCGGTACGCTGGATTCGACAAAGTTACCTAGACAGCCTCAACTGATGCCTGAGTAAAACAAATTTTTCACTGCTGCTTTCAAACCTAGAAACTAAACGTCTTTCGTTTGTAAGTAATGATGTTAGCCTGCAGGGACATGCACAGGCTATGGCGTTGCCCTGGCAACTGCCTGTTTGCCCTCCTCGAGTCAAAGTGCCCCTCCGAGGAAAATAAATAAATAATAGTGAATTTAAACAGCTGCAGAATTTCATGTAGACCTACTGCTAGATTTAAAAAATCGCCACCCGAAACATTTCATAAAGTAGCCTTATTCACTTCCAATCGATAAGCCTATCGGCAACGGAAGTCACAAGGGGGAGGGGGTATGCCCCCTACTCTGTTTACTCTGCGGTAGACTACATTAAAAATTTAAGTAAGTAAAGTAAAATATAAGGCAAGTGAATTATAAGGCAACCAGAAGTGCTTCGGCCCATCGGGAATTCTCCAGGTGCTCCCAATGGCCAGTCCGCTACTGTTAATTTGCAGCTATATTTGTTTTGGCCGTAGCACCACCTGAGACTTTTGCCATTTCTACAAGTGATTCTGTATCAAAAATCAACCATGTATTTTTCAAATTCTCCCGCCTACCTGCGGAGTTGTCAGCAGCGCAACTGGGTTGTAGGTTGCGGCAGAGAATGTAGTTACTATAGACAGGCTCTGGTTGCGGTCACAAATGGGTTGAAAATGGTATGATAGCCTAGAGGTACTATGTGAGTAACATGCGTTTCATACAAGATCTGGCAACTGGACAACATTGAAATAATATATTGATGTTAGGGCTGGGCGAATTCTCGATATAGATATATCTAGGCTATATTTACATTCGATAACGATAATTAAATGAGTGACCACAGATCTGTAGTAAATAAGTCTCCTCCTCAACTTTTTCCCTAAACTCGGCATAATGTTTAGGCAGAGCAGTGTGAGAGAAATGTTTGCGGCCAGGGAGCACGTAGGCTACCTGGGGTCAGTAACTTAAGCTTTTAAAAACCTTGCTTTTTATAGCCTACTTATCAGTACCTTGGCGCAAACTCACACTTTCTGCATGTTCCAACGAGTGATTTTGCTTCAGGTGGTAAAAAAGGTTTCATTATATATAGTATTATAATTGGACCAAAACGCTGTTCTTATATGTCCAGAGACGTTATAAGAAATCCGCAAAACCGTTTACAGAGCTCTCAAGAGGTCCGCAAACGATTTACGGACCTAGCAAGCGGTTGCCTTGGAGATGTTGACAACATGGCGTCTGCACCAGATTCGTCGTGTTTGATTTGGGATTTTCCTACGTGTTTTTATAGTATAAAACCGAATATGGACTTTCGACAGATCTACCAACACCTTTGTAAGGAGAGATTTGTTAAAACGTTTGTTAACCGAGACCGTAGGTCGAGGTCAACAAGAAGTCCACATTTGCAGTTTGTGGTATTAGCTACCAGTCTGGTAATCAATCAATTATTGTTATACCACCTGTTTGTTTACTACACCAATTCGCACCGAACATTGCTCTGCTCTTTGTCGGATTTCAAAAAGCCAAACAACTTCCAAATAACTGAACAAGACTAACCCTTTTTATCAACAATTTATTCATTGGAAGTTGCTCCCTCGCCATGGCTGTCGCTGCCACTGTTTTCGGCAATAAGACTAATTTTCCGCCGTTAACATTAGCTACTCCACTCCACGTGCTCAGTATATTTTTGTGAGCGTAGGCTACCATTCCAGGCTGGGGAAAACGGGAGTATTGACAGGTATGGGGCCGGTTCTGGTGGGCTGGTCTGGATAAAAGTCCAGGGCCGATTTTTACTCCCAATCCGTCCCTGCCGCCCCGCAACATTAAGCCACCCCCTGATAAAATATGTTCCCGAGGCTATGCATTTATGTTGTTAATAAATAGGCTAACAATCAATTATTGTTGTACCAGCAATCCAAGTTTTGTTTTCACTGTAGAAATGTCGAATTTCATAATCTCTTGCCAATGCAAGAGAGTACCGGCACCTTTTTTTCTCCACTTCGCACTGTAAATGGGTGAGTCTAATCTTCATCGTCTTCAGAACATCTACATAGAGACAGTGCAAGTCGACTGTTATCCATGTCTTGGATGGAAAAAGTACAGTGTCCGGATCATATTTGCCAAAGGTAAATACATTTGAACAGTTCTGATCTACACGAGCGTCAACGCCCGGTTTCATTGAAAAGGAATTGGAATCCGACGTCCACTCGCCGCCCGCTCCGCTGTAGTGGACACGCACCGTTAGCCATGTATGCCAGTGAGCGTGCAGACCATACACCCGTGAGTTCAGTTGCGGAAGTATCGTTGCCAAATGTGTAATCCTCCCTCACATGTACTGACTAAAGGCTTCTTGTTTAATGCACAGTGTTACAAGAATCATATCCGTGCTTGGAGGAAGCATATAAGTTCCCTCAACCATTTCACACCTGCCAAGGAGTTACAGATGAGGGGAAATGGAGGGTTGGAAGGGGAATTAGACATGAACAATTATACTTTTTCGCACAAACGTTTGAGAACATTTAGGTTTTGTAAGGACAGATCTTCTGTTAATTTTGATATGTAGTGTCTGGGGCAACATTGTATTATATATAACCAGAATTATGTCAATAGTGATTAAGACAAGTACATTTTCTCCTGTTACTTCCCCAGCTGCCAGCCCTCAGGACCAAATGACCAGAACCTTCACCAATCTCAGTGGCCCTACCGGTTCAAGTTCAGAGCAGAACTGTGTTCAGGGTTGGACAGGGTGGCGCAATCCCCTGCTCAGGTAGGCTGAATGTTACAGTTGATATAAAATGTTTTAAGGATGTAATGCAAGGTCAGGAATTATGTTAATACATTAATTTAACTTTTAGAGGCACAAAGGCACATCCTACTTCTGCTGGAAAACATTAAGCAGCAACAGTCTCAGCTGGCAGCGACTGTCAACGTGTTCTTGACCATGTTGGGATCCACCCCTTCTTCCCCAGCTGAACAGCCAGAGGAGTTCCAGTTTCCCCTCAACGACATGGGGGAAGTCACAACATTTGAAAATTGGATACAGAATCCAGAGAACAGGAGGAGAAAACAGAACCTTGTAAGAAACCACACTCAGTCCCAAAACACAAACTAACATGTGATTTTTATGGCACTCAATAAGCACAAACCTGTTCTAGATAATGCAATAAATATTGATATGTTCAGTATTTCTGAAGGATAATAACTATAACTTGCTTCTTTTCTCAGATAATACTTTAACATGTTTTGTAGTTCAATGAATCTAGTTAAAAAATTACATCAAAAATACTCAAAAATGGAAAAATTGGAATTGTATTGTACGCACTTTTATTTTACTTTGTGGTGCTCAGAGTACACATGCAGATAAGACCTGTATAATACAAATTAATATCTTCCCCTGTACCTCCCCACACCTTCCCCTAGGTGTCTGCTCTAGCTGTCGGTGGGCAAGACACAAAGAAGGTCACATGGAATATCCTAGGTCGTCTCTTTTCATGCACTGTTGCTAAAATAATGAATTGGAAGGGCGTCAATGGAAAAAAATCCTTCGACCACATGGGAAGCAAAGTTGTACTGATGCGTATGTTTTCATCCAAATCCATGTAACAAGAGTTAAATAGTTAACAAATTAGCAAAATAAGTTTACTTTTTAAGTTTTACCTTCCGTCTAGGTGCTGTACGGAAATGTGCCATCTCAGGGACAGTAACAGACACAGAGATTTCCCAGCATGCCATAAGGTGGTTCAACTTGGCAACTGACCGAGGGGGTGGCCGCAAGGAGCGCAGCAAGCAGGCTGAACAAGAAGCATCTCTATCTTGGACCCATTTAAAAGCTTTATTTTTATTTTTAAGATGTGTGACAAAAAACACATTTCATTGTGTTAACTATGCAAAATATAATTTGTCTTGGACAGACAGCATTTTACATTTACTTGAAGTGTTACATTCCTGATTTCAAAGTGTACATAATAATAATAACGTTTTGCAGTTTTGCCTAGTTCTGCCTTCTGAATGTAGTTAATCAATTGCATTAGTCTCTGCCTTCAAAGCAGATTTGCTTAAATTTCAATTACTGGAACTCATCCAATGACCATTTATTGTTTGGTCTTACCATATTACATATTACAGCTGCACTTAACGTAAGGTCATGAGATTGTTTTTGGAAAACATATTTTTGGATACAACCAAAAAAAAACATACGTAGGCCTACCATTTTGGCTTGATCATTTTTGGGAATACTTTGTAAAAATACAGTTCAGTGCATTAGGCCTACTCAATAACAGGGTTAGGTCCAACATGCTAAATTAATTTGTTGTAGCTAACATTAGTAATTAAAGTAGCCTTCATGCAATTATAAATTACCAGATCTGGGCCAATGCTGATCTGGAGGTAACATTTTATTAACGGATCCGTGCCAGATTTGCGCCAAATTTGAAAGTATTTTTAATAGAACTGGACCAGTCCTGGCCCGTGTCCGGCGCAGATCTGTAAAACAGATTCGCACCGTTATTGGGCCGCTGTGCATTTGGACCCCGTTACGGATCCGATTGGTGGCTCCGTGCCGGATCTTCCGCTAGATGTGATCCAGTTCTGGTGCATTGTCTCGTTCTTTTAGTGAGCAGTCTCACGAGCCCTACTCACCTGGCGTCATTGAGCCAACCAGCTAAATACTTATTTAGCACTAACGTTGCTACCTGCATATACCTAGCTTACAGCTGGCAGCTGTGTTCCGTTTAGCTCCTAGATTCAGACCTAGCCCCGGTAAATTGTAAAGCTAGCTAACTACTAGCCTACACTGTTTGCTTTCTTCCTTTTTTTTTACTTCTTCATCACCATGACCTGTCTCATGCGTCATTAATTCTTTTGTCTCTAAGAAGGAACAAGGCAATTAATTACCTGCTGCCACCTGGACGAAAATTACATTACTCTGCCAGTAACTACGTTACAGACACTCGACTATGGCATATTATTTGCAGATAATAATTAATAAATGTTTATTTTTTAATAACTAATTAAGTGAAATTGGATAATTTCTCAGCACACCTGACAATCTCTCACGGCACACTAGTATGCCGCGGCACAGTGGTTAAAAATCACTGTTTTAAATGACCATAACTTGTTCAATTTTCAACCGATTTTTAAACGGTTTGGTTTGTTATCAACGTCAGATGTCGTTATGCCACTGCATACTTCTATTTTATTTATATTTTTTTATTACAGAATTATTCATAAATATGCAGTGGCATAACTACATCTCTGACGTTGATAACAAACCAAACCGTTTAAAAATCGGTTGAAAATTGAGCACGTTAGGTCATTTAAAAAGTACATGTAGCATCAACACAATGTTATGGGTGAGCAAGTTGTCTGTAGCAAGATGGCCGCCATGTACGGACGTTCTAGACGCCGCCGTAAGACATCTAGCTTTTATATATACCTCTGACTGACTTGCTCAGTAAAAGCTTTGTGAGCTTGGCACATTTTAAAGAGCATAAAGAGACCTTTGGGGGGCAGAGGGGGGGAACTCAATCCAGAAACTCCTTCTTGAGACCCTTCTGCTGGGGGACCAGCAGGCTGCAGAAGGCCTCCTGCCGTGCCACAAGCCCCTCCAGGGACTCCCTTGACCATATCCAGCCTGGGGGAAGGGAGGTGAGGAATGTGTGTGGGGGGGGGGGGGGGGGGGGGGGGGGGGGGGGAGGGCGAAGTAGAGTGGGAGGATGAAGGGAGATGGGGAAAAGAGAGGAAGGAGAAGAGAGGGTGGGAGGACAAACAGAAGAGATGCAGAAGAAGAGGGGAAGAGGGAGAGGAGGGTCAAACCTTAAAGGGGCAATTGACTGCAAAACCGATTTTACCTTGTCATTGTTGAAAAACGACAGTTCGGAGGGTAAACTGAACATACCGTGAATATCAAAGTCTATTGACACCTCTTTCCTATTCAAATCTCAAAAAGAAAAAATTTGGCTGTAAAACGCTAGCTTTTCAACAAAGCCTCCGGTCCTACGTAGGACCGGTGATCGCCCTCTTATTGGCTCTGGTCTGTATCTTTGTCACGCCCCAGAATTTACATCCAGACCAACCAGAGGTAGCGTCTATCTCCGATACTAGTTTAGCTGCGCGCTGCTCTGTGTAGGCTACTTATAAGGAATTACAAAGAAGAACGTTTTGAATTATAACAAGGATATTGATTATGGACCACGGTCGTAAATGCTGTGTTCCAGGCTGTACAGGGAAGGCTAACACTTACAGTCTTCCCAAGGAGCCAAACATTCAACAGGCATGGCTGCTGTTGTCTATGAGAAGATCCAGGCGAAGTTCGACACTCAATCATTCATTTGCTCTGAACATTTCACCCAAGACAGTTTTGACAACCTTGGACAATTTCAAGCAGGATATGCTAGGAAGCTGAACCTGGAAAGGAGGTGCTGTTCCAACGTATGCTCATTGCAACCGCAAGCTATAAGGATAGTAAGATGTTGTGCTAACAGTTATTAGCAATGCTAACGTTTCCTGTATATAGCATACCAGGTAGAATGCTAAATACGTTTCTACACACATCAAATGACTCTAGCTAGACTAGCTGTAGTCGGCATTAGAAGGGAAGCTTCCGAAAAATAGCCAGAAAACGAACTGCAGTCTGGCTTATTGCTAACGCCTGTCTAGATAATCTGAATTGAATTGATGTTTATTGGCCATGAAAGTTTGCACAGACACGGAATTTGATTTGGCAGGAGAGCCTACCTAGGCAGCCATCAAAGGCGCCCACCAGAAAGATTACAGCAAAGCATAACATGAGGAGAGAGGAGGAGAGAAAAAGGCAACCCCCATACAGTGCTCCTAGAGGAGTACAGTATGGGAACAGGCAAAAACCTCAGCACATAAGCCCACAAACATTAACAACACAACATTACAAACACTTGCAATGGGAAAGGGCGGTGGGGTAGACCAGCAGCATCTGGACCTGCGACCGTAATAGGCGCTGGACACAGACCCGCCAGCCACCCAGGGAAAAGCAATCGAAGGCGTTGGATGGGGGTGGGGGGGTGGTGGTATCTGTAGTAGGTGAAAGTTAGTGTGTGAGTAGGTCTGGGTTGGCGCCCTCGACCTAGGCCACAATCAGTCCGAGTCTCTCTATGCAGATAGTGTTGGCAAGGAGACGTCCTTGGTCATGACCCGGGTAGAGACCAAGCCACAGATGTTGATGGTGGGGGAGTGGGAAGGGAAGAGCAAGATAGTCTCTCTTCAGCGCTCTCCAGGGGAGTTGTTTTCCAGCAACGGCCTTGGCCAAGGCCTGAGCTGGTTACGGGGCCGAAAGTAGATGAGATTGGTGTAGATGTTTAGACGAGTAGATGCGACTCAATTTTCACGTCCACCCTTCAGGAAGGCCTCCAGATCCTCAAACCTTCTTTGCTGAGCCGCGAACTTATCCCTGTTGTACTCCCTATTCTGCTGTAAGTTCACAGTCAGTGCTCCAACGGCTCTGCCCACCGTCTCAATCAGGTCGGGCAGCCTAAGGGGGCTTTTGATGGCTGCAGCCGTTTCCTTACTTTCCGATACACAAGCCAACCGCCTAATCCACACAGCAGAAAGCCTGTAATCATGGTTCCGAAAATAAAGATGTCTTCAACATCCTCAACGGAAAGCGCCGCTAGACACACGACACGCCAATTGTCCCACGCGTCCATCGTGTAGCCAGCTGCAAACGTCCCGTCCGGACATTTGGGTTCCCCCGAACCCGAACTTCTCTTCGAGAAGATGGTGTCAATTGCATTGAGAGACCAGCTAATTAATTCCATGCTTCCAGTTTCGGAGAGTGATGGTGAGAGAGTATCTTGAGACAGACAAGACAGACAAGACAGAGCGAAGCAGGGAAGGTCAGGGAGGGGAGGATAGAAAAATGCGACCGCCTTCGTCGAGAGCCAAGAGGGAAGCCAAGAGGGAATCTATTTGAAAGAACTGGAGAAAGGCAGGTTTTAGATACAGGATACATTAGCATTGCTAGTAACTGTTACTAGTAACACCTAGACTGTAGGCATGTTAACAAGTTTAGCTTGCTAGTTAATGCAAGAGCATAGAATGTGTAATAATTTAGCCTAGTTTATTGGCAATGGGGCTAACGTTGATTCATGTTCCTGACTGTGTTTCATTCAAATAAATAACCTGTGTAATGAAAATCGACAATTCACGATGCATGTTTGTCCAGATCTTTGTCATGTTATTTTACAGCAAGATATCTAGAGCTAGCCTAGCTAGCTAACTGAAGCCGAGTAGAATCACGATTGCAACAACGTTTGGTTGCTAAGCTGTAGCCTAATGTTCTACCCACCTAAGTCAATCCAGTTTGCTTCAACAACAGAAGTGGAAACAAGTAATGTTATCATTTCAAATGTTATATAGTAAATCTGTTGAAAACAGTGTTGTGTAGACACAATAGATTTATTTGCGCGTTTTTATTTCAAGTCTCCAACTTCAGTGTTTCAGCGAGTGCTGCTGTTGGCCGTGTTGCGTTTTTGCTCCCAGCTTCACTCGTTGATAACCAACCAATCAGCGCGCAGCTTATCTAAATATTAATGAGCATACCATAAAAGGAGAAAAGCTAGTGTTTTTTCCCGGGAACATTTCAGACGATCTGTAAGAGGGCATAGAACAGCACCCGGGCCATTTTCAACCCAACCAATGTTACATACCCTATTCGGAGACCTTAAGGAACAGTGTGAAATACCCAAAAAAACCCAGTCAATTGCCCCTTTAAAAAATAGTATAATTGAAATCACTGGTATCTGTTATCTATGTGACGTCTATTGACCAAGACGAGATTTGAAGGTGTACGAGTCATAACCTTGTCAACAAACCAGAGTATGAACAGAAGTTATACATCATACCAACAAGCCTGTGATGTAGTCTGGCCCAGCCTGGCTCTGAGCTACTGCTGCTACTGTCTGTGTCCCCGTGCAGGTGCTTATGAAAGGCCGCAAGCTTCAGCAGCAGAACCAGTAGAATGTAGTCGCCTCCACCTCTCTGCTCCGGACAGATGATCCATTCCTGGAGATCGTTCAAGTTGTACATGTAGATAGGGAGTCAGATGGCTGAGCGGTGAGGGAGTCGGACTAGTAATCAGAAGGTTGCCGGATTGATTCCCCGCCAAGCCAAATGACGTTGTGTCCTTGGGCAAGGCACTTCACCCTACTTGCCTCAGGGGCAATGTTCCTGTACTTACTGTAAGTCGCTCTGGATAAGAGCGTCTGCTAAATGACTAAACGTAGATATCCAGACTGATGAATGGGAGATACATTTACAATGATTTTGCTTATCATCCTTTGTCAATAAATACTATTCAAAACAAGATGAACGGCAGTTGAGAATATTCATGAAAATTCGAAGGCTTTAACCCTTGTGCTGCCTTCGGGTCTTTGTAACCCACCGCCATTCCGGTGAGAATGTTTGTGTCTATTTGGGGGTTGCTGAAGTCAGACAAAGCCACTCCAATGACATGGGCTGTCTAATATATACGGGGATATGTATGTACCTTCCTGCCACAGTAAATTCCTTGTCTGTGCAAACTTTCATGGTGACTAAAACCGATTCTGATCTCCCATCAATGACAAGCCACTGTTCCTGCTGCGGCCGCTGTCTGCGGTGCTGACGGTGGCTCGGTCTTGAAGATGAGCCTGGGCTGCAGCACTAAATCATTCTGATTAGCCCAACACCCTTAAGTCATTGAATCTGTACTAGTCTGGAGTCTGTCTTGCGCTTTGGTTTACTACTTCTGACCATAGCACAGTGTGAAAGAAAGATGAAGGACCAATACATCTACATGCCAAGTAACATTTTTATTAAGTGAATAGCAATTTAACATTCATTCAATAGGAATAAAGAACAAAAAAATACTCCTAGTTAAGACAGTCAGTGAAATAAAACTAGATGAGCACAGGAATTCATTTGGTTAAGACTCACACCTTTCTTTGGAAAACACAATAATCGTTTTAGTTGTGGATTAGGGTACAGCACAGGGTCTAGAAAACCCTGAACCATGTGAAACAGTAAAGCCAGTCTTGAATGCACTGAGAAAGGTATATGCTATACCATGAATGCAACATTGTGCTTTTTTGAAAGCGTTATAATTGATAAGCACATTAAATAATTACTCTAAATTAATAATATAGATTACTATACAAGGACTATAAAACACATGCCAATTTTGGAGGAACCCATTTTAGAAAGCCGTTTGGATGATTAAAGCTACACAGATTGTAAGAATACTACATTTGTAGCTGATGCCAGTTGAGGCTGAAACTGTGGTCGTCTCGAAAACAGCAGTAGATTTTTTTGAGATACCAGCAGTAGTTGTAGCAGCAGCTGTTGTAAGAGCAGCTGGGTCAGTTGTGGTTGTTGCAGCACTAGCTGTGGTTGTTGAAGGAGCAGCAGTGGTTGTTGTAGGTCCATCTGTTGTTGTTGGCACTGTTATGGTTGTTGCTGGGACAGCTGTGGTTGTTGCAGGAGCATCTGTGGATGTTGGCACTGTTGTGGTTGTTGCTGGGACAGCTGTGGTTGTTGCAGGTGCATCTGTGGATGTTAGCACTGTTGTGGTTGTTGCTGGGACATCTGTGGATGTTGGCACTGTTGTGGTTGTTGCTGGGACATCTTTGGTTGTTGCAGGAGCATCTGTGGATGTTGGCACTGTTGTGGTTGTTGCAGGAGCATCTGTGGTTGTTGCAGGAGCATCTGTGGTTGTTGGCACCGTTGTGGTTGTTGCTGGGACAGCTGTGGTTGTTGCAGGAGCATCTGTGGATGTTGGCACTGTTGTGGTTGTTGCTGGGACAGCTGTGGTTGTTGCAGGAGCATCTGTGGATGTTGGCACTGTTGTGGTTGTTGCGGGGACAGCTGTGGTTGTTGCAGGAGCATCTGTGGATGTTGGCACTGTTGTGGTTGTTGCAGGGACAGCTGTGGTTGTTGCAGGAGCATCTGTGGATGTTGGCACTGTTGTGGTTGTTGCTGGGACAGCTGTGGTTGTTGCAGGAGCATCTGTGGATGTTAGCACTGTTGTGGTTGTTGCTGGGACAGCTGTGGTTGTTGCAGGAGCATCTGTGGATGTTGGCACTGTTGTGGTTGTTGCTGGGACAGCTGTGGTTGTTGCAGGAGCATCTGTGGATGTTGGCACTGTTGTGGTTGTTGCGGGGACAGCTGTGGTTGTTGCAGGAGCATCTGTGGATGTTGGCACTGTTGTGGTTGTTGCTGGGACAGCTGTGGTTGTTGCAGGAGCATCTGTGGATGTTGGCACTGTTGTGGTTGTTGCTGCGACAGCTGTGGTTGTCGGAGCAGCTGTGGTTGTTGCAGGAGTTGTAGTTTGACAGCTCCCCAAACCTATTTAGTTGATCAATGCTCATTATTTTCCAAATGTTTGAAAATGAAAATTTACCTCAGTTCAATGTTATTAGAATCACTTACCAATAATCAGAAGTAGCAGAAGCATTTCATGTCCAATCATTTTTCAAATGTTTCCTTTGATTCGAAAATAAATGGTGTACATAACTTCATTGAAATAAAGAGAAATGTTGCAGTTATGTTTTTGTCAGTCACAAGTCTAGGGTTTTCGTATTTTCAGCATAATAATATTAATCAACATTTTATAAGCACCTTGTATTGCAGGAACATTGAAATTGCAGTTATTCCGATGTCATTTTAAGATTGCATGGAATTGTGATCATTATTCAACTTTTAGCTCAATATTAATGTATTTATTATTAATATTGTATTCATTTAAATTTCTGATAACCTTTCAGTTTTAAACACTTACCAATATTAAAAAGAGTTTAAATAGTCACTCAGCAAATTCAGAGATGCTCCCTCTTCTTCTGTCCTGCAGTGTTCAAGTCTGTCATGGCCTTTTCAACATGTGCTTTTATTGAGGCGGTATCCACCTGTATGACATCAGAAGAGAGGTGTCAAAGCCAGGACTCGAACTCAGGACTCCGGTGTGAGGGTCAGACTCACAATCCTGGAGATATATATATATATATATATATATAGTAAAATAGTTCATAATCCACAGCTGGAGCAAAGAACAGCAAAAAGTAGTCCTAAAAAAAACAAAAAAGGTCATTCCACTAAAATATTCCAAAAATTAAAAACCATCTTAAAAAAAACTACAGAGGAGGAAAAAAACACAAAACAAACCTGAAAAGGGAACACTCCGCTGGCAACAGAAAATACAATGGCTCAGAGTTAGCAAACACTTACCCAAGCAACTGGCTTCAGAACAACTAAACACCAAGCAAGGAAGCTATGAGGCAGAGTCACTTAAATATACACAGCTGAACGAGACCCATGTGAACCTAATAACATTGATTACAAGCTGAATGAGCCGGGCATGAGGGCACCATGAGGACCTCTAGAGGCCAAAACACAACAAGAAAAGCAATATACTGACAGTATGTAAGGGAAAAACAGGGTGGAATTGTCATGACATACCATGCCTTTCCCCTTTCATTGTTGTGACATCATATTATCATCAGTCCATCTTGACACACCAAAGCTATTCTTGGGCAAGTTGTCTTTTATCAATGTAATTGTTAAAAGCCTGTAATATATATCTGTTAGATAAAAGTGGTAATGTTTCCAAGTTGTACCAACAAGTTATTGAACAACAACTGTGAATCCTCCTGAATAATGCATTATTCAAAAATGTTAAGTTAGAAATGAATATGTGAAGAATGCAGTTCATGACATTTTTTCGTATTCACATGACAGAAATATGCTTTGAGTCAATAAGGAAGAAATATCTTGTTCAAGTATTCAATTGGACGCACCCTTGTTTGTTGATCACACACCCATTTCTGGAACAGTACAGTGCTTAGTATCTGCATCTGTGTCATATCTTGTCACTCTTCCTTCACTCTTCTTATGTAACATCTATTAATGCCAGACAAATTCTATACTTTATAAATATCACTAATCACTTCCCTGAATCAAAAACACAAAGTGGAATTATTTCCAGATTTGACAACCCAAATAATAACTTGCATTATTTTTTACTTGCGGACCTCCACATTAAAGGGGCAATTGACTGGGTTTTTTGGGTATTTCACACTGTTCCTTAAGGTCTCCGAATAGGGTATGTAACATTGGTTGGGTTGAAAATGGCCCGGGTGCTGTTCTATGCCCTCTGACAGATCCTCTGAAATGTTCCCGGGAAAAAACACTAGTTTTTCTCCTTTTATGCTATGCTCATTAATATTTAGATAAGCTGCGCGCTGATTGGTTGGTTATCAACGAGTGAAGCTGGGAGCAAAAACGCAACAAGGCCAACAGCAGCACTCGCTGAAACACCGAAGTTGGAGACTTGAAATAAAAATGCGCAAATAAATCTATTGTGTCTACACAACACTGTTTTCAACAGATTGACTATATATCATTTGAAATGATAACATTACTTGTTTCCACTTCTGTTGTTGAAGCAAACTGGATTGACTTAGGTGGGTAGAACGTTAGGCTACAGCTTAGCAACCAAACCATATCGTGATTCTACTCGGCTTCAGTTAGCTAGCTAGGCTAGCTCTAGATATCTTGCTGTAAAATAACATGACAAAGATCTGGACAAACATGCATCGTGAATTGTAGATTTTCATTACACAGGTTATTTATTTGAATGAAACACAGTCAGGAACATGAATCAACGTTAGCCCCATTGCCAATAAACTAGGCTAAATTATCACACATTCTATGCTCTTGCATTAACTAGCAAGCTAAACTTGTTTACATGCCTACAGTCTAGGTGTTACTAGTAACAGTTACTAGCAATGCTAACGTATCCTGTATCTAAAACCTGCCTTTCTCCAGTTCTTTCAAATAGATTATCTAGACAGGCGTTAGCAATAAGCCAGACTGCAGTTCGTTTTCTGGCTATTTTTCGGAAGCTTCCCTTCTAATGCCGACTACAGCTAGTCTAGCTAGAGTCATTTGATGTGTGTAGAAACGTATTTAGCATTCTACCTGGTATGCTATATACAGGAAACGTTAGCATTGCTAATAACTGTTAGCACAACATCATACTGTCCTTATAGCTTGCGGTTGCAATGAGCATACGGTTGGAACAGCACCTCTTTCCAGGTTCAGCTTCCTAGCATATCCTGCTTGAAATTGTCCAAGGTTGTCAAAACTGTCTTGGGTGAAATGTTCAGAGCAAATTAATGATTAAGTGTCGAACTTCGCCGGGATCTTCTCATAGACAACAGCAGCCATGCCTGTTGAATGTTTGGCTCCTTGGGAAGACTGTGAGTGTTAGCCTTCCCTGTACAGCCTGGAACACAGCATTTACGACCGTGGTCCATAATCAATATCCTTGTTATAATTCAAAACGTTCTTCTTTGTAATTCCTTATAAGTAGCCTACACAGAGCAGCGCGCAGCTTAACTAGTATCGGAGATAGACGCTACCTCTGGCTGGTCTGGATGTAAATTCTGGGGCGTGACAAAGATACAGACCAGAGCCAATAAGAGGGCGATCACCGGTCCTACGTAGGACCGGTGGCTTTGTTGAAAAGCTAGCGTTTTACAGCCAATTTTTTTCTTTTTGAGATTTGAATAGGAAAGAGGTGTCAATGGACTTTGATATTCACGGTATGTTCAGTTTACCCTCCGAACTGTCGTTTTTCAACAATGACAAGGTAAAATCGGTTTTGCAGTCAATTGCCCCTTTAAGAAGGACAGTACCACACTGTTCACAAATGATCAGTGGGCAGCTCAAATGAAGATGATTATTGTTTTTTGCCAAGGGCCATTAGGTTCTTTAATACTTCTCCACAAATACATATGGGCTCGTTATTATACTTTTGTATTGGTTCTGTTTCTATCGGAACGCTCTTCACTTGTTGACAACAAAATCATTTAATATAATTTAATTCTTAATTCTTTATTCTTAATTCTTCGAGTCAGGAAGAATAGTGTGAAATCAGCGGGTTAATGTTATATCCATCCAGTGTCAAGGAGGAGAAAAAAAAAAAAAAGTTTCGAACATGTAGCGAAAAATCTTCAGCCACCGTCGTTAGACGATCTATGATTTATGTATTTATTAAATAGGATTTCCTTGTATTTGTTTTTAATTGTGCCCTGTTGATATGAATCATTTTTATCTCAAAGGGTAAGGGAAAGGAAATGGTCGGGAGATAGATTAGTTGGACTGAGCTTATAATTAATCGTTTCCGATGAACATTGTCCGATTCCGTCCCCCCAGGTCCTGGATGATATACACGTGCGGCGGCGGTTCCGAGCCAGTGCCTACCAGAGCACAACCCGGGTCAAGCCCTTCATCTGCACCATGCCCATACGACTGGATGACGGCTGGAAGCACACACACACCTTCACCCTCTCACACACACTGCCACACACCAGGTGGGAAGAGAGTGTGTTGAATGTGTCTCCTCTCCTCCTCAGATCCGTTCTAACGGTTGCATCCGGAGGGTGTATTTCTCTGACAGTCTGTACTAAGAGGACGAGCTGCCTGCAGAGTTCAAGCTGTACTTGCCTGTTCAAAACGAGGCCAAGGTGAGCTGCACACATACACATCTCTCTTGCGGGTGTTGGCATCCACAGACAGGCAGCTTTTTTGGCTGGTTCCCCAGCTGCCTTTGGCACCCAATACAGAACAAATCAACCAATTTATCTGATCTAAATCACCAAATAATCACCCATCAGAATCAAGTAGTAGGGCACCTCTTGTCTTACCAGTAGTTTAGAAGGTTGGAATTACTCGATTTGTATAATGATATGCTAAGCCGTGTGTGTTAATAATGAGCCACCCTGGACCTTAAATAAGCAGAAGGGCAGTAGATTACGATTGTGTGATGATGGATGATGATAGATGATGATGATGACAGTGATATAGACACATCCAAGACTACCATCACTAACTGGAGAGGGAGTAGGGGTGAACACCTCCCAAATAATTTGAAACTAACACACAAACACACACACACTGATAACTCTGAGAGACAGGAAGAGTAACACAAAAAGTGAGAAAACGTAATTAGAAATGTTATTGTATATAAACAAACTTAAAAACAACAGTGACCCACAAACCATATTTACAGAAAAGTCCATCTTTCAGACAAGGGCAAGTCATGGACCAACAGACTACCCTCTACACATATACAGGAGGAAACATCTACACCCTCATCTAACCCACACCTACATCCACACCTATATTCTGTCAGCTGCAGTGTAGACTAAATGACTCAGACTCTGTGCTAGTAGAGGTTCTTGGGCGTCTACAAGGTAGAATCTTCAGACTGCAGACGTCACGACAGAGTGTCAACGCCCCTCTGGCAGAGCTCTGAAGTCCGCCCCCAGGAAGGCATACAGCTGTTGGTTTAGACAGCAGTGGGCAAATGGTATTGGTTCAGCCACCGCTAGCCACACACCTCAGCACCTTGGCACCACCTCCAGACTGCAGCCCCTGGGAAGGACCTGTAGGTGTATGAGGACATCCACAGTAATGCCAGCACCATACGGGAGCCAACACAGGAAGAAGCACAGGACTAATGCCACAGTGGTCCTGACAGCTCTGAGCTTCTGTCTCTGTCCCTCCAGAGGGCCGCGGCGGGTCAGCCTGGACACGATGACACAGTAACACACCAGCAAAACTAGGCCCGGTACCACCAACACCACCAACACCAGCTGCAGGTGGAACACCGACACCCAGAGAGGAGCGTTGTCAGATAGGTATAAGTGCTGGCACACCATCCCCCCATCTCCTGCTTCCCGAGTCCTGGCAAACACTATGTCCGGCACTGCCAAGAGAGCCACAGTCAACCAGGCTCCTGGAAAAAGAGAGGGGGTAAGGGAGACAAAGAGATTTGGTGGTTAGATCAGGAGATGGAGAATACAAGTGAAGATGTACCAAGTACAGAGGCATGGGCACGAGAGAGATAAGGGAAAGATAAGCCTAGAGACACTCACCTACATACACCAGTTTCCGAGCCAGTAGCTGTCTCATGCCTGAGGCATGCGCGTCTGTTGCTTTGACCACTGCTAGATAGCGGTCCAGACTGATGAAGGCCAGGATTGACGGAGCACCAAGTCGTTGTAACTCACCGATCCTTGTCTGTTACGCCATTCTCGTGCTGTATCCAAGTCGAAACAACTTTATACACAAAATACACATTTCATTTTATAGCATTTACAAAGTAAAGGTCTCAACCTTGTCAGCAGTGTGTGGCTAGGATGAAATACAGTTTATTTGAATCAGTGTGACCTGTTTTAGGCTGAAATCTAAGCACTGTCATGTAATGTGAACTGCTACAATGCATTCGATACTATTGACTTATAACACACCATTTCAACACCAAGACCCATTCCCATGCATCATTGACCCAGACGACAACACGGGGGTGTACAGACGACAACACCTGAGTACATCGGAGTACATCGGAGAGGGATTTGCTGTCAAGTCAGACAGTTCCACCTGGATTACATGGAATGCCCATACAGACAACGAGGAGAGCGTGAGGGTTAAGCTCTGGGTCGCGAGCCTGGGCACAGCGTTTTACATGGGGAAGAGAAGGAAACCACTGAAGGTGCTATAATTGTGTGGATAATGCAACAGGCCAAAGCCTGATGGAAGACGCATCCTAATCATATCTCCCTGCTCCAGCTCCAGAGTGACAGCATTTGCCACTAATTTCGCATGACTGTCGGTATTGTAGACACCGTTGCCCATGATCAGGAGGTCGTTCTTGTACATGTTAACTCCTATGTTTCCTGAACTACGGATGTCCGCGGCAATAAACCTGAAGCAGTTCACTCCTCTCACTGGTGCTGTGGACACACCTGAAGAGGGGCAGTAGCAAAAGAAAAAAACATTTTGTTTCACTGTGATTGAAATGTTGACTGATGAATGGAGTCCCATTGTTGGGGCTACTCTGATGTCAAGGTGTGTGCTCTAGGTGAGCATATCCAGAACTGTACCTGTTACTGGGCTGTAGGGGTTGCCTATGTTGGTGAAGACTTTGCTATAGACCAGTGGTGTGTCAGTTCTGTAGGGTCCAACAGCTCCTGAATCAGTTAGAGCCGTGTAGAATGCCACCTTTGGTCTGCCTGTTAATAACATGTAGAAAATGCTGAATATGATAGCCAAGTAATGCAGCTTTATATTGGTGTGGGAAGAACAGTCAGTATTTACCCTCATTTTCTGCCTTTAGTTCTTCCACGTGGCGTTCACTGAGACTTTGTCTGGCTTCCTGGGCTACGCATAGAGAATGAAGCATTTATTAATGTATGATTCAACAACATTTATTTCCATTATTGTCTAAAACTATGTTCACCATTACCCAAGTTCTCTGTCTGTAGATCTTTGACCTCTCCTTCACTGGCCGTCAGCCTGACCTTCAGGGTGACAAGATCTGCAGCCTGGGCTTGAAGGTCAAACATGAAACAGAAAGTAGAATGTATGTCTTCATAAATATATACATACATGTAAAGAAAAAGTACAAGGCCTATACATTTTTTTTTTTTACAAAGACAAGTCTTCTTCTTAAAACCTTCTTCTTGTTCTTTTTGATTTATCATGACAAGTAGACATTTTGTAATATTTAGTAATGCATGATACAGTAACGCAACCAGGTAAAATATTACCTGTGGTTTCTCTTCTCATCTCTTCCACCTGACTCTGCGTGACCGACAGCTGGTCCTTGTAGAACTGTAACTGAGTCTGGGTGACGCTCAGCTGGACCCTCTGGTCCACCACCTCTCTCTTCAGCTCCTCCACTTGACCCTGACTAGCTGTCATCCTGTTCTCCATGTTTGTCAGCTCCACCTTCTGAGCCACCACCAGAAGGTGGGGCTATCTCGTTGTTATGGTCAGTGACCTATGCACTTTTTAAAACTCTCTCTTGGAAGTCGCTTTGGATAAAAGCGTCTGCTAAATGAAGAAATGTAAATGTTTTACGCCACTCTCGCGCTGTATCGGGTTCAGTGTGACTCACAGTCATATTGTGACAACTTTTCATAATACAAAAATAAAGTGAAACATTTTATTCTTTGCATTGTCAACCTAGTCTATTACGCCACTATAATGATGATTGACAAATGCCATAATACAGAGAATTACAATAATCAATTCAAAACAATATAAGTGCATGAATAACAATTGTACCCCTCACCAGGCCAGGCAGGCTCCTGCATGCGCCTGTTCAGCACCATGCCCTTCTTCTACTGCAACATGGGCATCTGTGACTATGCCAGCAGCAATGACAAGTCCTACTGGCTTTCCACTACGGCAGCTGTGCCCATGATGCCTGTGGCTGGCAAAGAGACCTAAGTGTATAAAATAACCTCACTGGCTGTAGCTATACACAGTCAGGACACCAGCACACTCCAGTGCCACCACAAATGGAGGAGTCTGTGGATGGGGTACTCTTTCCTTATGGTAAGAACAACAATATATTTTGGGCTTTAACGTGTCTACCTGTCGCCTTATGCAAGCCTGTGTGTGGAAGTGCCTGTTTGTAACGAATACGTACTGAATCTTGCAGCACACAGGCGCTGGTGATGAGGGGGGTGGGCAGTCTCTGACATCGTCAGGAAGCTGCCTCTGAGACTTTCGTGCCCAGCCATTTGTGGAGTGCCAGGGACCGCGTGGCACGTGCCACTACTTTGCCAACGTCTACAGTTTCTGGCTGACGCGTGTGGACAGGAGCGGACAGTTCAGCTCCTCCTCACAGGCCACGCCTCAAGGATGAGAGGCAGCAGCGCCTGAATGTGGGGCGTTGCAACGTCTGCATGAAGGAGTAGTCCACTCCTTCTTGGTCGGGTGCCTTCAACAAGGTCTGCCTCTAGCATACATCCTAAACAGACCTGCACTAAAAATGCACTGCGATTGGTACAAGAGGCAATATCACACCCCTACTGGTCACAGAGGCTGTGACCGTGCTTGCTGGTTACCTTTAAGTCTGTGAACATTTACTATTATATTCCTAACTTGTTTTATCCAAAGCTCATTCAGCAAACATACTTGATTATTACCCTTTATATTATCCTCTGCTGATTCATTTACAAGGATACAGTAGTATTAGATTCAGCAACTGCAGTATTTTGTTTTGTAGATTATTTAAACATATAATATGTACCCAGGACATCATATTTTTGTCAGATTACCAAAATGGAAAGGTTTAAAAAAAAAAAATGCCTACACAATTGTAATATGTCTAAAGTAGATTAGATTAAAAACATTTGCAGATTAAAAAATACACAAAAATTACAAAGAGGACAAACAAAATTACACAGTTCAAGGAGAGGCAAAATATCCCTACACAATGCAAACAATTTCACAATAGTAAATATTACACAACATTTAACTACAGAAAATAAATAATATGACTTCATGAAAGTGATGACAAACTAACAGCAAACACATAATATATAAATACAAAATTACTCTGTGTTTGATGTGCAAGAGTGTTTGTTTGTGTGTGTGCATGTATTTGTGAGAGGAATATAGGTTTATACGCCAGTATTGACTCCAGAGCAAGAGTAATGAAACATGTCACTTGGAGTGTAACAAAAGATGGAAGCATGAACAATACATTGAGGAAAGTAATTTACATAACAGCAGTAAATTGTTTTCTCAACAAAAAAAGGTTTCAGGTTGGAAAAGCCAATCCATAATTTGGTACTCATAGATCTTATCTAAAATGCATTCAACTGTCTGTTGCCAAGGATGGTGCACATGACCACCTTTTGGTAGCAGGGAACACTTCAACAAGCAGTATATATCAGTGCAGTTTAGTACATAAAGGCTTTCAGTGCCTCATTAAAGAACTTGAAGTAAACTTGAAGAATCCCAAACAAGTATAATTGTTTAAAACAGACGTGAACTGGTGCTATATAGTTTATGACAATTTATTACATGCAGTTGTACAACGTTTTGAGTGGAATTGGTTTTGATTTTGAAAAGTACACAGAAATACATAGTGGCTGAAATAATGAAATGTTCAGTCTCTCTTGGTTACATTTATGCATTTAGCAGACGCCTTTATCCAAAGCGACTTCCAAGAGAGAGCTTTACAAAAGAGCATAGGTCACTGATCATAACATAATAGCCCCAAACACTGCGAGCAGCCAAAACATGAAGCATACATTGTGAAAAAACAAATAAGTGCCAAAGGGAAGAACCATAACAGCATGCAGTTAATCAAGTTAATCAACAATTAAACAACATGAAACTCAAAAAGTGCAAGAGTGTACCTGTAGAAAAACAATCAACAGTAAAATATTTCACAGCGAGAACAAGAATTTGAAACCGTTACAACTACCCAACAAGAGCAACAAGTCTCTCAATAAGAGTCATTGTGATCCTGGAGGAAATTAACATCAGCCAAGCATTCCTAAGTGCCGTTGTACTCCCGGAACAAGTGCGTCTTGAGCCTTTTCTTGAAGGTAGACAGTCAGTGTCCCTGATGGAGGTGGGAAGTTGATTCCACCATTGGGGGGCCAGGCAGGAGAAGAGCTTTGATACCTTAGGTATCAAAGAGGTTTGATACCTAAACAGCACAATTCAAAGACAGCTAAACTTCATTTGGGTAGGCCAGAGTTCTCTGCTCTCATGTTAATTACACTGCTGTGTTGCTGGATCAGATCAGTTATATATTTACATTTTTACATTTATGCATTTAGCAGACGCTTTTATCCAAAGCGACTTCCAAAAGAGAGCTTTACAAAAGTGCTTAGGTCACTGATCATAACAACGAGATAGCCCCAAACATTGCATGTAGCCATACATTGTGAAAACTAAATGAGTCCCAAAGGGAAGAACCACAAGAGCATGTAATTGAACAAGTTACAATTAAACAATTTAACAACATGAACCTCAAAAAGTGCAAGTGTGTACCCGAGGAAAACAAAAGCAAGCAACAAAAATATATTACACATCAAGTACAATAGTTTTAAGTCAGTTACAACTAACCAACAAGAGCAACAAGTCTCTCAATAAGAGTAATTGTGATCCTGGAGTAAACATCAGGTCCAGCCAATCATTCCTAAGTACCGTTGTACTCCCAGAACAAGTGCGGCTTGAACCTTTTTCTTGAAGGTGGGGAGACAGTCAGTGTCTCTGATGGAGGTGGGGAGTTGGTTCCACCATTACCCGGTGGAAACCACCAGACGGTTGTCAGAAGAAGACCGTAGGTGGCGGGTGGGGGTGTAAAGGCCGATATATGCTTCTGCGTTTTTCGAAAAACGGACACATGGGAACGCCCTCGTCTCCGTGGAACGCCCTCTACAACCTCTCCGTCAGCCCTCGTAGAGCCTCGGACAGCTTGACGTGCACCTCCTTAATTTTGTAACTCTCCGTCCGAGACCCCCTTGGCTGTGATTGGTCAGTATTAAGTACCGCTTGTGTCAGGGGTAGGGGCGGGTTTGCCGTAATAGCAGGACGAACAGAATCCTTTGACCGCCATTGCGTGTAAAGTTTTTACAATTCATATTTCAGCTAAACGGTACATGTAAATCAGAATCTGAATTAAAATGTGATGAGAAATGGCCAGTGTAGTTGCTGAAAATGTGCGTATTTTATTGATGGAACGGCTAATTTGTAAATTTGCTCCGACTTTTCGGTAACCTAGGTAAATAAACACTCAACGACGTCTAAACAAAAAACCGTTGCGCCACCTACTCTTCTGGCGGTGAATTGTTTTCAGCACCCACAGCCTACGGAGAACCATAAACGCAGTCTATCTGTCCTTATCCGTGCCAGTGGCGTGTTCAGGGAGTGGCCTAGGGTGGCACGGGCCACCCCTGAAATCTGATTGGCCACCCCAATATCTTAAAATATAATTGGCTATATGCCCAGTCAGAGGCGGGCCACCCCTTGTACCACCCCTATCAAAAATGTCTGGACACGCCCCTGATCCGTGCGTATCCGTGCGCCCGCCCATCCGTAAACGGAGACGCAGAAGCATATTTTGGCCTTAAGGCTAGAGCATAGACTTGATGTAGTCGGGTGCAGTCCCGTTCACCACTCGGAAGGTCAGTACCAGGATCTTGAATCTGATACGGGCTGTGATGGGAAGCCAGTGGAGGGAGATGTGGAGCGGGGTTACATGGGAGCGTCTGGAAAGATTGAAGACAATCCTCTGGAGAGGGCGGGTTGCGCATGCTGGATGACCGGCGAGCAGCGAGTTTTGCAGTAGTCCAACTTTGAGAGGACAAGTGCTTGGACTAGCAGCTGGGTGGAATGCTCAGACAGGTATCTCCTGATCTTCCGGATGTTGTAGAGGGTGAATCTACACGACCGGGAGAGCACAGCAATGTGGGCTGTGAGGGAGAAAGTTTGACAGTTGTTTTAAAGAACATTCTCTTGTGTTGCTCTAGGGATCCACTGTTAGCTAAATATGTTTTAAATATCACATCAACATACCTTACTTAGCAAATTAGTCAGAAAAAGAATAGCAGTCTAGCCTATTGCTAACGCCTGTCTGGATTATCTATTGAAATAATTATTTCAAACTGGAGAAGCAGGTGCTCTTGCGTTAGCAAGCTTAACTAGTTTACAGGCTACAGTAGGTAGTCTAAGGCTGTGTCTACTACCGCGCACTTGTGCACTTTGAGCACTTCGAGCACTGACTTTCAGTGCTTAGGGCGCTTACACTTAGCCTGACGTTGTCCAACTCATAATTCTAGTCAGAATATGAGTCTGAGAACTCTCCGTTGGGCTTTGACTACGGGGCCTGTTTCAAATGAGCCTGGAAAACAAATGCCTCTTCGCTCAATTGGATAGATCTACAACCAATCAGAGCAACAGAGTATGTGACGTATGTCAAGCGCCTCATAGTTGTTGTCAACAGAACTAAACTGAGAGGCAGCTAAATCTTTACTGACTAAACTGCAAGCAGACTTGAAGTATGCTTGAAGAATGAATACAAACGATTTTTGCCTGTGTAGTAAAATTAATTTAAGGGTAGGGGGAGTACTTGTTCACACGGTCAACCTTTTTGAGCGAAACAATAAAGGGCAATGCATATACGAACAAGTTTTCCGTTTAGGATTACAACTCCACAAAAGAAAAGGAGAAACCACAATGTCCACTGGGTTTTCATTGTGTCCCATCTTCTTCGCGACCATCGGGGCCAGCTGATAAATTAAACTTTTACCGAATCCCATAGGAAGGACGGCAAAAACAAATTTACCATCGACAAATGCCTTGATTGCGTCTCTCTGTTCCTCTTTCAAAATTAATGCGCTGTTGATGTCTTCTAAAACAGACTCGATGGCAGAATCATAACATCCCAGATCTCCAGCGGTAGCCATGTTTGTTCAAAACGAATTCAACTTAAGCGCTTTTGTGACGTGGTGATTACGTTACGGTTGATCATCTGTCCATTATCGTATAAAGCCCGCCCTGGCAATTTCATTGGTTCGCTCAGATTCTGGTTTTCTGTAGTTGGTCCCCAATACGAGACCCTCCAGACCCAACTTCCCGACCAAATTTTTTTGGGGGCGGGGAGAAGTTGGGCTGGCAGCCAGGCTAATCCACAAGTACATGCGACAACGTTGGCAACTTATCCAGTAGTAAATGTCAAACGACAAGTATGTCAAAGTAGTAGAACCGTGATCCCAAGCTAGCATAGACAAATTGCTGTGTTTACACCGCAAGCTTAATATCAGCTTTGGAAGGGACATCATAGTGAATGCAAGCGCGCACATTTCTCTGCATTCGTTTGAACGCAAATACTGTTTTTTTTATTTTACAAGCGTTGATTGGGATACTGCATTAAATTTTTCTGAGATTATCAATCTAAATGAATGCACTGACTAATAAAGTACATTTTTAAAACTCAAACTTTAGATTTTACTGGGGCAGAGCAGATTTATACTGGGGCACGTGCCCCAGTAAAAAAGGTCTAACGACACCCCTGCCTACCGCCCAGCCCTGTTTAACACATCTCTGTTCCTCTCTGTTAAATGTAAATCTCTGTTCCAGTCTTCGTCTTCCAGTAAGGTAGGAGAGAAGGGTGTAAACTGCCCTGTTATCAGGCTATCATCTGGTAAATAGGACAATAAACCCTTTTGTTTCAGAACCATCCAGTCTCTTGACCCTTTACTTGCAAAAGTAAATACAGATAAGTGCGTCCGTATTCTTCAACAATGGATGAAGATCAGTGTGCAATGGAGGACTGATGTTATTCAAATCACATTTATTTGTATAGGTCTTTTTACAAGCAATGTCACAGAGGTCTTCACATGCGCCCATAGAACTGCCCCTCTAACAACCTAAACCCTCAAGGAAGACAAGGAAAATTTGAGGAAAAAATTGAAGAACCCTTGGCAGGAGCAGTTCAGTGCTCTCCTCCAAAGACAATTGATGCAAGAGAGGTGCAAAACACAGGCTGTTATGTCCCTCGTCTTGTTTGCATGCGTGTTCTGTCTTGTGTGTTTGTCCAGTGTTACTTCCTTTCCCCCTAGACAAGGTTCGTAACACAGGCTAAATAGTCTTACATCAATAAAAGGTGACTCTTCAAATGGTCATTTGTTTTACCTGAATAGTCACAGAGGTCACAGCTGTAGGGCTTCTCTCCAGTGTGGATCCTGCTGTGAACTGTGAAATTGCTAGCATTGCTAAATGTTTTACCACATAGGTCACAGCTGTAGGGCTTCTCTCCAGTGTGGATCCTGTGGTGAACTTTGAAATTGCTAGCATTGCTAAATGTTTTACCACAGAGGTCACAGCTGTAGGGCTTCTCTCCAGTGTGGATTCTGCGGTGAATTGTCAAACTGCTACCGCTGCTGTAGGTTTTATCACAGAGGTCACAGCTGTAGGGCTTCTCTCCAGTGTGGATCCTGCGGTGAACTGTCAAATCCCCAGTCTGTCTAAAGGTTTTACCACAGAGGTCACAGCTGTAGGGCTTCTCTCCAGTGTGGATTCTGCGGTGAACTGTGAAATGGTTAGCTATAATAAAGGTTTCATCACAGAGGTCACAACTGTAGGGCTTCTCTCCAGTGTGGATCCTGCTATGAGATCTGAAATGGCCAGCGTGGCTAAAGGTTTTACCACAGAGGTCACAGCTGTAGGGCTTCTCTCCAGTGTGGATCCTGCGGTGAACTGTCAAATCCCCAGTCTGTCTAAAGGTTTTACCACAGAGGTCACAGCTGTAGGGCTTCTCTCCAGTATGGATTCTGCTGTGAACTGTCAAACTGCTATCACAGCTAAATGTTTTACCACAGAGGTCACAGCTGTGGGGCTTCACTCCAGTGTGGATTCTGCGGTGAACTGTGAAATGGTTAGCTCTGCTAAAGGTTTTATCACAGAGGTCACAGCTGTAGGGCTTCTCTCCAGTGTGGATTCTGCGGTGAATTGTCAAACTGCTACCACAGCTTAAGGTTTTATCACAGAGGTCACAGCTGTAGGGCTTCTCTCCAGTGTGGATTCTGCGGTGAATTGTCAAACTGCTACCACTGCTAAAGGTTTGACCACAGAGGTCACAGCTGTAGGGCTTCTCTCCATTGTGGATCCTGCGGTGAACTGTGAAACTTTTATTACTGCTAAAAGTTTTACCACAATGGTCACAGCTGTAGGGCTTCTCTCCAGTGTGGATTCTGCGGTGATTTGTCAAACTGCTACCACTGCTAAAGGTTTTACCACAGAGGTCACAGCTGTAGGGCTTCTCTCCAGTATGGATTCTCCTGTGATGTCTAAAATGGACATCCTGTCGAAAAGTTTTACCACAGAGGTCACAAATGTAGGGCTTCTCCCCAGTGTGGATTCTGCGGTGAACTGTGAAACTTTTATTACTGCTAAAGGTTTTACCACAATGGTCACAGCTGTAGGGCCTCTCTCCAGTGTGGATTCTGCGGTGATCTGTGAAACTGCTAGCCCGGTTAAAGGTTTTATCACAGAGGTCACAGCTGTAGGGCTTCTCTCCAGTGTGGATCCTGCTATGATCTCTGAAATGGCCAGCCTGGCTAAATGTTTTACCACAGATGTCACAGCTGTAGGGCTTCTCTCCACTGTGGATCCTGCGGTGAGCTGTGAAACTTCTATTACTGCTAAAGGCTTGACCACAGAGGTCACAGCTGTAGGGCGTCTCTCCAGTGTGGATTCTGCGGTGAGATGTTAAATCCCCAGCATGTCTAAAGGTTTTAACACAGAGGTCACAGCTGTAGGGCTTCTCTCCAGTATGGATCCTCATGTGCATCTTGAGTTTACTGGATGAGGAAAGGCTCTTCCCACATGTATCACAGTGATGTGTCTTCATAACTCAGCTCTCTCTTTGTTGTTCTGATCTCTCTGGATCCTGGATCTAGTCTCTCTCTGGTTGATCCTCTGTCTAGTTACTGCTGTTTCTGATTGAGTCTCTCTCTGTAGTCTCTCTGGTTGAGTCTCTGTTGTCTCTCTGGTTGAGTCTCTGTAGTCTCTCTGGAGCCTTAAAGATCCTGTGAAGTGGAATTAAAAACGAGTTTTAAGTTCACCACATCACAGAATAAAGTTTTATTAACTATACATCCAAATTCAAATAAATAAATAAAAAACAACAAGTATGTTAAATTAGGCTTTGAAATCGTAAGCAAATCAGCAGTCTTCTCTGCTTGAGACTGGCGGGGCGTGTCGCCTGAAGGAGCTGAAGCTCCGCCCCCTCGCTGGAAGCCGCCACCTCTCTCAAGTAAGCTACCTACGACCCAGATAGTGGAAGTTACGTTACGTCAAGCCGAACAAAACAGTATAGAATTTGAATTGACGGTGGATGGTCCAGGTGCGAACGGAGGATGAACGGCCAGGAGGGTGATGCTCGGTACAGCTCCGCACTGCAAGAGAAGCCGTGTGTCCGTGAACCAGAGGCGTTGTTAGACATAAAACTCTACTGGAGCCCTGTTCATTATGCCTTTTTTTTTCTTTCAAGCTTGCTGCGCACAATGCATTACTCGGCAATTTCCCTTGCTTAACCCACTACAACAGTTCAGGGACACAAGTTTGATATCAGCTTTGGCAGGGACATCAATAGTTAATGCAAGGGCGCAAATTTTTTTCGCATTCATTTGAGCGCAAATACTATTTTTTGAGCTTAATGTAATATTGTTTTTATGTGAAAGTCAAAATATGATGATCGGTAGGCCTATCATTTAGAAACTTTCTTTAGTTTTGTAATGTTTTCTTAGCCTACCTTAATTCTGACTTGTGTAACGAGTCCGACACCTGGACACCCGTGCGTGCTGCAGTGGCTATGTGGCAAGTTCAGAAGAGCGCGCTGACATAGAATCCTGCGGGCATCGGTTTGTGTTTTCGGTTAAACTGCTTTGATTTTATTAGCGTAGATTGGGATACTGCATTTATTTTATCCGGGATTATCTATCTAAATTAATGCACTGACTAATAAAATAAATTGTTAAAACTCAAACTTTAGATTTTACTGGGGCACAGCAGATTTCTACTGGGGCACTTGCCCCAGTAAAAAGGGTCTAACGACACCCCTGCTGTGAACCTCGTCTGTCTCTGGTCCATCGTCCATGTTAAAACTATCCGCCATGAAATGGTCAGTGCAGAGGCGGCTGTTCGAGTTTATCCGAAGCTTTCCATGAGCGACATGGACTTCTCAGTATATGTTTACTGAGGTCAAAGACGCTAAACCAACCTGGTCTTAACTTCGAATGCTCCAACCCCCCTGCCCAACCCCCCTCCATACCCCTTCTCCAACCACCAGGATGCCCGGCATCCGAACATTCTGGGCATTCCCGTGATTAGCAAGCAGACAGCAGGTTGATTGGCAAGTCGGACCCCACGAACACTACTGGTAAACAACCAACTAAAAGCCTAACATAGGACACGTCTTTTGGTGTGGGTCGCTACACTATTTTTGTACTTAACTGCTAAGATTCCTTGAGCCTTATCAATTTATTAACATTACCAAAGATTAACGCGGCAGTCAGATATTCCCTGTTTGCTATTGTATAATGCCTGTTCGAAATACGTATTTCAGAGTAGGGCTAGCCATGATCTAGTAGTTGAATATAGATAATAATGGGAATATGTTAAGATTGAGATTGGACTCAAATGTGGGTAATTGGATGTGTAAGCCTACATGTTATTTTTCCTTAGTGTTCACTTCAAACATTAAAAGGGTGAGATAGCAGACTTCTTCAAAAAGCTGAGCAAACAGGATCAGGTGGAAATAGACCCCAGTCCTTGCACCACCCCAAGACCTCAGAGCAGCATACTAGTCAGTCAGTCACATGCCAAGTTTAGCCTGTGTTTGTAGGCCACACATGTAAGCATACACAACACACACACACAGTTTTTTTCCCAGATTAAGGCCGAATCCCAATACTCCCCCTTACCCCTTCCCCTTACCCCTTCCCCTTAGTTTTGCGCGTTCCCTTGAGAGCTAGTGGTGTCCCAATACTCTTTTTGAGCTTTGTGTTATACACAGTCCTGGACATATATATTTGCAACCATTTTCAAAATCGAAACGTTTCTAAAAATTGCTAGTTTGTTACTCTAATGTTAGTGCTGAATTGCACAACAGTCCCGCATTTATCTGACTAGCATGTCTACAGTTTTAAGTAAACTCCATTAGCAGCGAATTTTGTTTGATATAAGTGCATAACACTACTTGCTTTGGAGATATCGATACGCGCTAGACGACGTACCTGTAACCAAGTGGTGTCCCATGTCCTAGGGCTATGTAGCCCTTACCTCTTACTTTCGAGGGCCAAAGGCTAGGGGTAAATTAAGGGGAAGGGGTAAGGGCAGGGCTCCAGACTAACTTTTTTTACTAGGAGCACAGTAGCCCCTGACTGAAAATGTTAGGAGCGCAAGCAGAAAATTTAGGGGTACACCTTATATTGACCTGCAATGCATTTATTAATGTAACTGGAGAGGGTACAATTCAGTGGCAATTTTAGACCCTTTTTAGGAGTGCTCAAGCACCCCTAAATTTATTCTCTGCACCCCTAAAAATAATATATTTTAAATATATTGTTTATTATCATTTGATGCTGGTAGTTCATGAAGAACGGGACATTCATAGTTTTTTCATTCAATATTTTGCATAATAATACATAAATGTATTAATTGTTATCCAGTGAAATTAGGGATTTATATTAGCAAGGGGTTTACGTTTAGCACTTTTGCAAGGCACTGTATTCATGTCACATTCTCATTGGGGGCTGAGCACCCCTAAAGGTCTGATCCTAGAATCGCCCCTGGGACAATTTCTGGGGAAATTGTGGCGTGTGCCTGTGTCGGTTGCAGATGGGTCCGTTTTTTTTACTGTCATTTTTACAACCAATATACAGCGACGCACCATATAAGCTTGAGTTTAAATACATTATTTAATGTGACATTACGTACTGTACATGCAAGTCTTAGCTAAATGACTTAAATGTATGATGCACTTTTCGATCAGTCCTCCGACACTACAACACAATACTTGCTGAGTATAACAGCGCAACAGCTCAAACACAGGCAGGGATGGAGTAGCAACGCTGGCAGATTTGTCTGGCAGATTAAGACGTTCGTAGGAACCTAGTGAAAAATAGCCTAAACTTTCCAAGACTTTTAGCTAGGTTTATAGGTACCTAGCGAAAAATAGCCTCAACTTTCCTAGACTTTAGCTACGGTACTAATGCAGAAGGAACACTGATATCGTTGTCATACTAGAACGTCGTATCTGTGTCGTTGCTAACATGCTGACATTGTGCACACTCAATGAATTCAAAATTTGTCGGTCGCACATGCGCGAGTGTTTGTAAAAAATGCTTGCATTGTCTAAAAAACTGGTTGCAAAATGCGACCATTTGGTCGCAGTCTGGAGCCCTGGGTAAGGGGGAGTATTGGGATTCGGCCTAAGCCTCACTTTAAAATGTTGGTTGTTGATTCATGAGTGTTCTTGTATTGAGTATACACTAAAAGTTATGTTTTAATGTAAAAGAAGGATCTAACCTGGTTAGACCCAGATTATACAGTGTATTCATGAAAACAGAGTGACCAAAGTCTCTCCAGTTTGTGAGTAGCCTACACTACAGTGTGTGTAAGAAAGAAATGAGTTGCAATTCAAATGTAGAGACAGTCTATTCATAGTAAATGTATAATTTGATTAAAGTAACCCTAATGGACCATACTAGGCCACACTGAAGAACTCAGGCTTAAGTGCATTTTAATATTTCTCATCAGCAATCATATGAATAATTTACACTGCTTAGATGCCAGGCTAAGGTTACACACACATTTTCAGTCTTGGTCTGTGGACACTTGAAGTAGCCGTGGCCACCCCTTGGCCACCCCATATATAAAAGTCTGGTTCCGCCACTGTCCCTAACGCGACAAAGTAGCGTCTTTCGAATGTGAGACAAATGTGGAATATGAAACTAACTTCACCACCTCAGTCAATTAACACACCTTTTCGACGTGTTTAGTGTGCTGCACACCTTGGATGAATTAAGTCGTACTGATTTCTCCGCCATGTGTTTCAGAACAACGTAACTCAACAACGTCTCTCCGATGGTCTTTCCTCTACCTCCGCTCTACTCCGCGCTCAACTAAACTTTTTTTTTTTTAATACTCAAACATCTCCGCGACTTATTGAGTGGTGTAATAATCGCGCACACAACGAATTGATAATTAAATTCGTTGCCAACGCTTTTAATAATCGATTTTAATCGATTTGTTGTTGCAGCCCTACTGTGAAGTTCTGATTTCAAATAACGTCCTAAATAGCACCTAGGTCCTAGGTTCGGGTTTAGCCACGAATGTTCAAGTATGGCTCGACGCCTGGTGGGGGTGGGATGGTTTAGGCCATTACACTCCCGTGCTGAAAATAGGTCCTGTTTTTGTTTTGTTAAAACCATTCACATATAGGGATTACCACGTACCGTTTACCCATGCTACCCTGCCAAGACCTCTTGCCCCCCTTTTGCCACCCATGTAAAATGTTCTAGATCCGCCACTGAAAATAAATCACGGAATGTTTATGACCACTCAACTTATATTGGCTCTACTGCAGCAATACAGAAGACTATCTTCATGCTGCCCACGAGGGTGGTCAAATTAAAGTTCACAAACGTACGTCCCTTGAGACTCACAACACTGTCTGCATCTAAATAACATACAACAAATATTACAAACTATTTTACAACGTACTAACATATACCCATTAATGAAGACAAACACTGAATCTAATTAGTTAACAACACAATCGAAGCAAAGCTAGCTAGCTAGCACCGAAATGAGTTTAAATAGCCTACCATGCACAACGTCGCAAATCCTGGATACAACGTCAAAAGCATCGCATAGGCTATTATGCTAGCACTTACCTTCATAGTTGTTAGAACTCCAACATAGCTTTGATCTTTTACATTAAGTCTGAAAATGTTAAAACGTAGGTAAGCTTCACTTTACGTATGACAAACTACATTGGTTTAGAGAGCTCACGTAAGCGTAGATACAAAAAAGTCAAGGATACAAACGCTCGAGATGCAGTTGCACATTTGAAACACCAGATGGAACCAGCACGGTAAAAAGGCTATGATAGGCATGCATGCGTCAAAAATGTTTCATTAATTTTCGTATTAAATCGTACACTTGAATTGTTTAGGGTAGACCATAGGCCTACGTAGGTTTCACGTAAATCTGCAAAAAACGAGTCTGTACAGTAATACTAGGGTCAGTAGCTCACTGATTGTATAATGTTGTCCAAAACTCGCTTTACTCCTACAAACAAGTGCAGAACTAAAAAAGTTTAGACTTTTTTTTTACAAAATTGACAACACATATGAAGAAACGTAGTTCATGCGACAAACCTGCCAGCATACTGCACCCAAACCCAGCCGAGTGCGCCAGATTATGTCTAGTTCGGATTGCATTCTATTGAAACAAATTGACTTTTTCTTTTATGAAAAACGAATATATCGTGATATAGGCCTATAGCCTACCGTTACCGTCAGTGCTACAAAATTAAACAGTGATGACGTACATTTTAGGATATCATTAAAAGTTAGAGGTCAGAAGAATTTGCCCTTATCTGTTTATTCTTGCAACAAAGACTAAAACAGTACCAAAGTCATGTCTGTAACATTACAGTTACATTATTACATGTATGCATTTAGCAGACGCGTTTATCCAAAGCGACTTCCAAAAGAGAGCTTTACAAAAGTGCATAGGTCACTGATCATAACAAGGAGACAGCCCCACACATTGCGGGTAACCAAAACATGAAGCATACCTTGTGAAAACTAAATAAGTCCCAAAGGGAAGAACCATAAGAGCATGTAGTTAAACAAGATAGAAATTAGACATCATGAACCTCGAAAAATTGCAAGGGTGTACCTGCGGAAAAATCAAGCAACAAAAATATATTACACAGCATTACAATAGTTTTAAGTCAGAAGGGCTCTCTAAAAATGACATCTGAGCACTCTTTTAAACAGTAGTTCCAGACAGTTACATATTCAATTCAATAGTTCATGTCTGTCAAACTCAACAATATGCAAGAAAGCAAAAAAGGAAACAGGTTGCAGAACTTAATACAGATGTTTAACACTAGAGACGGAGCATAAGACAAGAAAAAGGAACTTGTGTTGAAGAAGCCCTGCTGTGTGGGCAAAACAACCAGGGTCAAACAGTCAAATTTGTTAGATGTTTCAAGTTCAAGTTATTGTCAGGTGCACAGAACAACACAGGGTCAGACTGGGCATTGAAATTCTTAAGACAACGCAAAGCAACCTGGTATAACATATAAGTACACAGAACATAGATTACATCTATGATAAGCTAAAATAAACTAATACAAACAATATACAATATTTAATACAGTATACTAAACCTCTAAATACCGGTACACATAATACACATGATAACCTATACCAACCTTATAAACCTACACTAACCTAAGACAAGTGAAGTACAATAGTGCAAAATAAATAAAGGGAATGTTATGTGACAAATGTTTCTATGTGCAATTGTCAAAAATATGTTATCATATATCTTGTTGTATTATAAAAACCGTAACGTCTTTGCTACTTTACATTCATAAAATTTACTTTTAGGTTCTAATTGAATTATTCACGTAATGGAAGTAAGTTGAGTATGGCCTCGTGTGAAGAGCGCTGCCCCACCACAGTCTAAAATAGTGAGATCAAAACTCTCTGACTTTGTTTTAGTGGAAGTATATGCTCAATGAATACATTATTATTTGATATTGTAGACTAGCGGGTTTGGTTTTGGAACATGCTTTTGCAACCGGGAAAGGGATGGCCACATTAAAAGGCTGGCAAAACTAGAGAAAGATGTATGTGCTTGTGTACACCTACTCTCGCACATCTCTATAGCTCTGTCTATCTAGCTATGGCAATCTATCTGTCTCTGGCTCTGTCAATGAAAATATTCAGTAGCGTCCGTAAATATGAGTGATTTCTGATGTCTTAAGCGTTTGAATAAAACGCAGTTTGTCTCGGACTGTAGCATGACACTCAGCTGCTCGTGTGACGTCCAAAGCTTCGACAGGTGATCACGTGTTTTTTGCCCATTTGAAGCCACGCTTGACACTTTTGTGTCAGTACCAATTGCCTCAAAAGGTCGATACCGCTTCGTGAGCACGGCTTCGAGCGTAACATGGCTAGTGATTAGTACGGATGAGGTGCGGTCACCGGTTCTCACCACCTGTGGCCTCCCCATCAGGAAGTGGAAGATCCTCTTGCAGAGGGGGTGGTAGTCCCAGGTCCACAAGCTTGAAGACAAGTCTGGAGGGGATGATGGTGTAGAATGCTGAGCTGTAATCAATGAACAGCATCCTCACATACATATTCCCTTCGTCCAGGTGGGAGAGAGTGGTGTGAAGGTTTAACGGAGTGAGAACCGTGAAACTCGCTCCTCAGGTATGTAGCAAGCCACCCGCGTCAACAAAGAGCTACCTTTTCTTTGGTGTAGTTGGTAGTGGCAAGTCAGAGGTCGAGGGTTTGAGCCCAGCGAGTGGCGGACTATACCCTTGGTGACGGAGCGTGGCCACGTCTGTTACATTCCCGCCACATTGGTGCCGTGACCCGTATTCACTAGGTTAGCATCAGCTAACTGCCTGAGTGAGTTTCAAAGGGGTGAGTGTAACAGAGTGAGAACTGTGAAACTCGCTCCGTAGGGTTATATATAATGCCACCTATGTCAACGAAAGGCTAGCTTTTCTTTGGCGTAGTTGGTCTTACTTGGCAAGTCAGAGGTTGTGCGTTCGAGCCCAGCGAGTGGCGAACGACACCTTGTTGTGACGGAGCGTGGCTACATCTATTACATACCGTCACACATGGTCAGGGCTATGGCATCGTCTGTAGACCTGTTGGACCTGTTTGACTAGCAGCTCAAAGGACTTCATGATGACAGAGGTCAGTGCTATTGGGCGATAGTCGTTCATGCAGGTGACCTTGGTGTTCTTGGGCAAAGGGACAAGGGTGGTCCTCTTGAAGCAAGTGGGGGGTACAGACAGGTTGAGGGAGAGGTTGAAGGTGTCACTGAAGACCCCTGTATGAAACATACAAGAAATATCTAAATTTACACACATTTGTTTTCAATGATATAGGGGTCACAATAACAAGCAGTTGTATAATGTTTACAAAATGTCCCTCTGCTTTAGGGTCCTAAACTAACACTATACTACTCTATAGTATTGTGAGAACAACTGATTATTTACATAACATTGGAGGGTGGGAAGACATAATTCACACAAAATAGGGGCGGAGCAAACAAATACAATCTTGCAGAGCAGCCTTATAAAGTATTTCTCTTGACACTATCTGGGCTCTCTCAATTGAAAAGGAGCTCTAAGTAAAGTCTGCTGTCAATTATGTTTTGTCACAGGTCTTTGACAGTGAAAGTGACAGAGCAGAATGAGTCTGAGGCAAAGGATAATGTTGAGGACCCTGATTATGAGGCATCCTCTGATGAGAATAACACTCTTAGTATCAACCGTCCTGTTATGGCTCAACCACCAGCATACAAATTACCTTCCAAAAATGTACATTTATTATGGTCCCCTCCCCACTTGAATGATAGGGTAGACTTAGTGCTGCTAATATCATCAAAGTGGTTTCAGGGGCCACCAGACACACTGTCAACCAAACAACTCCATCAATTGTAATGTAATGTAATGTAATCAATTGAAAAGGATATATTGGAGATGATGAACAGAGGGGAGGCACGTGTATGGGGACAGTTCCAATATAAAGCCAATACAAACAGAAAACATATTTATTTCCAATGGTAGGTAATTCAATTGGATTTTATTGTGATTTGCATATTTCCATAGCTGGGCAAAAGGTAGTTTTGATGCATAAAGGGGGTGGGTCGTGGGCGTAATTTTGTATTTAAAAGGCTATTTAGATGTGTCAACAAACAAACATAAAGTACCTGACACAAAAGAATCTGGGTATAAATCTGATTCCGGGGGTTAAAATTGATCCCTACATCCTCTCTGGTAGGATGCTGTGACTGACAGTCTGTCCCTGACACTCATCTACAACCTCTGTTATTGTGAATCTTTTTTTTTAAACGTACAGACGATATGCTGGAAAAACTGGAGATTGAGAATGACCTGCAGCTCCTCATGTTGCTATGTACAAAAGTTTCTCTCCAGTATTGAATATATGGAATTTGGTGTGATGGTGGTTAGCTAACATACTCCCTGATGCAAACAGAACACTGGTTAAATGTAACTTTAAGACTTAGACAAACCTGTTGCTTCACTGAGTGACTAAAGTAAGACTGACTTAGATAGCTTGTTGTGCTTTGCATCACATAAATCACATTACTAAAAACATGAGTGTACGGAAATCAGAAGAGAGGCATTTCAAAAGTATGGTGAGCATTGCATTGTGAAAGACAATTGCTTCACATGAAAGGTATTTCTCTGAGACATGTACTGATAAGGTGTGGTTAAAAAGTGTTATTTTTGTGTTCAACTTTGTCAATTCAACATTTGAACAGTAAAACATATAATTGAACAGTAAAAAAGCCTGTCTGCTTAAAGCTGTGTGCTAACTGTTGTGAGGTTTTCCCACATACTTACGAAAATACTGTAGTACCAAAGCGACCCAAAAAAACTAGAATATAATTTTGCCGTCTGACCCATATCTATTTTCATCACACACTACTGTGGACCTTCACAGGAAAAAACTACCTACAATAACTGTCTAACACAATCTCTGAACACTGTCTGTCTCTTCCTCCTTTCATTCCGTTTGTTAGATCCTATTGAGGGACTAGTGAGGGATGGTGGTGCAATAGGTGAAACAGAGGGAAGGAGAGAAGAGAGGAAGAGGAAGGAGAGAAAAGACAAAGATGTCTGGTCTGAAGGGGAAAGCGGAGGGATACAGTGCTTCCCAAGGTGTGGTGGAGGCAGGGGCGTCTTAATAGCACTTGAGTCCCCTGGGCTATGGACTTTTTTGAGGCCCCCCTCCAGATAAACGCAAATGTCAATAGTTTTGTCTTGGTAGCAATTGAGTTGCTTGTATTTTTATTTACGTTCCGTTGAACGGTTTAGGCTGAAATTGGCAAAAAGTGCCGTGTCAACAAAGGGAACTTTGTGTGCTAGCCTACGTCACAATTTCAGCATACGCTAGCAACGATGCATGGATACAACGTGCATTGCTGCACAGCAAGTATCGTATCGTGCCATGGTGTACTAACATCATTATACATTTAAGCAATTCAAGACTTGCATGTACAGTAAGTAATGTCACATTAAATAATGTATTTAAACTCAAACTTGTGTGGTGCGTCGCTGTCTTCAATGCCACAGCCTAAAATGTAAAATAAACGTTTTTAATTTCCGGCGCATTCAAACAATCCCCTCAGTGTAATTTGTCTAGCAACAGCAGCTAGGCTAGCTTGCTTGTAGCACAATTCACCTTCTCCACGCAGGGCTCTTGACTGAGACCAAAAAGTCGCGTTTGGGGGCATATTTTCAGTTAGCAGATGGAGATACTGTTTGAATCGCGATTACATCTGAAAAATACTGCCGGTGACAACGTTGTTAGAATAGCTTGTCTCAAAGGGGGTTCAGCTTGTTTCATATTAAATGGACCCATCTGCAACTGACGCAAGCAAGCACACCGAAATTGTACCCTCTTTAGTTTTTGTTACATTTTGTTACATTTTGTTTAGATAAGGGGGAGATGCGCTGTAGAGCAGGGTAATGACACCACGAATACGGACGTTTATCATCATTATTATTTTGTATTATTATTAAGGCCCCTGATTGGTCGAGGCCCCGGGCTTAAGCCCAGGCCCAGGTAAGCCCGTGCATTAAGGCGCCACTGGGTGGAGGAATAGGGCAGGTCCCTAGGGGTGGTGCGGTCCTCCTTGTCTCTGAGCAGGTTGGCAAACATGACCACCAGGTGGTGCTGACAGTCCAACTCCATCATGCCCAGCAGAACCAGCTGAAACACCATGTCTATGATCCACACAGACCCCATGTTTTCTAAGGTATGTTAGATTAACTTCAAGTTGGCATGTGTGTAGACTTTTCAAGTGGTGATAACCTTTTAGGGTGACATAAATCAAGGTCACCCAAAGTCTTATACTGTTGGTGAAGAGATGATGTGTCAAACACCTTTTGTGCTTCAGTTGCCAGCCTGCCTAGTAGCAGGCGAACTGCCTCCAACATGGACTCTATGCTGTCAGGATAAGTACACCGAATCTGGGGACAAACATGGGTGATCAGAATAACTAGCTAATGCAATAAATTCTACCACAGGAGTTAGCAAACTGTGTGTGTTGATGTTCATTGTAGAGAACATCAACACACAGGAGCTAGCTAGCTAGTAGGTACTCACTGTAAAGGCCTGTCTGAGAGCAGCCACCCTGTAGAAAGGTCAACGAACCATCATCAACAACATATGCTCCTAAGCCATGGTCACAAGGACAACCAGAATCCTTAGTGTGATCCAAGTGGGAGTCCTGCTCATCAAAGTCCTCATCTAGGACTGGTATCTTTCCTGATCCTGGAACTGGTCCTAGTCCTCATCCTCGGTCCAGCCCTCATCCTCCTCATCCCAGTCATCCTCAGAGGAGTCCAGGTCGCAGTCCTGGTCCTCATCCTCTGTCTAGTCCTCCCTGTGGGTTGGGGTTTTTTTGGACACCCAGGAGGTTCTGGCTGTGGTGCGCAGAATCACATCTGGACCCACCACCATGCTGGCCTCCATGATCGATACCTCAGTTTGCTGGTGGACAGGAGACACACACACATACACACACACATTTAAGAGTCTTAAAAGGATGAATCAGCTTAATAAGACCAAGTGTGAAAGGTACTATCTATCTATCATAAATGTTGCAGGTCTTACCTTGTGGTCAGCCAGAAACGGGACATTCATCTAGGTCTTAGAGCACACGTGAGACTGATACTGTCTCACCTGGCTGCCAATGAGCTGTAGAGGAGAGGAGATACAAGGAAGGATGAGCAACAGAGTGCTGCGTAACTGATCTAGTACAGCTTCAGATACAGCCTGAACAGGAAGTCACTCTGTTGTCATCTGTCACACTTCAGGAAATCTTACCTGAACTCCGCTCACCACCATCACCATGGTAATCCTTGCAACAGCACACCGAGGAGAGGACATGTTCAGACAGGCCCTATGTGTACCTGTGTGTGAGTGTGTGTGTGCACTTACATTTGGAGTGAGCCTGGATCTCTCCTGAGACATATTTGGGTTTTACTTGACTCGCTGCGCCACAGAGCACTTTCCATAGAACTGAACGGGGCGCCTTCTTTAAAGAGCTTTGTTGCTTGGTCGAGTTATACAGGTCAATGCAAGAGACTTGATAGATGACAACATTCCCCGGCTCCCACAGTTTGCGCCGTAGACACTCATGGATGAAGCGTATACCATATAAGTTATAATCCATATTTATGCAATGGTGTTGTGGCATGATTTAGTGTAGGGTTGCCAACTTTCTCAACCCCAAATGAGGGACACTTTCTTCCAGGTGCGCACACGCACATGCATGTGCACCAACAGCTGACCAACAATAACGGAAATCGCAAGCTTTCATTAGCCATAAACCATCCACCTGGAAGAAAGTATAACTCGACCAAGCAACAAAGCTCTTTAAAGAAGGCGCCCCGTTCAGTTGTATTATATTTAATCCTATTTTTATTGCTTTCCTACAGGTACACTTACACTTAAAGATTCATGTTGTGTAATTGTAATTTGCTTAACTACATGCTCTTATGGTTTCTTCCCTTTAGCACTTATTTTTGGTTGTTCACAATGTGTACTTTTGTTTTTGGCAACCTGCAATGCTTTGGGGCTATCTTGTTGTTATTATCAGTGACCTGTGCACTTTGTAAAGCTCTCTCTTGGAAGTTGCTTTGGATAAAAGCGTCTGCTAAATGAATAAATGTAATGTAAATGTACTAATTTCAGTGTAATTTTGGCAAACCACTAATAGCTACTCGATTGGATGTATTCTAAATAGTAATAGTCAAGACAATTATTACAAGTTTCTCCTTTTGACACACAATAACGCTCACCTCAACAGCGGCCGGAGTCCATCCCGAAAAAGCAACAATCGTGTCCCATGGGAACGTTTGCGTGAGTTTTTGCGCGTTTACAGCCTATTGTCCGGTGAGGCTGTGATTGGTATACGGGACTGGAGCTGTCACTGACGGGACAAATCGAAATCACCCATAATTTGGGATGTCCCGGACAATTCGGGACGGTTGGCAACCCTAATTTTGTGTGTCTTTGTGGCGTTCCCTACATGGCTTTCTATATGAGCGCGTGAGCCTGAATGCGCAACCCCACTCTGCGGATTCGTCGAGCACGAAACAGGTGACTTTGGAGTCGGAACTACTTTACCCACCATGCTTAGCGAATAGCGACGTCAATAAGGAAGTGCGAACTTACGAGTACCTAGTTTAATCAACTTGTATAAGAATCTTTGATATAGACAGTGTTATTTGGAAATCATCAAAAATAATTCCGTACTTATGGCAGATATGTAAACAAGGTAGGAATCTTTGCAATCATCTTGTTTTACTGTAATATTTTACTAGCGAGCTGGATCTGCTATCAATATCATAGGTTCTCTTCAAATAAACCTTGCACAAGGTCAGCCAGGGACAGTATATAGGTTACTGGCCCTCTTGCTGCTTTGGTAGATATAAGGGCAATCTGAAAATCAATTAACTCAAAACTCATCCTTGATTTGCAAATTAGACATCGCCAGGGGACATCAGAGTTCTGATCTTTCAGCAGTCTAACTTCCCCTATGATCCCTTAGGATTTACTGTTTTACTTTGGTATGGGTCTGTGAATGAGAGAGTTTGTGAGAGGGGAGAGAGATTCTTCAGCATACCTGTTCAACATTTTAGTTTTCCTTGTTGTATAGGTTTTGTGCTTGTGGTAAAAAAACAAAAGTAAGCCAGTGCCACTTGGACAGCTTTCACCTGTCCTATCAAGGTTCTTCCACTTGGGCTTATTGGTCGCTCTAGCAGCATTCCCGTTATGAATGTCTGCTTCACTGTTTTCTTCTACTGGCAGATGTACGGATGCAGTATCCCCCATCTCCCACCTGCTCTGAAACAAATGACTTTCTACCTTTAAGCCAACTAAGAGTAGAAGAATGTGGAAGTGAAAGAGCAATTGGCAAACTGATACAAGAACTTAAATCACACATCATTGTAAGTATCAACTAAATACAAAGAGCTACGTGGAGGTGTGGTTTGGAAACTTTAGGGGGATTTGAATGATATTTTAAGGAAACAAATCAGTCTTGTATTGGTGTTCAACTAGTGACAATTGCAGTTGTGACTTTGGTACAAGGAAGTGATGCAGATCTGTTGATGTAAGTTAAGAGTTATTTTGTCATTTGAAATGGAAAATGTATATTTCATTTATTTGATTAGCTTTTGGATAGAGTGCACATTTGCTGGTTCCTCATTACTAGAACCATTGCAACCAATTGGGGCTATTTGGTTTATTGTTGTTTGCCTTATTTGATAACTTTGTACAGCACTTTGGTCGGCGTTGGCAGTTTTTAAATGTGCTTTATAAATAAACTGACTTGACTATTATAAAGAAATAACTGGTATAGAATGCTGGTACTATTCCGAGTCTCACTAATGTCTGTAATTAAAGTCACTTTTAATAGGAATACTGGAAAGCCTTCCTGTCTAATTGACATTTCCATTGTCACTCAATTTACTTCTCCGAGCTTTTGTTGACTGTTGCTACTAGGTGACAGACATCCTCAGGATGAAGTCCACGGTGTCTTTCTACCTGTGCTATCTGCTGTGCCTGTGCCTCGGAATGGCCTGCGTGATATGTGTGTGTTACTGGAACGCCCAGTGGAGAGGGGGCTTTGCCTGGGATGGATCAGCCCTTCAGTTCAACTGGCACCCTGTCCTCATGGTCACAGGTCTGGTGGTCTTGTATGGCAACGGTAAGACCGTCTGTTGTGGCCGGTTTCATAACCTGTCAGTGCTGCTTTTGTGTTTTCTATTCCCAGAAGAGAGAAGTGAAAACGGAAGATTTGAACACTGCGTGCGGTGGTCATAAAATCCTTCCTCTAAACGTTTTGTCTCGTCCCCCGTACCCTCCTATTCTATAGGAGCTGTGTTGTACCGTGTGCCCCTCACCTGGGGCGAGAACAAGCTGCCCTGGAAGCTTCTGCATGCTGGGGTATTGCTGCTGGCCTTGGTCCTGTCATTCCTGGGGCTCTGTGCCGTGTTTGGAAACCACAACAACAATCACATTCCCAACCTGTATTCCCTCCACAGCTGGGTCGGCATATGCACCACAGCCCTCTTCACTACACAGGTATCCACAGTATCCAAGCACAAACAACAACCTGTTATTTCCCTTCTCGTTTGTTGTCTTGCACATACTCTGAACTGGTCGTGACCAGCTGTCGGGCTTGGGAACACGTTCTCTGAGTGTGACTGTTCCTGGGTGCTTTTCTTCAGTGGGTTGCAGGACTCGTTGGATTTCTTCTGCCCTGTTCTCCGATGTCATTCCGCAAGCTGCTGAAGCCTGTCCATGTGTGGCTGGGAGCTAGCATACTGCTCCTTAGCATCGTGTCGTGCATCTCAGGGATCAATGAAAAGCTATTCTTTGCACTGTACGTTCTATACTTATTTGAAAGAGGTTCCATATAGTTTGTACCCAGATAGATTTGTTTCAAATTCCTGCAAATATGTTACAGAATTTAAGCTTCCTTTTCATCTGATATATTCATATGGTAGGTTGATGTAGAAATATAAATTGTTTTCAAAGTGTATTCTTTACTTTAGGAAAGCCAACACCAATGGGACCAAGCCATATGCAATGCTGCCACCTGAGGCAGTGTTAGGCAATTCATTGGGGGCCTTGATTGTAGCCTTTGGCTTGGTTGTCTTGAAAATCCTGTCCAATCCCAATTGGCAGCGGCCAGAGCCCAGAAGTAATGAAGCAACCTACAGGGTGAGAGCAAAATGTAGTACATAATAAAACTGGCACTGTTGATCAAAATACATGTTATTTGGAAAATAATTACGTAAAACTGTCAGAGAAAATGATTGTCCTATGTAACTTATCCACAGCCACTGCTTCAAGAAGACACCTGAAGAGACTCGAGGGATACAGAACATCCCTGGCAGTCTGCTAACCTTCCTACTATTACACCTTTCTGGACAATCCTGCAAATATTTGTCTTATTTCTAAAATATTTAGTTTACCAAAACATGATTTTTGCACAAGTAAATACACTCAGAGTATTGTAAGTTATTTGTTTAAAATGTTTCTTCAATCATTTATGTTGTTTTTTTTCCAAAGGGCCAAGCTATCTGATCCTACCAAGAGCCTGTACAGCAGCAATATCAAACTGTCTAGTTAAATATACACTTTAATACATTCGTCATCCACATCAAAGATTCAGTCTAAACAATTCCCCTTAGTACCAGGACTTGTGCTTGAGGGTAGACTTTCCTTTGAACTCACTCAAAAATGCAATGAAAGAAGACAACATACTGAATTATGAGGCCTTGTCTTGGCATTATAACAAATGTGAATGTGTTTTTGTGATCGTTGTGAAGCTAACTTCTATAAATAATTTTGACTTGAACATATTCTTTTGGGGAGGTTTGTTTACCAGTTTAGGATCTGCAGCAGTTTTTATGTACCCTCTTAATCTGTTACCTCACAATTGTCAATCTGCAGTTATAAACCACCCTGAGGGTGTCCATAATAAATAGGTGTGGTCCAACGTTTCAGGCTAAATTCTACTTTTCAAGATAGTCTTGAAAACAGTGATCTACTGCATTAACTGAGAAGGCAGGTGTTCAGGTCGAGATTGTCTCAGGGTATCCCAGGAATGTGAGCAGTTAATGTCTTGCTGTGAGCTACATGACCATGCAAGGAGGAGTTGCCACAGACGTTGATGGGGTTATATTTTCAAGAGACAATTCAGTCTCTTGATCCAAAACAGACATTTCACCCTGACCCGGTCCGATATAGTATCAAGCCACATGTCTTTGACAATGTGAGGCAGTTGATATGCGTGGCTTAAGACATGTTGTAGATATTGGCGATTCCTGGTGTTGTGTCAGTGATGAGATGCCAGTTAATTGCGTAATTTCACAGTTTTTTTTTTTTTTTTGAACTTCTTTTTATTTCCTTTTATCAAATGCAGTCATACAGTACATCACATCGTTACATGAAATTAAGTGCTACGGGTACAAGTCTTAGTCTAGTGGGGTTAACAGTCCACGGATGTCTTGGGCCCAAACCATCCGGATCAAGGATTATCAGGATTGAGTTACACATTAACATTGTCCACAAACACAATACATCACACATGACATGTAATTTCACAGTTTGATCCGTATTTCTGACACAAAACCGTCTGTATCCCAGTAGCATGGAGAATGCCTGGCGGAAGTCTGTGTTGAAGGTGACACACAGGAGTTGACCAAGATGGTGTAGGTCAGGATTACAGAAGGGGACCATAAAGTTCAGGATGAAGAAAGGGAGCGACTGGCAGACAAATGCTTCTGTGAGAATGGAGAGAGCCTTGAGTACCTTGGTCCATCTTCAAAGAAGTCTTCAGGGGCTTCACTACAGTCCTGGCAGCTTCAGGAGTGCCGCACGTTCTTGTGTAGAAATCAGCTGGATCTGTCTCTAAGCGATAAAGGAGATTCGAGTGTACGTGACAATCATCATGGTGACAGACGTGTGGAATCTGGTCTGGGAGGATGTGATGGCATGGGTGCGATTTAAGCTTGTGTTACACCTCTAAGCAGACCCTCTCTCCTCCAGTCCCATATATGTCCCCTGGGCTTCATGCCAGCTTAGCTGCACAGCAATGAAAGAAATGAGAACAGAGTCCACGCCACAGCAATCATGATCAAAGCTACTTAGTATGTCACCTTCTGCTTGTTGTTAAAGGGGCCCGCCAAAGCCTAATATAGATCCACACGGATGATGCACAAGTTGAGGATGGAGATGGTGGGAGACATCGAAGACCACCCACACCTACGAAAAGCTTCCGAAGGGCAAAAAGCTGGCCACTTCCTTCTGGGCATGACCATCGTGGCCACAAAGAGATCCGGCCTGAAACATCACAAACGTACTCAACCTTGGAACGCAGATGGGGGAATCTGACCACAGCGGAGCACGCCAGGGCGTTCCCCAGACACGTGCTGAAGACCAACACGTAGAGCCCACAGCCTGTGAGAGTCACCAGCCCTGACCATACTCTGCTTTCAGTATCGTTGCCCATGTTCTGCAATGTTTCACAATATTTACTGTGTAGAATGAGTGACGATAGGCAGTTTCTTTAGAGAACTTTGTCACTTTATTTGCCCTCTCACACACTAGGCATAACACGTGATGCCATCCTTTGTAACTCTACTACTGTCATAAAGACAAAAAAAACGGAATGAATGGTATGATGAGAACAATCACTGCCACCCCCCAGGGGCGTCTTAATAGCACTTGAGGCCCCTGGGCTATGCCCCCCCCCCCCCCCTAATCATATAATCAAATATTCTAAAGTTTTGTCTTGATAGCAATTGAGTTGCTTGTGTTTTTATTTGCATTCCGTTGCACCGTTTAGGCTAAAATTCAGTTTTCGTGGCATAAAGTGCCTTGTGTCAACGAAGGGAACTCAGCAACAGCAACTAGGCTAGCTTGCTTGAAGCACAATTCAGCTTCTCCATGCAGGGATCTAGATTGAGACCAAAAAGTCACGTTTGGGGGCATATTTTCAGTTAGCAGATAGTACTGTTTGAATCCCAATTCCATCTGAAAAATACAGACAACGTTTTTAGAATAGCTTGTCTCAAAGGGGTTTAGATTGTTGTTTCATATTAAATGGACCCATCTGCAACCGACGCAAGCAAGCACACCCTACAATTTCCCCAGAAATTGTACCCTCTCTAGTTTTTGTTACATTTTGTTTAGACGAGGGGGGGGGGGGCTCCCTCCACATACACCAGCTGATGCCACTGTAGAGCAGAGTAATGACACCACGAATACGGACGTTTATCATCATTATTATTAAGAGGCCCCTGATTGGTCGAGGCTCCGGGCTTAAGCCCAGGTAAAGCACGTGCATTAAGGTGCCACTGCCACCCCCTCCTCCTCCCAAGTCACATATCATCTGAAAAAAGAAAAAAAGTACTCAAAATGTTTGACTGTGCCGGAATTAGTCTATGCATATCGTAAAAATAAGAAAACAAAGTATATCAGTATGCGATTCCTTAACTCTCATGTTGACATCAACAGGCCTCCATCTACAATGCAACAGCTAACATGCTAACAGCATTATAGAATTCCTGAAATCCAGTCACAGCTTTTGATTTTGAAGTGCCACCCCATGATTTTCAGTTTCCCCCCCTCTGAAAAATGTCTGGGGGTGCCACTGGTGAGAGCTGCAAGTGGTAGAGATACTTCCTCCTCTACCGTCTGCACTCTGATTGCTGGAACTCAGGAAGATAGGTTGTGTCCTTGATCAAGGGACTTTAATTAAACTGCTCCAGTAGTGCTGCTCAGTGTGTTCTTCTTGGTGTCCCACCCTCATTTGGTATGCAAGTAAAGGTATCTGTAGAATACATTTTCTGAAATGTTTTAACACATCTATCAGAAACATTGCACAAGGCGGCAGTAGATTGAACTCAGTCAGTCATCAACACACAACAATCGGGTGGTTTATCGGATTGATCTACAGATCATGCACGCACAGTATCCTACAATTAAACAATTCTCAGACGTCTTTGTCATCTAAAATACCAACATAAAGAAATTGGCTAGGTCGGTTCAGAACCGCAGTATAAACACGTACGGTACCCGAGATATAAGGATAACGACGCTATATGATCACATTGCTCCTTGGAATTAATTTCGATGGTCCTCCGTCCACCTGTGATGTCATTGCAGCAGTGGGCGTGAAGGGGCATGACCATGAGGCGTAACTTTGTCGGAAGCGGCATTGAAATTGGAGGGTTAGTGAAAGTTAAACCGAGGAGCCTCTTTAACAGGCGCTCTACTATCTGTGGGGACTTTCGTGGAAAAGCGAATTTACAAGCGTCATCTATTGTCACATCGTGCATTTTCAAACTAGGATCCACAGAATTTCAGGACGATTTTGAAGAGGGAAAAACTTATCAAGGCAAGTTAAAACAACAAGGGAATCACTGCGATAACAATATATATATAGAATTGTGTTCTAAGAAAGTGATCGTATCAGCTAACTTCAGGTCAGTAAAACATTTTTTTCAATAAGTTTTAAGGTTTTATGAGCATCATGGAGATTATGGCTTTTATTAAGAAAACCACACCAGTCACATCCTTTCGGGATATTCCTGATGGTACGGTTTAAGGGAGTGTTTTCGTGTTACTTTTAAAAACCTACTTATTGACTGTAAGATAAAACGAAATACTGTCTTTGTCTCACCATATTGCTGGTCCGCTACAAAGGTACAGCCTATTACATGGCCTAAGTTAACGTGGTGTATTACATTTTTGTGTAATTTTTTATTAATCAATAAGATGAAGATACAAGCAGATTCAAAGGGTAGTTAGTTAGAAATCTGACCAGACATTTTGACCTTTGAACCTGATCCACTGATCCTGCATTATTTTTCACCATGGTCCCTTCAAGATGGAAGGGTCATTTAAAATTATGGTTAAGACCCGCTTGGCAACCATTCTTGAACCCTAAAATCTAAGCAAATGTTTTACAAATCACCATTATCAAAAGGCCTGATTGACATCATTCTCAAACCTGTATGAGCACTTTTGTGGTTGTGGTAAATTCCCTTTATAGCAGGATAGGTCTATATCTGTTTGGTTGCATAAATGGTTAAAATGGGGAAAATATATCTCAACTGTGAGTTCCTCTGACCAAATTGGTTTTCGCTTAGACCCAAAGGTGTTAGAGTTTCCTGGATACATCCCTTTGTTGATAGACTGTTGCTAGGAGGCACTTCCCAGGTCATGGGGATGATCTTTGACTTGTCTCCGTACCTCAAGGAAAACGAAAAACATCTGTGACACTGAACAACAGCTTACTGTGGGGATCACATGCCCAGCTGCCCTCTCAATCTAGTCTGGGTGCAAGCATGTCTAAAATGCCAGCCAGCAGACAATATTTGGCTAGATTAATTGACACGTTCTTGACCTTGGTACAATGCATGATTTTCACATCTTCTGCAGTTTATAGATTTAATCAGTGGTGAGGTTTGACTGGGCCCTCTAGCTGTGTTTGAAAATCCTAAGCCTCTGGACTGAGTCCCAGCTCTTGCTCTCGGTTTTGTAATGTGTGTTTTGTAACTTGTGCAACGACCGCTGCCACGTTCTCAATGAGGAGCGAGGAGATGCAGGGGAGACGGAGAGTCATCCTCTCCACCGACTCAATGTTCTCATGTGGCTGATATGAAAGCCAGAACAGGCTACTAATACACGCTCCAGTGAATCTAGAGAAGTACTGCTATACCGTAGAAGGACACATACCATCTGATTGAAGCTGCTCAGTGCACGTCAGGCTATGTTCATATTGTAAAAAGAAATAATATAATCACCACTTTTTCTTGTGGGTAGTGAGGATCAGAGATATGTTCAAATTGCAGCGTGAACATTCTAAAGGTTCTAAGGGACATGTTGGAGCAGAGGTGACTGAGATAGACATTATTTTGCTAAATAAATGTGTCATTAAACTGTACCCATAAACAACTAAAGTGTGCTTATGACCCCTTGAAATCAGGGTTTTGTGTAACTTTAGAAGTTTGTTATTCCAGTAAACAAATAGTCTGTAAAGACAATTTGTTCAGAAACGCTGTCTAATGGTTTTGGACTTCATAAACCTAACAAAAAAAAATAAAATTCCCATAAAAACCCTGAAGAAGTAACCCTGCAAGTAGCAGAGGAATTTTAATAAGTAGACTTCTCTCTTCCTGATGTGTGCTCTCCAGGAGATACAACCCACTGCCAGCTGTCCTCTAAGCTGCCCCATCATGCAAACCTCCTGGTCGCTATCCTGCTGCCTAGCCACTCTACTTGGCCTGCTAGCTCCCTGCCTCGGCCAGTATGAGCACCTTGGCTACCCGCTCGGCTACCCAGACCCGGAGCAGGAGCTGTACTCTGCCCCAGAGCTGCCACCTGACACGCCCAGGATCCAGCTCCGTCTGTCAGGGGACAAACGCAAGCACAACGAGGGACGCGTGGAGGTGTTTTACAATGGCGAGTGGGGCACGGTCTGTGATGACGACTTCTCCATCCACGCTGCCCAGGTGGTGTGTCGAGAGATGGGTTACCTGGAAGCCATTTCCTGGTCCCCATCCTCCAAATATGGAAAAGGAGAGGGTAAGATGGATTGTCTATTAAATCACAATTCATAATATATGTGCCATATAGTAATTTGGCTGACTTGTTCCCTCAGCCTAATTCAAAATCTTTAAAATGTTTGGAGTTTATTATCATTTATGATCTGGACATTGTTACGATTTATATTCCGCAGGTGCAATTTTGCAATGACTGACAAGGTGTTTAAGATGAATTATCTAAGCTCCGACTCATTCCCCTCAACAAGTTGTTCAGAAGAAGTAGTTGTAGAGTATTCAGATGCAGGAGAGATGTCGTGGTCAGGGTCAGTTGTGGGTGGAGTGGTTATGGTTCGTTGGGGATGGGTTTGTTGTGGTCAGGGTCAGTAAGGGTGGGGTTTAAGTGGGGAGTGTTAATTGGGGTTATAGTAGTTAAGGTGGGTTATGGATGGGGTTATAGTGGTTAGGATTAGTTGTGTGTGGGGTTGTAGTTAAGGTTTATTGTGCCACCTGCTAATCCTCTGAGTCCTCAGTCTTCCAGGACTTGTGATTGTCTGCATGTCTCAGGTGGGGACTTCTCCCACCTGAGAGTTCAGATGTTCAGATGTTTCCACGTTGTGCTGAGAACTTCTCTTTGTTCCAGGGCGCATTTGGTTTGACAATGTCCACTGCTCTGGGAAAGAGAAGACCCTGGCACTCTGTTCATCCAATGGGATAGGAGTATCCGACTGCAAGCACACAGAGGATGTGGGCGTGGTCTGCAGTGACAAAAGGATTCCGGGATTTAAGTTCATCAACACCTTGACTAACAATGTGGAGGTAAACTTGATTCCCCTCTTTTAACGGTACACCCTTGCTTTTGAGTTGGGATTTCTGTTAGTTGTGATTGTCAACTGATATTTTGACTTTAAAGAAAGTTGAAGCATTTATTGTAAACACCTCACTAGATAAGCCCAGCAGTCTCTATTATGCGTTATGCAGGCATATTGACATTCCATTAACAATCATTCTCGTAGTCTCATAATCAGTGTTGGGGGTAACGCAATATGTAGCTAGTATAACACGTTACATAATATTATTACTTAACTGAGTAACAACGTAATAAAACTCGTTACTTTTTGACATTGAGTAATATTATTACAGTTACTTATTTAAGTAACTTGCGTTACTTGTCCAAGTTACTGCATGAATTCAACAAAGGACTTAAATAGACTTATAAATACAGATTGCCCAAACGACCCTTCCAGTAGCCTAATGTTTGCCTTTGAGTCACGCTGCAGGCAAACACAACAGCAATCATGGCCGCAGAACGTGTTACGTTTTCGGCATGGAAATATTCAAACTTCACTTCAAACTTCTCGAAAGTGTCCACAGAGAAACGAAGCTGGAAGTTAGCGAAAAATCCACTTTAAACCATAAGACAGATGGCGAGCCGTTTCAACAACTCGCTACTAAAAGTAATAGTAAAAGCAGAGTGCAAATTATACAATGACAATCGGGGGGTCAACTTCTTCTCCAGGGCGTTAAGTAATATTTACGATTACAGGTAAGAACGATATATAAATTTATCGACCCCCAGACCTGTTGTTTTGACCTCTTTTAGGGGGGTCCAAGTCTTAATTAGGGGTTTCAAACCCCCCCCGTAATTCCCACACTGAGTAAAAGTAATGTAATAAGTAATAATATTACTTTGTACAGAAAGCAATAATGTAACTTAATCACACTACTCTTAGTGAACAATAAGTAATAACTAATATGTAATTTTTTTGAGTAACTTCCCCCAACACTGCTCATAATTATACTACCGTTTCTTATCTTCATTAGAGATTATAATGAAAACATGTATTTGTATTAGAAGCAGCTGTTTAAAGACTGCCAGTGTACCCCTCCAGGCACTGTGTTCTGAACAACTTGTGTGTCCAACCACACAAAATGTCCAAATAGCCTGCAGTTGAAGTCTGCCAGTGAGAGTGAGGCTAACTGGGAGCTGTGAGGCTTCACACTCATATCTCAGTTCCCGTTGCTGGGTTCTTCAAGGCTTCAGTGAGCACCACATAGTGGGCCATCCAATCAGCCTGGGGGCAGCAGCCACCACAGGCAGCATGTTATCTTACTGCTCTCTGCAGACCTCATGTCCACATTCCAGTGCTATGAGGGAGCTGTTGAACAGGGCTTTCTAGGAGAGGTTTTGCTCAGATGAAATAGTACGTTTTCCAAAGGCCTCTCAAAACATGTCACGGCAAAGTTAAAAGCTGATAAGAGGTTGACGGCTTTTGACTCCTTGGATCAGGGTGACTTTGGTTAATATATCCTAGCCTAGCTGAACGTGTACTAAAACTTCACCCATTGTTCTCAGAATATACCTTAGAAAGTACTCAGTGTGTGGATCTAGTATCCAAATGGCAGCTAATTATGTGCAATGGGCAATGGAAATGATGCCTCCATCCCACTTCCTCTCGTGAGGTTAGAAAAAGACAAAAGGTGGAGATTCCAGTCCTCCAGAGAGCCGGAGAGGTCTAGACGTCTGGAGGCAGCTTCTCTCGTGTCTCCAGCTGGGACACTTACTGAGAAAAACTCAACTTTTCCATCTTCTAACAGGGGACATGTGGGCTCCACTGAAGTACTGTAAAACACAGCCAGACACGTGTGCACACACACACACGTGCACACACGCAGCCCTTTACTGCAGACCCCGCTTTATCATCTGGAAGTGGTACAGGGGTTAGTCACCGTGGCAGATCTTGGCGGTTGTGGGGGGTGGGGAGGGGGGGGGGGGGGTGGGTATGACGACAGACTGGTGTGGTTTCTGTGGAGGACAACAAGGACAGCACCTGGGTACTCAATGAGGGGTAGGGGATTAGGTCATTCAACATCGGCTCCATTTTTAGAGCCCCTCTTGCCCTTTCACAGTTTGGTACGTACACGTGGCGATGACTTTAGAACTATACCTGGCCAGTCAACCCAAATGTTATAGTTGTGAGTTAAGAGAGAGGTGCGACTCGAAGCTTGCACTCACGTGTCATCGACCTTTGGTTTCGGAGGCTATTTTGAACACATTCCTCTGGGATGGGAATGTCTTTGTCCTCTTGGCAACTAAAATGGAGATATTGTATTTTTAAGACATGTTTTGTACACACCTCCCAGATTTCTAATCTAAATTGGATTAGCGCTATGAGAGTGATATGAGGGTTAAATATAACTGGTAACATGAGGGTTAAATACAGGTTGAATATAACTGGAACATAATCCTTCTTTGTGTTTGAACTGAACAAGTTGTTTCTTTGTGGTCAGTGGAGTTTATGGGTTTGTATGGTTTCCAGCTCACTCAGCTGGACAGTCAACAGGAGAGAAAGACAACAAGCTGTCTCCAGTCATATCTTATATAAGGCATGTCTGAGCCTTGGGCAATATGTTTTCTTACTATGCTGTCATTGGCTGAGAGTGAGCGTGTCCTCCTATAACCTTTTAGCTTGTTGGTAAAGGCAGGCTAACTAGAGAGAGCCCAAAAGTGAATTTCTATATTTTTTGTAGAGGTCTGACTAGTGGTCAAGCACATTCATTACATTCCACTTTAAACCAAACTCAACATGGAAAATTCCTCAGTGTTTATGAAATGTTTTCTGGCAACACGTACAGGTCAGCCTTCTCACGTGTGCATCAATGCAGGATCTGTATTCACGTTCATGTGCACTGATGCTTTGAAGTTTTGTGAATAACTTTCTCAGATGTATGCCTGTCAACATTTCATCAAAAGAAACACTCTTTGGGCTGAAGTTGAATTTGGGTTGTGGAAAATCCATACTGGAATTAACATTTGAATCCATATTAGCCATGAAGCAGGATTTATATTAGTATTTTGAATGGATAAACAAGATAGAACACTGCTTTATTAGGAAACAGGGCACATAGTACAACTTAAAAGCCTCAGAGGAAACTTTGTTCTTCTCTGACATTTCTCAGATATATCTCCATTATCTCTCTCACAAATGTCATGCCTTGACAGGTAAAAGGTGAGCTATTGTAGGTCTTTCTCTCTATCTGTCCCACTCCCTTATCTCTCTGTACACTCTCTTCAACTTTCTCTCATGTTTACCACCCTGGTAGGTCCCTATACCTCCTCCCTGGTAGGTCCCTACACATCCATAACATCATAACATTGCGTCTTGACCCTCGACCCTTTTGCTCATACACTCATAATAGTTTGTTCAAAATGTCGATATTGTGGAAAAGATTATTGGCGCCACATTCTTTACCGCAGAGCTGACCAGAGACGTGCATACTGTTGGATGGCAACCATAGCTCTGCTGTTGTTACTTTGTAATGAACGATAGTTCTGTCAGTGTGATACATATTTCACTGAGCAGATCATCGGAATAGGACATGGTCAGAGCCATAGGACATACTAAATATGTTTCTGGCATCCTAAATAGTATGTAGTTTGGGTATTGCGATGTAGGGGCAGTTTCATCTTAACGTAGTTCACAAATGTGAAGGTGCCGGTATTTTGGGTCGCATATGGTTGGAGAATAAAAGAAAGTGGTAAATCTAACAACATAAAATTATATATATTTTTGCGTCCCAGCGCAAATGGTCAAAACACCAAAAATGACCATACTAGAGCATACATTTTAGCCATCAAATAAATGAAGCAAACGTGGTTACTGGTGTTGAATTTGTACATACATTTTTCACCCACCCTGGGTCAGACTCTCTATTTCATTAACTTCTCACACAACTGATAGATTGTGAGGCGAAGAGGCGAAGCAGCAGTTCACTCCCCAGGGCACAGTCTTCCCAACTGAATTCACACAGACTTGCTCCTACATGGCTTGCTATTGAGATAGAAGAGCTGTACAAGAAACAATTGTATAATTTTGCTTTGAGCTACCTCAAGTGTAGCAACTTGTGTAGTTGACATCTGTTTAGAATTTGTCGAATAAGGTTGTCTTTATTTCTTTTCAAGGAGCTACGGCAAGTAACACAGTGACACTGAACTCTTGTCAAGCTCTGCCTCACTATAAACACAATTTCAGGAAAGAGATAATCATCAATTTGTGTTGTGGGCTTGCAGGATAAACAGCAGCCAAACGAGGCTGGTCAGGACCAGAACACATGTTCTTGAAGCACAAGGCGTGGTAACCAGGGAACAAAGATGTCAACAATTTTCCCCCCAAAATGTACAGCACAAAGTAACTACTCACAAACCAATGTATTAGAAAACGTATTTGCAGTGTGTCACTCTTTTCCCAGGTGTCAGGATCATTTCTGGCCAGAATGCTGTTCCATTTTTATATTGGAACCATGTTGCAGGCTTTGTTTTGCAGGCTAAGACACATGATAGGTTTGTGGTCTGGATGAGATTTGAGTTCACCCGTTGGCCTGAGATTATGAAATCGGCCGCAGTCTCAGAGGTGAACACACACACATACACACAACCTCTAGTTTGTTATGAGACCGTTTTTTACACAGCATAAAACAGCAGTTGTGAAACCTTGTGGCATAAAACAAAGAAATAATTAGATGGATCTTCTTTAATGATTCTGTTGAGGTCTGTATGAATTAGTTAGCTTTAAATCATAATGACAAGACACTAGAAAATGACAGGCTAAGGCTATAGCAGGGATATCTTGTTCAAATATACATTTTACCCTGTACTGTTGAGAAGGATACTCAGTCTCGTTTGAGTCCAAGTTAACACATTGAAAACAAAATCCTCATCTGCTTCTAATAAGCCCAGTGAACATTGCTGTGTACCAAGAGTTTACAAGAGTCAGAATACATTGAATACACCATTGTTCACTATAACTACATTCATGGTTCTAGTATCAGGGAGAAGATATAGGTGAAGCTCTTCTAGACGAGATCAACAAATGAGTTAAAAGAAAACTACGTTGGGAGTCCATCCTCTTTGGTTGGGTATTTCGAATGGAAGTTGGAAGTACCAAAAGCACTGCACCACACTCCAATTCAAGACTGAGAGTTTCAAGGCTGCTTTCACTACGACGCAAATGATCTCATCGTCTGCAGTTTGGAGTAAAGCGCACCATATTATGACGGTAGCTACACAGCTGATTAACCATGACTGCAGGGCTGTTCCACGGTGTCCTCCATAGGAAGCAATGGGTTTACCACGGTACCAATGAATCCTGTCGGGGAGGCCTCAGTGTCTCAGTCGAGACAGTGGGGGCTTGATTTCTCCCTCACTCAACCTTTCCAGAGCGAAGCATCATCATCCCACTAATGACTTTTCCGTCTGCTTCTACCTTCCTCCCGGGCAGCCAAGACCCCCCTCTCCGCTCCGCCCCCTCCCAAGTCTAACTACCCCGCCTCCACCCCCTGCGCAGTCCCTCCCACTGCCCCCTCCCCAGGCCTTCCCTCCTCCTCCGCCACCTACTTAGGCCGTTTCCCCCGTCCCCCCGCCACCGCCCCCACCCTCCCCAGGGTGCACACCAAACAAGCCACATGGGTTAGACAAATCTCTCCGTGTTTCTGGTTTTCTGCTCCAACCGTCATATTCCAACAAACCTCAAAAGGCCTGTGTATTCCTGAGATGAAAACACCAAACAGGAAAGAAACGCTGGAGGAGTTACAAACCTGTAGCTGAGAGGGAGGGCAGGAGTGCGACAAGCAGTGGAACAACTTCTAGCTATCATGATGCACATACAAACAAATGATGGGAAAAATCCTCAATATTTTGGTGTCTGGCTTCTGCAAGTGGAGGGGAAAGACTCATTGAACTCTACTCATAAACACTCTGGAAGGTTTTTGGCAGTAGTATTGTTTGTCTTGTACTCAGTCTGCCTGTAAGGAAAAGATAGTCATACACAAACATGTATTATCACTGTAATTGAAACGTTAAGGCATTTAGTGGGTTTGTTATGGGAGATTCTTGAGTTTACATTTACATTTACATTTATGCATTTAGCAGACGTTTTTATCCAAAGCGACTTCCAAGAGAGAGCTTTACAAAAGAGCATAGGTCACTGATCTTAACAACGAGGTAGTCCCAAACATTGCAAGCAGTCTAAACATGAAGCATACATTGTGAAAAACTAAACAAGTGCCAAAGGGAAGACCCATAAGAGCATGCAGTTATACAAGTTACAAATTAAAACAACGTGAACCCCAAAAAGTGCAAGACTGTACCTGTAGAAGAACAATCAACAGTAAAATATTTCACAGCGAGTACAAGCGAGTTGATCTTTATATCCAGTGGTGAGTATTGGTTAACTGTCATCTGAAATGTTTAATTGAGGTTTAAGTTAATGTTGTCAGCTGTGGCCAGTTATTAAGTTGTGCGAACAAGTATTCAGTAAAGTGTTATAACTTCAAGCAAGTATTTAGAAAGATCTGCTGTGGATTATTGTTTTTCAACAATGTCATCAAACATGACACACCTTACAGTTTTTGAGACTTCTTTGATTCTAAGTGTATGTCTGCTATCAGTCAGCACATTCACATTCATTTTCATGCCCTGTAATTCTAACACACACATCCTTTTTTATCTTAAATATTCAGAATCCCTTCTCAGATCAACTGGTTTCAGTGGTTGTCCATGGGGAATCATAGTCAAGGACACTCTTTTTGGTTGCTGTGCTGTGATCTGTCCGTTCCTTTTGCCATTTTAGGAGAATATATTTTTTTTATTGGCTGGGGTGTTGTGCTTTTACTTCCGACATAGACTAAAGTCAATTACTACACTTCTTACCCAGTCCATCTGCTGAGCATAGCTCACCCACCCCTCCACCTCCAGTCCAACAGCCAGTCAGTCCCTCTCCAGTCATGCCTGGGTCTGTCACGAAGCACAGGAATGTAGGGTTGTTCTACCGAGAGAGAAGCTGTTTATTGAAATCCCCGGAAGAATCACAGCAGAAGTTTTCTAACTCTTCATGGACACTGACCAACAAAAGAGGGTGTGATTCAATATAGTATTGATCTCATCTTGATTGGTCAGGTTTGGAGAAGAGATAAGATCAGGAAATATACCCTAAGATATCTGCACAGATTCCCCCCCCCCCCCCTCCACAAAGGAAGTACAGCACCTATGGACCTTTCTTAAGTGTTACCTTTGCAGTTTTTCCTTCCTACCAGAACTTTTCCATGGGACACCCACTGTAGTAAAACATGTTGTCTTTGTTGCCATGGTCACCCTTTTATGCTTGCTGTTCAACAACCAGGCAGTTGTGGCACAGATGGCTGTGCTGTTGGGATGAAAAAGGTGATGGGTTGTAAAAGTTTTTGAGTAGTTTTAGAAGTTTTACCAGCAAATGCACACAAAGTATCTCCTTCAGGGTTGGAGTGAAAGGGGGTTTGGGAGAGTAGTGTGTGTTGTGTGTGTGTATGTGTGTGTGTGCGCGTGTGTGTGGGGGAATGTGTGAATGTGGGTAGGTATTTTTTGCTGACATTAAGAATCTGTAACCAGAATTTACAACTGTCCACCATGACATTTCATATAGTGCCCGGTTCGCATGTTCATTGAGCCACAGACTCACACACAGACAGAGATTGCTGTCTTTAGACAGTGCCCGTTGGTGCTAAACGTGTGCATATTTATTTTGCGATAACCATGGCTCCATGGCTTAGTGCAGCTCAACACGGCGCCGAATGTGTTCATGTATTTATATTTACAGTATTAGTCGCAAAACCCGATTTGAAGCGGGATTTGACCCTGTCATCTCTTGGCCCACAGTCAAACAGTCTAACAGGAATGCGTGTGTTCCTGGACAGAGTATGAACATCCAGGTGGAGGACGTGCGTATCCGTGCCATTCTGTCATCCTACCGGAAGCGCGTGCCCGTGACGGAGGGCTACGTGGAGGTGAAGGACGGGGGGAAATGGAAGCAGATCTGCGATGCCGACTGGACCCAGCTCAACAGCAGAGTCATCTGTGGCATGTTTGGTTTCCCTGGGGAGAGGAAGTACAACGCCAGAGTCTACAAGTGAGTATGGGAGGGAAGGAAATGGTCCTAATATTCTATTTGTTTGTTTATTTATTTATTTTATTTAAAGAAACAGGGACAACGTACAAGAAACGTTCACCTCAAGAGGAGAGATGCATAGTACCAGGTTTTAGCTCAAGAGCTCATTTTCACCCGTAGTCCCTGGGCAGGCTGATCTTAACTAAAATACATAATACATCATACATACATGAATAGTGAAATTTACATTGAACAAATAAATAATATAAAGAAGGTCATATTCACACCTTTCATATACTCAAACTATTAAACTGCAAACACGTAAGGGAGGTTGTTTTTCCTCTTCTCACTCATGTACATTTACGTTGAAATGCTTTTCTCCGATAGTTCTCAATTTCAGTATTATGCTTGCTTGAAATTGAAACTTTGCGTTGACTGGAGGTTCCTCAGTTCCAAAGAATCTTGGAAAGAACCTCCAATGTGTTTGTCATAGTAACTCTGGTAAAGATTATATGTGTGTATGTAAATCACATTGAGTCTCGTTTGGCTCAGTCACGCCATCAAGCCATGGACTAAGCCTGAGGAAAAGAGAACAATTCATCACGCATAGTTAGTGAGTCCTCCCTGGGTGAGATAGACAAGCCCAAACCATATTTCAGCCCAGATTTATTCTGTGGAGAATTAGATACATGAAGCCTCATTGACTCTTGAACATACTAAAGGTTGTCAACTCCCAAATTTGTATGAAATTGAAACCAAGTGGCTGGTTACATACCCACAATGAGTACAGTCCAGAGGTTATTTTCAGTTCACCAGGGCTTTGATCATTTGGATTTTATCTTTTATCTGAGGATAACATAGATCTTTACCTTTTTTTTGGTTGGAATTTGCAGCAGTGTATGGAACACTAAAACTCTTTTGCACTGCCAGCCTTATGTTAGTACACTATCTTAAGATTCAAGCAGCCCCCTTCTTCAAGCCGCTTCCTTTGTATATAATATCCAAGATCGATTCACATTCCTCACAGTAGTCGTAATGGCATACCGGCTGCGGAGGGGATCTCAATCTTATTTACATGTGGAAACCTGTGCTGAATTAGCCAGCCGGCGGTTAATTAATCACTGCAAACCCCTTTGCAGTTCCTCCAGAGTTGAAATGAACCTTGAGTTGACTGTCGGTTTCCTCTGCTCGGGTAACCACAGAAGAGTCAGTCTCCTAAGTTTCCAGCTACGTGTCTGCCTGCACTCACTTGAAACCCCGTAAAGTGTGCAGGCTCTGTTTTATAAGGCTGGTTTTGGACTTTGGCACGGCTCCTCTGTTCTGAGGCTTCTGGCTTCCTCTCTGCTCTGAGGCTTCTGTGTGCCCTGCAATTTAAACTCAGGTCAGACTCTGAAGTCTGTATACAGGCATGTCAGTCAGGTGACTAGGTAGTCAGATGGCTGAGCGGTTAGGGAATCAGGCTGTTAATCAGAAGGTTGGCGGTTCAATTCCCAGCCGTGCCAAATAACGTTGTGTCCTTGGGCAAGGCACGTCACCCTACTTGCTCTGGATAAGAGCGTCTGCTAAATTACTAAATGTAAATGTCTCTATGTCACTTCTGTGGGCCATGTGTTTGATTTAAAAGGGGATGTTCCATGCTTGGTGTAACTTACGTAAGACCAGCACGTTTGCAAATGTGAAGATTCTACTTTTCCTCTCTCTCTGTCAAACCTCCACTCGTCCTACTGCAATAGCTTCCACTGGATAACATCCAGCTAGCAACATTCTTAAACCTGGTCCCAAATGAAAAGCAAAGGGTTGCCCGTTTCTGTTTAAATTGCTTTCATACACACATCAGATATGAGCTATTGTAACGCCAGAGCCTTCTGCAGCTGGTAATTGGCTGCTGCGCTCGGCATCCCCAGAATATTACAGTAGGACAATCGGCTGCACCTGTGTCTCGTTCAGGGTTTTAGTATTTAAGTCTCTGTTTGTGTATTGTCCGGTGCAAAGTCTTTATCTTGTTTGTAGTTCAGGCCGAGCCTTGTTAAAATCAGTGTACTGTTCCTGACCTTGGCTACTTTTCATATTCTCCATTTTGGATCACTTGTATTGCCCTGTCTACCCGTGTACCGATCATTGCCTGTCCAACCATTCTAATTAAATCTGCGCTCTGCGCTTGGACCCAACCCTGTCTGGTATTCCTTACAGCTACAAAGACAGAACATGCTGTTCTTCGCATGAGGATCATCAGAGAACGCAGTGTTGTTATTAAAGTGGAGAGGAAGAGATTAACACCCCTGCAGGGACTGAAAGACGGCAATTATCTCATGTGGACCTGAAGAAAGCGAGCACACATTTGTAACATGCTACCTCACCGACCTTACCTGACATTACCTCATGCCAGCTTGCTTTGTATTCTGAAATTCTCATCTCAAGTCTCATTATATATTTGGGATATACTGTACATTGAAAGTAGTTGACTCATTGTTGACACTGGCTACCAGTTTGTTGTTCAAATAAATAGTGCAGTATCTGTTTGAATGAAAAAAGAAAGCGGTCAGTAGAGCTACAGGCTTCTAAATGTAAAAATGTTGACTGATTGTTGGCATCAGTATCCTCAAGTGGCCAGCAATGTTGTTTTCGAGAAACAGACTGAATTGGTTAGATGGACGTTAAATGAGGCTTGGCTACAGTTAATGCAATTTTACAGCATTAAAACTGCTGTAACTTTTGCCATATCACAGTGTACCTTATATTTGTGCCTTTGAATATGTTCAGAATCCCCTGTATTGTATACTGTACTATGCAACCAACAGCTGTAGCTAGCAGCATTATCCGCCTCTGATTTCGTTTGTGTTGTTCACAGGATGTTCGCTCGCAGGAGGAAGCCCAACTACTGGGACTTCTCGGTGAACTGCACGGGGAACGAGGCCCACCTGTCCAGCTGCAAGCTGGGCCACGCCCAGCTGAAGAAGCCCAACGGCACGTGTGGAGGGAGCATGCCTGTGGTGGTGAGCTGTGTCCCAGGCCGAGCCTTCGCCCCAACCCCCATGACAGGCTTCAGGAAGGCTTTCAGACAGGAGGTAGGAACCATGGACACGCAGAACCGTCTTCCTAAGCCTGTCTTAAGAAGGAGTCCCAGGGCGGGCTGCACGGGGTCCCGAAGAGTTAGAAGAGTTTAGAGGACATCTGGGGAACACATTGAAGACTCCAAAGCTTTGATATAACATTGAGATCCACGAGAGATGTTTTAGGAATAAATGTAATTGAAGTACCACTAGCGTTCAGTCCCCAGCACGTTTGTCAGCCCAGATGTAGATAGATGCAGTGCGTGTTTGTTGTTGTATGATTCATCGCTGGAGGAGTGGGAGGGAGAGTTGATGGCAGCCCAGTGGAAACAGCTTGTGGGAACGATTGCGGACGGTCATGTCGATGATCTCATCCTGTAGAAACTCCAGAGTGCTGCGGCCTGATCCTCGTCACGTTCCACAGGGCAGCGTCGGGATTTGGGTTTAGTCACCCAGGGTGGCGTCCACATCACAAATTCTCTCCAAACATGCCTCATGCCTTCACGAGTAGAAAACTATTTATGACAGTTTTATGAGAACATACTTCCCAAAGGGGAAAATCGGACTTCTTCCTATGATTATGAAGTCTAAAACATTGAATTGGTGAATGGAAACAACTTTCACTGTGGTGCCAGCATAGTGTGGGAACCCTCATACTCTGTTGTGTTGTCCATAAAGCACCACTTGTACTGCAAGCAATCCAATCTGCATAATCTGCCTGTAGTTAGTCATGGAAGTGATTTTGCTAATGTGCTCACTTGTAAAATGAAACCCTTCCTATTTACCCAAACCTTTATGGTGAGTAGCAGTTAACTGCCAAGTGAGTATGGAGCCACCTAGTCTGGAACCTCACTCACCGTCTTCTGCTAGGTCTGTGGGCAGGAAAGGGAAAGCTGGTATGGAATATTAAACCAGCAGATCCTTGTCTCGCTGGAATCAAACATACAGCTGTTCCAGCTCATGTATAGCTCTGTGGTAGAGCATCTAACTACGCAGAGTTTGCGAGTTTAATTCCCCCCTCTGTACGTGGCCTTGGATAAAAAGGAGGCGGCTAAATACTGGATACATAGGATTTGGTCTAATGGACCACGAAGGCATCCTCCTTGTATTCGTATTCTATATCCATCTGCATCTGTCTTCTTCGTTCCTGCAGCAACCGTTGGTGCGTCTCCGTGGCGGGGCCATTGTGGGTGAGGGCCGGGTGGAGGTGCTGAAGAACGGCGAGTGGGGCACGATCTGCGACGACAGCTGGAGCCTCCTCTCTGCCACGGTGGTGTGTAGGGAGCTGGGCTTTGGGACTGCCAAGGAGGCCCTGTCTGGTGGCCGGCTGGGGCAAGGTAGGACACCTGTCCCCCGACACAGCGATATGACAGTTTGCAAGGTTGTCTTTTCAACTCACGGGCTGAAGGCGGCAGACTGCGGTTTGAGACCTACGTGTAAAGTAGTGTTCTGAATTCCTCGGCAGTGCGAGGCAAGCAATGTCATGACCTAGAGAGTCCCAAAGGCCTTAGGCACTTCGGTGACTGCTTCATTACAAGCTCTGTAGGGAAGGAAAAATGGTTCTGTCTTGTAAGTGAAGAGCAATCAAAGGACGTACATCATCCAGAGTAGCAACTCAAGCATTTCCCTTATTGAAGGGATATTAAATATGATGATGAATATGATGTTTGTATGTTTGTGAAAATATTTTTTTTTAAAGATTTTTAAAACAAATTAGAGGAGAAAGAAACATGGCACGACAAAAGCACATTGTTTGGATGTGCAGTACATCTGCTCACCAAATGTTGCTGGAGGTAAATCCCTCAGAGGTCTCCTAGGAGGTAATACTATCTCCCTTGTCTTCTCAGCCCGATGCTCTGTCCTGGATAGCATGAACTCAACAAACTGCTGGCCATAGATATTAGGACATTCCGATAGACCATGTCAACTTAGCCTTGGCTCTCCCCTTTCATAGCATTTGAGTCACCAAGACTCAAACAATGTCCTGAGTCAATTCATAGCTCAAATGCTCCTCTGCTCTGAACTGGAAGAAAAACATGAACAATAATGCCCCAAAATGAAGGGAAAACTAATGGATAACTAATGTTCTGCGAAGCTTGTTTTAGCCTGTGAGGATGTTTTTTATTGAGCAGTTCTCCCAGTGACAGCCTCCATTCCTACAAGATTTACAGCCTTGCGGAGAACTTTACCTGCAGGTTATTAAGGGGTTGTCAGGGAGGCTTTTAAAGCAAGTTAACAGTGATGGATCCCCTTGCGGAAATAACTGGAGGGTTCGACAGAACTCCCTTCTACTGAGACATTCTGAAGGAAGAGGTGCCTTGTAAAATGGGGCTCCCTATAACGTACACTTATAACAGTTTGAACTGTAACAACTTACTATGGCTCTATGCTGGAGAGAAAAATAAACACTTTCCACACTCATGGCACTTTGAACATTGGAGAGGCATGAAGCAGGAAGTCTGGACCATCGTTTTGGGGAAGAAAAAAACATTTGGACCTGATTTACTATCAATGGGAGATCTGTCCCTGTAACTTTGTGTTCCGGGAAAAGGAGTGCTCGTCTCATCGAGAGATGAGAAGTACAACCATAAAGCATTAGGACTTCATCCAGGGCTGAAACGGAACAGACACATCTTGGCATGCATTGTTATCCATCTTGAATATTTACAGCTGTGGCTGATTCAGCCCTCAATAAAAAATTCATAAATGTTACGGATTCAAAATATTCTGTGACTTTACTACTATAACGTCTCAGTATTCATGTATCTTGTCTGTGTGTGGGTATGTGTGACCGTGTGTGTGTATGTGTGTGGGTGACTGTGTGTGTATTTGTGTGCATGTGTGTTTGTGTGTGTGTGTGTGTTGCTGTCTGTCTGTGTGTCTGTTTGTGTGTTCTTCAGGGATGGGCCCGGTTCATATGAACGAGGTGGTGTGCTCGGGCTTTGAGAAGTCCATCACTGAGTGTTTCTTCAACAAGGAGTCTCTGGGCTGCAGTCATGAAGAGGACGCAGCAGTCAGGTGTAACGTCCCCGCAATGGGCTTCCAGGAGAGGGTGAGGACCTTCACACTTTCTCCCCCTGGCCCACTCTTTCTCCTCCTCTTTTACCTTCTGCTCCTACTCCAACTTCAGCTCCTTCTCCACTTTCCCTACCTTCTCGACCATCCCCTTCTCTCTGCCTGCGCCTCTTTTTCCTCTTCCGCTTTCTCGTCCCATACAACACTTTTTCTCCTCCTCCACCTTTCTCCACATTCTCCTCCGACTCCATCTCCGTCACCACTTTCACCTAGACCTCCTTCACCTACCTCTTCCTCTTCTTCACCATCTCCTCCTTCTCCACCTTGTCATTCGCCTCCTTCTCCTTTTCCACCTTTTCCACCCGCCTTTTCCGCCTTGCACTCCTTCTCCTTTCTCCACCTCCTCCTTCTCCACCTCTACCTCCTCCAACTTCTCCTTCTTCACGTTCTCCTTCTCATGCTCTGCCTTCATCTCCTGCACCACACTCTCCCTCGCCTCCTTTTCCTCCACCTTCTACCTTCTAAACCTTCACCTCCTTCTCCACCTTCTCAAGCATACTGTCACTCTCTCTGCCCTTCACAAGCCTCAATGTAGAAATCATGTGAAATCATACTTTCTCTTAAACCTTCATCTTTGAATCAGCCAGTATTCCAGCTGCAGTCTCCAATTCATACTCGAACAGTGTTTCCAGAAGACCAGTCTGAACACGTCTGTCCCTGTTCCCTGCAGCTGCGTCTGGGCGGTGGGAGGAGCCCGTTCGAGGGGCGCGTGGAGGTGCTGGTGGAGAGGAACGGCTCCCTGGTTTGGGGCACGGTCTGCAGCGAGGGCTGGGGCACCATGGAGGCCATGGTGGTGTGTCGCCAGCTGGGCCTGGGCTTCGCCAGTAACGCCTTCCAGGTGAGGGGGCTCGGACCGTGGGGATGGGAGGGAGGGCTTCAGACGTTGCTCACTGTACATCGGCTTGCCCATTCCCTAACACCCTTCAGTGGAAGATGGCATCCCGCTGCCCTCTTCTGTTCCTCTTCCAGTTTCTTCCTCCTCTCTCCCCTCTACCCCTCTTCTTTCAGAATCCAACATTAAAAGGAGTGTGAACTCTGGACAAAAAAAAGAGAAGACCATCCTCGGTTCACGTTTTACCCGTGTATACAATACATATTTTACGTCCACGGGTCTTTCATGTTTTTGATCTAAGCAGGGCTATCTTCAAATTCACACAACGAGGATCAAAGGGACAACTTCTGTCTTCATGGCTTCTTCCTCGCCTCTCTCTTCTTCCTCGTTTCTCTTCCCTCCCTTCGAGGATCAAGTGCAATTTCAACACATCATTCATCTCTGCCCAGCTGTAGAAGGGTGAATCTTCTGAATACTGAAGTATACTTCATATGTAGCCTATTGGGTGTACCTTCATTTAAGCTTGTTGCAACCTCCTACCTGAGTTTGGTAGCATTACGGGAAGTCTCAGCTGTGAAAACATGGAGGTAAGATTGGGGCGCGGTTGTGGCGTGGACGAGAGCAATATGTACCGCTGTGACATTGCTTACGTTTCTATGAGCGAATACAAAGTACAGAGTGGGGAATAGAGTGAAACTGGAAGTGGTGATTGGGTATTGGAACAAACACTTCAGGGTTTCAGTCTCAGTGAGAGAGCTACAGATGCTAGGAAGTGCTACTTGGGCCACGATTGACTGTGTTAGCTGTCTGCATTGATTCAGTGCCACTCTGACAGAGCTTTGGTTCAAAGCAACTCTGTCTGTGCTTTGGTGTTAATTGAAGGTGCCTCAGAGATGATGTGTTTTTCTGATGTTTATTTTGACTTTCTGCCAACGTCTCACTCTCCTACAGGAGATCTATGAACTTTGGGGAGTGATGTCAGATGGGATGGAAGCTTCTGGTGTGGGTTGAAGTAATTGGCCTATTTCAGGAAAAGAAGCTTCCGTTCTTGCACACAACTTTGCGTAACCTTTTTGGTTCAAACCCATTCAGAGTAGAAACTTCTCAGGTTTCTTTTTCTCCAACCTTGTCTTTTACATCCCTCTTGTATTTTTACAGAACTAAACCAGCAGTTTCCCTAATATTACCTACTTGAGGTATGAAATACTGTATGTGTCTGTATGTGTGGTTGCCAGGGGTGTTGCCCCCGCCCCCCGGTAGTTACAGGCCCTTTCTAAACAGCAACACCTGGGAGGCATTAAGCAGAACAGACGCTCCTCAAGAAACGGAGTAAGCATTTGTAGTTTTAAGGGGAGTTTAAAGGGCTGTTTGATAACAGGAATAGTCATGTGGGGGGGGGGGGGGGGGGGGGGGGGTCACATTGACGACTTTGGAAAATGTCTGTTAACTGTGGAATGGAATGACGTACTTGCAGAAGGGAGTTAAAGAGTGGAAATTGTAATGTAGGGATTTAGTGTTATTGTAGGCTGTCTAGTTCACCATCTCCCCGTGACAGCGAACTGCTGTCTGTCCTGGATAGCAAAATATTAGAAGACTCAAAACCTAATATTTAGTATAAAGTATTTTTGTGATTATTTTCGTATTTCCGGTATACATGTTCTTGTGACTTGAGTGGAAACAGAAAGTAAACACTACAGATGTGGTGTGCTTGATGGATGGTTTGAGACGCAAAGGTTATGTAATAGATATTACATAAAAAAAAACTAAAAAAAGGTTTTGGTAGGTTTGGTAAGTTATAGTGTTAATGAGCAGGGTGCGCTCTCTTGTGTTCAGTGCAGTGAACTGTCTGGCTTCTCCTCTGCGACAGTCTGGCACATCAACACTGTTCTTTCACTCATCTTCTTACAGTAAAACTGACGCTGTCCTAGAAAGAAACACGGGAGGTATAACTGTGTGTGTGTGTGTTTGTTTTGTGTCTCTCCAGGAGACTTGGTACTGGTCAGGGGAGGTGAGCGCTGATGCTGTGGTGATGACGGGGGTGCGCTGCTCTGGTACAGAGATGTCCCTGTCCCACTGTCTGCACCACGGAGCACACCTGACCTGCCCCAAAGGAGGGGGCCGCAACGCTGCCGGGGTCTCCTGCTCTGAGAGTAAGACCCACCCTCCCCTCTCCCCCTCCCCCTCTCACCCTCCTCTCTCCCCTCCCCTCTCCCCCTCCCCTCTCCCCCTCCTCTCTCCCCCTCCCTCTTCCCCTCCTCTCTCCCTTCCCCTCTCACCCTCCCCTCTCACCCTCCCCTCTTCCATCTCACCCTCCCTCTCACCCTCCCCTCTTCCATCTCACCCTTCCATCTGACCCTCCCCACTCACTCTCCCCCCACCCCTCTCCCCTTCCCCTCCTCTCACCCCTCCCCTCTCCCCTTCCCCTCCTCACCCTCCCTCTCACCCTCCCCTCTTCCATCTCACCCTTCCATCTGACCCTCCCCATTCACTCTTCCCCTCGCTCTCCCCTTCCCCTCTCCTCCTTCCTCACCTCTCTCCTTTCATCTCTTGGCGACACAGCATCCATAACAGCCTTTCTCCCTCCTGCCCCCTCCTGCCCCCCCCCTCCCATCCCCCAGCTGCCCCAGACTTGGTGCTGAACCCCCAGGTGGTGGAACAGACTACCTACATGGAGGACCGGCCCATGTTCATGCTGCAGTGTGCCTACGAGGAGAACTGCCTGGCCACCACCTCCACCGAGGTGCCGGCCAACTCCTACCGCCGACTCCTCCGCTTCTCCTCGCAGATCCACAACAACGGCCAGTCCGACTTCAGACCCAAGGCTGGGCGCCACTCTTGGGTGTGGCACGATTGCCACAGGTGAGCGCTGATTCCTGGGGTTTTAACTGGTTGTAGAGGTGCTTGGAAGGCGAGACACAACAGTTAGCTTGTTTCCATGAACCTCTTCTCTGAGCGTTTCGACTTGTGACGCTGGATATCAATGTTCAACATGGGCGTATCTAGCCCTATTTTGGGGGGGGTTGGAGCCCTATCTAGGGGCTTAGCCTCCCCAAAAGTGGGAACCTAGATTCGCCCCTGATTTTCAATATTATTCCGTAGTTACATAACTACTGTAACTCAGAGTTCTAATAGTTTCACTCATAGTTCTACCCTGAAGGGAAAGGGCTTTTGTCTTGGAGTCAGCAGAAAGAACGAACTTTCTGAACTTTCAAGAAGAATCCCTCTTCACTGCAATTTTCCATTCCATACGTTCTCTGCCTTGTAATTGACCATGGAGACTGGAGCGAAGACAAGGCCTAGATTTTTGTGGTTGCACCATTGGACGAATGGTGCTGTGCTGGCAGCTTTGCACACTCAGCCGCTTAACACACATCAAACTGTGAGCAGTTCTCGTCAGGGCCGAACCCTGGCAGCATTTAGCCCAGCCCTCAATCATACAGACCCATCTCCAGGAGACCTGCGGGTTTGCACTGCACCTTGAAGGGCTGAACATATACTATTTTGGGAGATGTGCTGTAATGTCTATTTTCTCTCTCTCTCTCTCTCTCTCTCTCTCTCTCTCTCTCTCTCTCTCTCTCTCTCTCTCTCTCTCTCTCTCTCTCTGTCTCTCTGTCTCTCTCTCTCTCTCTCTCTCTCTCTCTCTCTCTCTCTCTCTCTCTCTCTCTCTCTCTCTCTCTCTCTTTCTCTCTCTCTGTCTCTCTCTCTCTCTCTCTCTGTCTCTCTCTTTCTCTGTCCCTCTCTCTCTCTCTCTCTCTCTCTCTGTCTCAATGTCTCTCTCTCTCTCTTCTCTGTCACTCGTCGCTCTTCAGACATTACCACAGCATGGAGGTGTTTACTCACTATGATCTGCTCAGTCTCAACGGCACAAAAGTGGCAGAGGGGCACAAAGCCAGTTTTTGTCTGGAGGACTCGGAGTGCGACGAGGGTAAGAATAACTTGTATTTACAAAGCTATAATAGGTAACATAACATGCATTTAAATATCAGATACACCGCCCCCGCTTTTTTTCTGAAGTTCCGTGCTTTCCTCCAGCTCGAGTTGGATTTACTTTTTTCACAAAATAAGTCATGGAGAAAGTGCTGCCTTGCCGAAGGCCATTGGCAGGAACATGATTGCTGAATTGATTTGACATTCAACTGGCACTAGTTGCCTGTCTTGCTAAACTATTACATGTTATGTAAGCTCATTAGCTTACACAACATGTTTATAGGGGAAGAAAAACCTTATTTTTTACTGACAAATCTTACTTATTGTACCTCTCAGTGTGTATTATAACTTGAACTAAATACAGCGCTTTATTTTCTCTTCAAACGTAACTGAATATGTATGATGGAGTATCAAGCATCAGTTGATCAAACGGCTTTACTATGGGTTATAACCAGGTATCGAGAAGCGATACGAGTGTGCCAACTTCGGAGAGCAAGGGATCACGGTGGGATGCTGGGATACTTACAGACATGACATCGACTGCCAGTGGGTCGACATCACAGACATCAAGCCTGGGGACTACATCTTCCAGGTCACCTCCCTGGTTTCCCTAACATCCGTCTTTTTCTACATTTGTAGTTCTTCAGTTTTTGTCCTGCTGTGTTCTGTGAAGTTCTGATGTGTTTATCTTAGTGTTTGAGAGTTTGGTTAGGACCCAAAATATTTTTGCTGTCCCTAACAGGTGGTTATCAACCCCAACTATGAGGTGGCGGAGTCGGACTACACCAACAACGTCATGAAATGCAGATGTCGATACGACGGTCATCGTGTATGGATGTACAGTTGCCATAACGGTAGGTCACGATGCCAGAGGCTGGTGTGTGGTGTGTGCCATCCATGGCTACATGGGGCCTGTGTTTTGTGGCTTATTCCTCTCCTCCTTTCCAGGTGGATCATTAAGCACAGAGACAGAGGACACGTTCCCCGGCCTCCTAAACAACCAGGTGGTCCACAGGTAAATGACCTTGAAGACCACCGAGATCAGATGAACCACCAGCCATCAGCAGCACCCCCGAAGAGATCAAAGATAAACGCACCCCCCAACCACTAAGACACCCCTCAGTGTCTGCCCCTGCAAGCAAGCCTGGGTGAACCCTTTTATCTTCCACCAAGACTGCAGCGGCACCTATTGAACACGTCTAGAATAGAGAAGCAGTCTCACCTCTCCCAGCCATCGCCTCTGTCACTCAAGTCTCACACGTGCGGTCGACTCCAGTACTAAAACAGCTTCACAGCTTCAGATCTCAAGGTGAGATCAAGAGAGAGATCAAACTCGTTCGCTCTCTTTTCTCCCCCGTCCCCCCTCTCTCTATCTTTCCCCAACCCCGCTACTTGGAGACCGTTTGTGAATTAGTGATGAGATTGTCTCTTGTGGTTCCCCGCTGTCTTTAAGGATACATTCAGTGTATCCTTAAAGTGCAGTCATCGAAGGGAATCCTGCTGCACTATTCAGAACCACATTTCTAAGATCATTGTACTGAGTTTTGATGACTTTGCAGAATTGTTAGGACAGATATTTGGGAACTCTTATTATAATGACCCTATTAATGGCTTATTCAAGATGCTTACGGATGCAGCAACTAATAGCTGATTAATGCAATTATAGTTCTGAAGTGCTCTCATATACATTTTTTGTGTATGATTATTTCCTCTTTTTTATTTTAATTTAATTTTTTATCATAGAAAATAACTACATTCTAGTGACAACGTACTGGTGAGGGAGAAAAGTGTGGGGATCACACTATCATTAATGATTCTTTTTAGATCTTAAGTCAGACTCTTCATTGTTGTGGTCAACACATTTTCCTTAAGTTATTTTATGGTGTTTTCTCCTGTGCTGGTATCTGTGACCAAATTAGACCAAAGTGCCTGAAAAGTTCACTTTCATGTTTACTCAAGACTGTGACTGACAGTCAGAACTCTGAAGAAGAGTTAGGGTTACTCCTCCACACAGTGCACTCCTCACCACAACGAGTAAGGTAAAGGTAGCACTTCATTTAAAGTTGCCTCACTGCCTTATAGTCAAAGAAATAAAGCTATTATTTTTTCCTCTGGACTACTTTCATTCCCAAATCATTTCTTATTTTCCAGCAAACATCTTATTAGTAACTTATTGTTGTGAAAGTCAGGGATTTTGATAGAACTTTGTTCTCTTTAGTTTTTACTTTCATGTGTGTGAGTTTATTTCATTGTATTATTTTTTTTAAATTGGTGCTACATAACTGCCCCCTCTGTTTTATGAGGGCTCAGTTACATTTTGACAGCTGAATGGCAAATGTTACATATTCTAGCAGTATACTTGAATGGAGTGTAAAACAAAAGATGTGCTTTTTGTTAACTATAATAAAGGTCTGAGTTATGAAGCAAACCACCCCTGGCTGTTGTTGTAGTTCTTGGAAATATTGGAGTGAAGATGACCAGGGAACAATCAACATAAAATGCCATCAATATATTTAATGAATCGGGGATCTCATCATGGTAAACCACACTTTCCCTAAATACAGATTAACACACTGTAGTTCAGTTTTGTACTGTTTATATGTGTTGACATCAACTGACTTAAAAAGGAAGCATGGATTTCTGATTCCAAAGGTCCAAGGATTCATGGGAGTTTTATGGTTGGATGTATGTATGGGGAGTCAGATGGCTGAGCGGTGAGGGAGTCGGGCTAGTAATCAGAAGGTAACCGGTTCCCCGCCGTGTCAAATGATGTTGTGTCCTTGGGTCCTTGGGATGTTGTGTACTTCACCCTACTTGCCTCGGGGAAAATGTCCCTGTACTTACTGTAAGTCGCTCTGGGTAAGAGCGTCTGCTAAATGACTAAATGTAAATGTATAATTGTTTCAGTATGTATCAACAGCTAATCCTGGATATCCAAAATAATTATTTCAATGAAACGATTCCAAGAAGAAACAAATCAAAAGTAAAATAAGTGGTCTTTGACTGCCACCCTCTGGTCAATTAAACACACTACAGTTTTTTCCAGTTTTCTTTGCGTCCCATGTATTTCATTCTTGTAGTTTAACGTAACTATTATGGTTATTCTCTATTTCACTTTCCATGATAAATCGACTGCCCTTGTCAAGTCAAATGCTCAAGTAAGGATACATAGCTGTGGGTTAAATGCAGCTTGGTGCAGCCAACCCAATCCAGTTGAAAGTACAGTAGACATTCATGATTCATGATGATATATACAGTAGTCCATAAAGGAAGTGATTTACAGTAGTTGTAAATTGCGAGAAGGCTTCAGGCTTGAAGCTGTGAGATACGCCTAATGCCAAGTTTAGTTTTGCCCTAAGTTATACCTAACTGCTGTGAAGGACAGGAGCAGACTGGAGAACGAGAAAGAAAAGGAGAGACAAAGAGAGAGAAGCAAAGAGAGAGAGAGAAACATGGGTAGGGTTGGAATTAATCCAGGTTCTATTCCTCTGTGTTTGGACAGTCACTTGTGTTAATGTCAACAAACCTGCATTGCACACCAGAGTAAGACCAGCAGGGCCACTCTCAAAAGCTCTGTTGTTGTCGAGAGAGCTGCGAGGCTTGTCGAGCTAAGACAAATATGCAAGTCTCTGGCAGAAATACTGCATTTAGGCCAAGTCATGCATGCCCTGGCTGTGAGGCGTGATTCATCCGTGAACATAAATTACACCTATCAGCTTCGACACTCTCGCTTTTCACTCTCCCTGACTGATTAGATGTTTGGTACACAGCCTAGCCAAGTGTTTGTTCAGTCCCCTACCAAGACCACCCATCTGCTTGGTGCACTCCCTCCACTAGCCCATGTCTGCTTCTACTAACGGTGCATGAAGACATCTTGAGACGGAAACCAAACCAGAGAGTCCACGCAGTCTTTACTCTCTTAAAGGGGCAATTGACTGCAAAACCGATTTTACCTTGTCATTGTTGAAAAAGACAGTTCGGAGGGTAAACTGAACATACCGTGAATATCAAAGTCTATTGACACCTCTTTCCTATTCAAATCTCAAAAAGAAAAAAATTGGCTGTAAAACGCTAGCTTTTCAACAAAGCCACCGGTCCTACGTAGGACCGGTGATCGCCCTCTTATTGGCTCTGGTCTGTATCTTTGTCACGCCCCAGAATTTACATCCAGACCAACCAGAGGTAGCGTCTATCTCCGATACTAGTTTAGCTGCGCGCTGCTCTGTGTAGGCTACTTATAAGGAATTACAAAGAAGAACGTTTTGAATTATAACAAGGATATTGATTATGGACCACGGTTGTAAATGCTGTGTTCCAGGCTGTACAGGGAAGGCTAACACTTACAGTCTTCCGAAGGAGCCAAACATTCAACAGGCATGGCTGCTGTTGTCTATGAAGATCCAGGCGAAGTTCGACACTCAATCATTCATTTGCTCTGAACATTTCACCCAAGACCGTTTTGACAACCTTGGACAATTTCAAGCAGGATATGCTAGGAAGCTGAACCTGGAAAGGAGGTGCTGTTCCAACGTATGCTCATTGCAACCGCAAGCTATAAGGACAGTAAGATGTTGTGCTAACAGTTATTAGCAATGCTAACGTTTCCTGTATATAGCATACCAGGTAGAATGCTAAATACGTTTCTACACACATCAAATGACTCTAGCTAGACTAGCTGTAGTCGGCATTAGAAGGGAAGCTTCCGAAAAATAGCCAGAAAACGAACTGCAGTCTGGCTTATTGCTAACGCCTGTCTAGATAATCTATTTGAAAGAACTGGAGAAAGGCAGGTTTTAGATACAGGATACATTAGCATTGCTAGTAACTGTTACTAGTAACACCTAGACTGTAGGCATGTTAACAAGTTTAGCTTGCTAGTTAATGCAAGAGCATAGAATGTGTAATAATTTAGCCTAGTTTATTGGCAATGGGGCTAACGTTGATTCATGTTCCTGACTGTGTTTCATTCAAATAAATAACCTGTGTAATGAAAATCGACAATTCACGATGCATGTTTGTCCAGATCTTTGTCATGTTATTTTACAGCAAGATATCTAGAGCTAGCCTAGCTAGCTAACTGAAGCCGAGTAGAATCACGATTGCAACAACGTTTGGTTGCTAAGCTGTAGCCTAATGTTCTACCCACCTAAGTCAATCCAGTTTGCTTCAACAACAGAAGTGGAAACAAGTAATGTTATCATTTCAAATGTTATATAGTAAATCTGTTGAAAACAGTGTTGTGTAGACACAATAGATTTATTTGCGCGTTTTTATTTCAAGTCTCCAACTTCAGTGTTTCAGCGAGTGCTGCTGTTGGCCGTGTTGCGTTTTTGCTCCCAGCTTCACTCGTTGATAACCAACCAATCAGCGCGCAGCTTATCTAAATATTAATGAGCATACCATAAAAGGAGAAAAGCTAGTGTTTTTTCCCGGGAACATTTCAGACGATCTGTAAGAGGGCATAGAACAGCACCCGGGCCATTTTCAACCCAACCAATGTTACATACCCTATTCGGAGACCTTAAGGAACAGTGTGAAATACCCAAAAAACCCAGTCAATTGCCCCTTTAACACACAAACACACACAATCTCTTCTCATGCGCATTTACGTGCACGGCTAAGGATCTGGCTTGCTTTGCGGAGTGCAGACAGAGACCACCGACTGGGCAGTGCTATCGAGGGAATGTCACGGGTAACTTGAGACGGAGTTCAGTCGGTAACGACAGACATTCGGTTGACTAGACACGCTCAGGGAAAATCTCCTGCTCTGCGGGGGAACAAAGAACGGCATTCATGTGATAAAAGGTTAAGGGGAAAAGCAATTATGTGTGAGGCCGGCTGAATAGTCCGGGTACGGTGAAAAAAAACTGGAGGGTATATGGTTCACCGGTCACTTTCTTTTGCTGTTCCTGGGAGAGCAGAAGGAACAGGTGATCAGGTCGCAGTCCTTCCAATCTGCTGGGCAGACGGGGGCACTCAGCCAGATGACCTTCCTGGATATCCACTCCAACATGGCTTCCTGCTTATGATATTTCTTAGCTGTGAGAAAGCATTTTTCAGAGGATTTAGGCAGGTCTAGTCCTACGCTAATAATTCTTGTGGACAGGAGAAAATATTGCCTTGAAGTGAGAGCAGCTTCAGTAAAGTCCTGGTGTTATTCCAAGACCCTCTGTTAGGTATTTTCCCTCTCTAAATCAAGGTGGGAAGGCTTTACTAGAACTTCTTGTGTTCAAATTAGGTATGTGGAGATACGATTAACATGGTTGTACTAGCCATTATATGCAGAAATTGATTAGAAAGGAAACGGATAATCATTTCTGGAGATATGTGAGCCACCTTTTTTAAATACAATTCATAATCTGAAAATATTTCAGTTTCTTTATTGATACAATACACAGATTAAGAAGAGTTTGCTTGTGAACTTGTGAAAAAAAAGAACATATAAAAGGTTATAATTTCTCAATTAACAGAAAAGTTAAAAAGGCCAAATGAAATCAAGAGTCATCATTCATCATTATTTAACAGAACACACAATCATATGTACATTATAATTATAGGTAATGTGAATGCTTTAGCAGTGCCTTCCATAAACCATCATCTCTCAAAGTCTCCATAAAATCTGTAACTTTATATTTTGGTAGCGATAAATTACTTGCAAAATCTTGAGATATTTTATTTCAGATAAAATATTTCACATTCAAAACACATTATAGTCGCAAAGCAACAGTGAGCACTTTTCAATCTCGTTTTGGCTGGGAGTGTTCAATAACATGAGCTGAGATTTCTCAACCAAGTCCTTTATCTGAAACACATTAAGAATCAAGAGGTTTGCGAGGTGGGCCTCGGACAGGAATCCTTTTCAGTTTGTAATGCTTGCCATCAACCGTAGAACAAAGCTAACTCTAATAAGATAAATATTACAATACACCGGACTGCACCCAACTTTGAACTTACTACGAGGCAATATTCACAGCCAATACAGGCACTGTCTATCAAGAGCACTTCTCTGCTTCGGTCAAAGGCATCATGATGAGTACAATTACTACACGAGAAAGCACGACAAAACCAACAGTCACTGTATCCTATGCATGGCACAGGTGAGGACATGTACAGTTTACTACACAAACTAAAGAACCATGGTGCTTAATTTTTTTGGGGGAAAACATGCAGAATGCATGATGGGGGGGTATTTGAAATGTGAAACTTGGACAAAGATGGATTACAGATAACAGAACGCATTCTTACATGGAATATTTAGGCTACTTCGTTTGGAGGGTGCCCTTGTGTGTGGAGCCACACTTAAACAAACAACCTTCTTCCTTCGACTTAAAACATCCCAATCCCTAGGAAGCAGTTCATTTGATCGATGTGGATGCTCAAAAGGGGCCGCTCAAAACAAAGCACAGCCTAAGTATTGCATTTAAAAAGGAGTAAGACGGCCATTACTGTACATACACAAGTTAGGGTAGTTAGCGGCGAACAGGACAGATTGTTTAGACGCAGAAGTGAAGATTTAAATCCTCGGCCACATTCGCTAAAATCGTAAAAACGCAGTCCGAATCCTCAAAAGTTAGTTCCTTCCTCCCTCCCACCGCTCCTATGGATGGGTTGATGAAAGCTGGGCAGGTCGGCACGAACCAATCCTAAGGACTTCTGAATCAAAACCTTGACGGCTTACGATGAGCAGTGAGGGAGGATGCGGTGTATGGGGGGGGGGGGAAGGGGCCCAGGAGGGAGAGAGCGAGGCGGGGCGGGCCTCCGTGGCGGTCGAGGAGGTGACATCCCCACGCGCTGTCGAACACAACCAGCCTCCGAAGGTCCACACGCACGCGGGAATCCGATCTGCCGGGAAAACGGCATGGATGTCAGACACGCAAACAATACAAACAAGTCGTTGCCCGCTATCACCATTTTGGCAGGCCTGTCCATAAAAAAAAACATAGAATTGTGGGCCAAAAGCTAAGGATTTGTAGGAGCCTGTTCTCACAGGCTGGGCCAGGGACATGAAGTTGACAGACTGAGGGACGATTTCAACGACCTCAACGACCTCATCGTCTGAGGTCGGGAGGACGGGTGGAGAGGACCATTTGGTTGACTCTAAATGACTTATTTTACAGCTATTCTCCTGCTGTAGGTCTGTTTTCCTACAGTACCGGCTGGGGTCATTACACCGGGGGACGATTCGTCTCATACTTCAACCTGAACTGTAAAATTCCAGGACAGCTCCTCTGTGCCGCTGGGGCTTCGAACCATGGAGGAGAGAGGGGGAGTTGGAGCGAAGAGGGGTAGAGAGAGGGACTAGGAGAGAAGGAGAAAGGAGGAGGGGGGAAAATAGCACATCTTGCCCATTCTGTGCCTGGGAAGGCTAGATGGTGAGCAACTTTACATAGTCTCCCTCCTTGAGTGTAGTTTACCCTTGCTATGACCATGGCCAAGATCCAGGGCACTCATCTCTCAACAGCTACTTATAAAAATGTACCCCCCCAAAAATCCAGTTTACATTCCTCAACGAGACATGTATATGCGTAGAGGAACCAGGCAGGAATTTTTGGACATGGGAAGATTAATCTCTCCGTTCACTTTGTCCCATAGGGGCTGCGGCACCTGAGGTACACAGAACAAGCAGTGTTCTGCATCACCAGAGGCCGGGAGACTCGACAGGGACAGTGCTATCTGAGAGGCACGGGAGGGGGGGGGATAACTGAAGAGTTAAGACGCGAGGGTCTCTCATCATCTGCTGGCAGAGACGAGCTCCAGCGTCTTCGTGGCAGAACTATCGCCCTCAAGGAGAGAAAAAATGTAAACTCTTAATGGGGAAAATGATGTCCGTTTGTCACATGTAATAAATTATAACGGTGGAAAAGACTGTTGAGATATTGAGAGGGAGGAGATGAATGTGAGAGATGGAAATCAGAGGTTTCTGAACATGAAACTGTTTTGGGTAAGAAATCCATCCGGCGGGGACTGAGGAATCAGAGTGATACTGAATAAGAGAACCCCCATTGCTTCACTGACTTAACACAGCAGGAGAGTAATTAGGGATTCCTCACTGAGCCTAAATGATGCACACTTAATCATTTTACTCAATCTTACCATTTGGACAAATCAAGAGAAACATTTCAGACATTTCTTTCCGAGACACATCCCGTTTTTACGGTTAAGGTTGGCAACTTTAGAACACTCACCCATTGGTCTTTTATCTTCCCATGTGGTCTTCAAAGATGGTGATCTCAACCTTGACGAAGTTGGCGAGTTAAGAAAACGGAACCGGAGCATTTCAAATACAGTAGGAGGTCATTAGCCCCCAACGTCCTTTCACTACAGTATGTCATTAACAGCTACTTGGCTATGCTGACACCATTTGGTTCGGAAGCCAACAGGCTTCATCCACCCCCCACAGCCAGAGGTGACAATCACAGAGGTCCCTGTGTACTGGGAGGGGAGGGGGGGGGGGGGGGGGGTGAGTGGTGTGTTTGGTGGGGTGAAGGTGTGACATTCCCGTCAATCTCCAGCCCCCCCCCCCCCCCGCCCTGCCACAGCAGTCAGCAAACCAACAGTCCCTGGGTGACGGGCCCAGGCCACATGACCCAGCCTCGGTTGCAAACAAGTCCGGTCGTATCTCTCGATCACCCCACCAGCCGTGAGCCCTACCACTCCCTGGAACCATCAGGTGGAATGTCGAGCCTAGTCACCCAGGCACGCACCTGCGCTCGCACGTTGACGCCCCCACACATAAACACACACACTTGGGAGAGCAGAGGCATTTCGGCGCCCTCAGATTTTATGCAGATGCGATGGATTACATGTCACTTTTATCGGGTTATTATAGTGCAACCGTACGTACCACACAGTTCTGGCTGGAGGCTGCACGGCTGGCTTCCATTACCAGGAAGCAGTGGTGGAGGGGAGCACAGAGCACTGGAAACCACACACACACACAAATCTGCAGGCATGCACACACACATGCACGCAGACACAGGGTGCATACACAGACACGCGCACACACACCAAACTCTATTGTTTTAGCACATCAGCCCAGTAGAGCAGGACCTGAATGATATCAATCCCAGCTTTGTTATCATATGAACATCAGCTAGAATTTCTCTGTTTACCACCACGAGCTAATCAGTTTCTTCAGATCCAAATCTTTTTTTCTGTTTTTAAAGCCTCCAAATGCATTAGGAAAAACCCGCCCCGTTTCCAATCGTGCTGGACGGGGCTATTCTGACATGGATGCCGGAGAATGCAGGGGTCAGATTTTCCTAGTGTTGTAATTAACAACAGTTGGATGTGCTTGCTGGTCGTGGGTCGAGTTGAACAGATAGGATACAACTCTGAGGCCTCTCTCTATGGGGTCGGTGAGGAGGAGACCCCTCGGAGCGTAGATCTTATCGTTCTGCTCCTGGATGTACTTGGCGATCTTCTTCAGGACCTGCCACGAGGCCAAAAACAGAAGAGCAACAGATTTTCCATCTCATCACAAGTCACATTCAGTTCTCTTGCCTGTCCCATTTAAACTCTGAAGGGTTAGGTGATTGGCTGTACTCCAACCAATCGCGTCATAGGAAACAACCTCACCCCCCCCCCCCCCCCCCAGTCTCTTGAGTTCTCTGTAGATGAAGACGGCCAGTGTGCTGAAGCAAGAACTTTAGAGGCCGTTGACCGAAGTTCTCTCACCCTCGACCCTCATGGGTCGTAACACGGGTGAAAGACTTTCTGGTATTGTGCCTGGATATCGGCAGTCGATTTCCTTTCAACAAAACTAACTTGACTAGTCATCTCAAATAACAAAATTTCCATCCTTATGGTCCACCATTAAAAACAAATCAAGCCAAAATATGTTCTCCCACATTCCTGTCTGTTCCAATCCAGAGCTTTGAGAACAGGAAGTACGACTGACAGACTGGGCTGCTGCAGGATGGAACATGCTAGAAGGACCTTCAGCTTCTATAAATCAAACACAGGCCTCAGCCGAATTGAAAAAAAGTTTGGAACTTCTACAGAGACAACTCAGAGGATGTACATTCGAGTAACCAATGCAAAAGTAAAAAAGAATATGTGCTATAACCTTCTTTCATCAATCCTCCTACTGGCAAGAGTGCGAGCCTAACCTTCTCATAGTGGGTCTCCATGCAGAGGAAGATGGTGTAGGCGGTGAGGCAGGCAAGACAGCCCTCCAGGTACGACTGGCCTCCCAGCTTCTCAGCCTCCAGGTACAGGTTGTTCAACGTCCGCACAGTCTCCTCAAACTGCTGCTTGTCAATCTGCAACTCACAAACCCCACACGGTAGGCCCCATTAGAACATCCACGCCGAGTCGTCAGATGAACGTCGGCGTGTAAGAGCATTTGTTTTTTTGCGCCCTCCCTTGCTATACGCGCATACGCTCGGATTCGCAGAATGGAGCTTTTTCTTCCATTTTAAAAGAGGACGCAGCGTCTTTCTCCGCTCCGTTAATGATGAGGAAACCTTGGCTGGATGCTCACCGCATGTTTTCACGTTCTACCCTGCAGGACACACCAGGGGCAGCGGGGGGGAAGATCTCATCAGGGGAACACATTCATCTGGCCAGAGTTTCCACCGAACCAGCGCTGACTGCTTGTATGACTTATATGCGAAAGACGATGTGGCCATGTAATCACACTCCCCCTATTACAGACCAGTTGAAAGAGGCAGTGTAGCTATACTCCCCCCCCCCCCCCCTCCCCCCTCCCATAGGCCCTCCTCACGCACGTTGAGAGGAGAAGGGAGGCGGAGGAGGGTGTGGGACTGGGCCCATTTGACTGGGTGATAGTGTGACTGGGTGTCAGTGTGACGGCATCTGTGTGACAGCGTGAATGGGTGGCTGGGCGACAGTGAGCCTGGGCGACAGTGCGAGCCTGACCTGGTCCCTCTGAGTGGGTCCCACACCGTGATGAGTCAGCAAACATGGGAGGCGGCTCACCGAGACCCTGGAGACCAAACCCGCAAAGAGTAGGGCTCTCCTGGGCCTCGGAACGCCCTCCAAGTTCTGCTCCATCGTGTGCCCAAGGAATGGCGCAGCAACAAGCTCCAGCACATAAGTGGTCTCAGTGTAGGAATCTGGTGCCCACCATTAGCAGCTCTTTGTTCTGCCTCTCGGTTCTCTCATCCAACCATCCACGATTCAAACCACATTGCTGCATCCGAGCATCTTTCCATTACGTCGGACGCACAGAGCGTTTTTGTTTTTGCATTCCAGGAACAGGGAGAAAGTACAGCCCTGGGAGAGAACATTACTAACCCTAACCCATTAGAACATTAGATAGTATTGTTTGGTATTCCATGTAGAGCTATTAGACATGCTAATCTTGACCAGTGAATTTTAAGTATGCGTGGTACACTGTCAAGAGCACAAAAAAAAATCATTGCGTAAGTGGGGGTGGAAGATGTTTGAATTGCGCTAGTCATTTTTGTCGCCGTCCTGACTCAGTGCTCTGTATTTGCCAAACACGGTAAAATATCACTGCTTTTCCACACGTTATGTCTCACCCCCTCCCCCCCCCCCAAAAAAAAGAGAGAGAAAAAAAAAAAGAATGTACAACCTATAATAATAAATCAACAGACCAGAAATGTTGTGCATCCTCATTTAGTTCACCCAATCCAGAAAATGATTATAGAGAATTAGAGGACTAAAATTGAGTTTAGGGATGGTAGAACATTTCTTCCAGGATTGAAACTTGAAACCCCTCTCAACAGAGGAAAAATAAATAAAAGCTCTCTTAATGTCTTGGCAGTGCACTGCAGAGCCCATTTGTTATACAGCACTGGAATCCAGTGGAAGAAAATGTTGGAGGGGGTTTTAATTTATGACAAGGTACTGTTGATGTTGACTCCATGGAGAGACAGCCTCTGTTTCTCCAGTGGTTCTAATTTGGGACACTGTGTGTGTGTGTGTGTGTGTACACTGCTGTGCATCCAACAGGAAAACAAGTGTGCTAGAGACCACCCACTCGAGAGGAAACGTAAAAGTGCTGGGCTTACAGAGTTACAAAGCTAAGCTTTCATGTGGTCAGCGCATGGCAAAATGGCGCTTTTGGTCCTGCGAACTCTGAACCGTTTTGCTCGCACGTTCTTTCATGTGGCACGGAGCAAGAGTCTGTTTAGCCTCAGAGACTAGCGCTTCCCTCCTTGGATCATTCCCAAGTCCTGGAATTCAAACCGTTTGTGCAACTCGCAGACTAGGAAGTTCAAGTGAGGATAAAAAACAGAACCGTAGAATCTCCAGCCTTTACTGGAGTGTTTAACTTAACAAACCCATAGGAGTCTAACACCTATGGACATTATGTGGCGTTAATGACACATGACTGATTGGTATATTTAACAGGTTAACCGTCTCTGGAGGAGGGGATGCCTCACTGAATTGCTCCTCCCAAGGTTTCTCCCAGCTATTATCCTCGTCTTCCTTGAGGGGTTCCTTGGTGGAGGAGCAGTTCCATGGGCGTATGTGAAGCCCTCTGCAACATCGCTTCTAAAAAGGTTTGTACAAATACATTTGATTTGATGTTCAATGTGTGTACTGTACCCTGGTCTCCAGCTCAGAGGGGAACTTGGTCTGGAACTGGCAGACAGTGCCATTGGTGTAGTCTCTCTGGATGAACACTTTGGCCGAGATGGCTGGCGGCTGCCTCATGTCCTGCAAGCTGTGAGTCTGGAGAGGGTAAAGACGTGTCAAAAAAAGATGTATCAAAAGGCCTACCTACATTTGCGTAACAAAGCTATAATTGAAGAATGCTTAAAAGTTGTCAATCAATGAAACTGATTCATGAATGGCACACGACAACCAACACCACCACAACAAACACACAACAAACACAGGAAACTATGGCTAGAAGACTTTGAAAGTGTGAGGGGGTGGAGGGGGGGTGAAGGTAGTAGTAGTTCCGTCTTCACGGTGAACTATCATACAGCTTGTGCTAGGTAGCTAGATTTTCAAATATACAGCAATTTTTTCTTTGTAATCTATAATTTAACAGTCATTTGATAGCATAACACTTTGGTGTTATATACAAACCGTATGCATTTCTTTTTTTAAATCGTTAGCTCCACTAGCTAGGCTGGTTATCAGAAATGTTGATAACTAGCATTGACTACTAAAGCGTTGTACTCGTAGCAGCTAAAGTTAGCTATAGCCAATTATCTCTACCACTATGTGCTTGTTTAGAATATTTCAAGAAACCTTGCTAAGGACAACCGACAATATGGAACGTATTGATAATTTAAAAAAATTAGATAGTAGCTAACTAAATGACAGATTTGATAAGTCGTGATATTGTGAGCGGACTAGCTCTAGCTAATACAGCACTGTAACTAGCTAGGCTAGCTCTACTAGTAGTGCCCCTTAAACGTTGTAGCTCAAGTAACCCCAGTGAAATAGCTAGATAAAACACATTATCTAACAACAACAACAAATCGTAAGATTACTAATAAATTGTGTGGTTGAAGCAATGTTTGTCAATTATGGAATAAAACGATTGCAACCACTTATTAGCTTTCTTAGTCCTTACCTCTGCCATGTTGACGGCTTCTGTGACAGCTGACTCTTGTTTATCCTCATCAGCTAGTGCTACTTTGTGCGTCTGGATAACGTGTCCGGGTAAGAAGGAGAGAGCTTTCTTGGTTCCACGTGAATGGTCTCGGTGGCTGTTCGTTATAACGTGTGAGGAACCAGGAGTATTTCATTACTTCACAAATTCAGCCTTCTTCGGAGCTCATGGAAAATTGAATATAAGACATCTCATTAACCAAGACCAGGACCAGAATACATTGAACCTTTAGTTTTGTAAAGTCTGCGGACTGATTTACTCCAATCTAGTATCCACAATCATATTAATGTGATTAGAAACAGTGTTTATCTTGTGAAAATGTTTTGTTGTTAGTCTCATTAGGTTTATTATCTTAAAATTAAATGATTCTGAAGAAGAGTTAAAAACATTTTGAAGACAGACGGCCATCCTCTGAGCTTTCTGTAATTCACTTTTTCCAACGACAAAAAACTTTATCATACAAAATTGTACAAAAATAGACACCAAGGTCACATCCATATAAACACTCATCTGGGGGTGACTTTTTTACTGCATGATCCAACTGCGGTGAACACATATAAATCTCAGGTCAAGGTTTCAACAGTGGTGAGCTTGTGAGCATGTCTAGTGTTTCTCCATTAGAGAGCTGCTGCAGCCAGAACAGCCTGAGCTGCAGTTAAACCATGGTTGCGGGCTATTAACCAGCATGTGTTGTAAATGTAGGACCCAAATGGTGCTCATTAGTGGGCTCTCCCAGACTCAGGTCATCAGAGAAGAGGGGGCTTTAAAGCTTTGCCCCATTGCCAGGACACAAACAAACCCTGTGGAGGACCAATAGAGGGATTTTTACATTTACACAGATCCACTCTAATTGCCTCGTGATGCAAGGGATGGCTGAGAATATGCATTCCTCACGGACAAGTCACACAGATCAGCCAAGTGAACAGCTCAAAACCCTCAAGAAGCAGTGGGAAACTGAAGTCAGGCTTCAAAAACTTTGCAGTAGCACCAATGACCTGGGGAGTTGGACTAGTGTTGGTCATTTTCAGCTCTTAAATATTATCAACAGTTCCAGTGGAGGATATTCTCATCTCTGGTGGATGAGAATTCTTGATCTGGAGGAGTCTTCTGTGCTGTCGAAGAGTCTACTTGAAAGTCTGAACATGCCATTGATGTCATGATAAGAGCGTGTGTCTCTGTACTGGCATGACATGCCAGGAGACCCCTGTACACACACACACACACACACACGCACACACAGACTCTCACACACATGCACACACACATACACTTTTTTGGACTGCTAGGGGTTATTATCATCTTGAAGGCATGCAAATTCTTTGCAGAGACAGAGGGTCTGCCACACTCTTGGCCAGTGATCCAAACACACAAGTGGAGTGATGCAAGCTGGTTCCTTTAAAACTCTGATTTGCCGCCATGAGACTAATAGGTGAAGACACAGAACTGAAACAGATTTCCATTTCTCCTACAGTAAATGTAAAAACCTGTTACATATGGTGCTAATCTGAAAACCTTGTGCATGATATCCTGTAATGTCCTCTGCCCCAAAAGCCTTCCTGTTCTATAGTAGCCAAGAAGGAGAAACAGCATGGTCAATGTGGGTCCAAACTGGATCAAGCAGCAATATTTCATTCTTCCATGATTGGATATTCATACTTCTTCCCAGATGCCAAATTATTATAAACCTTGGAGTTTCTCTAATGAAAACATAGCTGAGTAAAGTTGCTAAAAGGATTAACCTCCAAAAACTCTTGTCCGTTGAATTTGTCACCATCCATCAAATGGGGTGTCAGGAATTTTTAAATTGATTTTAGTTCCAGTATGTCTTGATGAAAACCTTTTCAGACTCAGAATTACAGATGCAGAGGGTTTCTCCCTAGTGTGTGGTTCTGTGGAATCCCACTCTGCCAACCCAAATTACCATGGTAACGATGTGTTACTATTACCTCACCACGATGTGACATACTGCATCAAATGTGGTCAGCAGTTTTCATTCAACACCCTGTGAAAATTCTAACAATCGCCTTCCTCAAGCTGCCGGTTAAGCATTTCAAGAGTAACATTATATGCCTCTAAATGTTTATTAGCTGTTTAATATCCTGTTTAGAGTGTGTTTTATCAGTCTGGTGCATTTTCGGTCCCTATTTCCTGCAAGTACCAATTCTTCTCACCTCATCGGCCATTATTCTCCTTCAGACATGCGCATATATTGTTGTGTCATTTATTGATTTATATTTTGTAGTACATACCAATTATTACTTAATTTTAGTACATTTGAACAGAGAATAATTGAGGAGTGGAATCATTCAAATATTGAGAAATTGTGTGGTGTGTCTTTGTTTGAGAGGGGTGGGGGGTGAGGGGGTGTGGCCAGTGCTTTTTCTTCACTGCTGCAGGATGTGGGCTGCCCTCACATTGGGCATGTTTTGGCTAGGATCAGGGAGTCAGGTTACCTCATATTTGGTTCAGTAGTCTGAGAAGTGTTAATCATCCAGTTAAATCACGACAGTTTTACAGCCGTGTGTGCGGGGACGCTCATGACCCACATAACTCTGCTGCTCTGTTTAGACCTACAGATTGAAAAGTCAACCTTAACAGGCTTAAATCTCTATAGTGGGATATTCCTAGTATCGATGGCCAACACAATCATGACCATTCTAAAAGTAACAATTTGTCAAACCTGATATTAGGCCCGTGGTTTCTGTGATCCTGAACAACTGATTATTCTAGATAAAAAAAATTAGCATTCTATGAATACATAGTATTTGACAGTACACTGCATAGCACAAGATGGATGGCAGTAGTTTTTTTGTGTCATAGCTAGTTGCATGGTTTTCAAAGATATCTGACTCACGCCAGTTCTGCACAAATTAGAATGATCAAAGCAAACCACAAGGCCATGCAACAATTCCACTTTCAACATTGTTTGTGGAATTTTGTGGTTCGAAGAAAATTGATAAGACAAAGATTAAAATAAATGGCTTGTGTAAACCAAATGAGGTGGAATGATGATTGTGTTTCTCCCTGGAAAACTGGTGTAGATTACACTTTTAGAAATGGAAACATCTTCCTCTCCTTTCATTACATGGAACTTAATGTATTTGGTGGTAAAACATCCCATTGTTTCAAATTTCACCAAGTGATTACTAAAACAAAAACAGTAAGAGAGCTAATGACCAATGAGCCACATAGTTGCTAGGCTTGCAGGGTCATTATTAACATCATTTGGTCAGGGTTGTGGCCCTCAGTGTCTTGAGATTTCTGATGTTTACAGCATCTCTTTTACCGCATGCCTTCCATAGACAGTTCCTGTGCCACAGAGTTCCCAAACCACCGCTAATAGCACCAGAGGTTGTTGAAGTTCACACAATGTGGTGAGAGCACAAATTGATCTTCACCTAGAAGGCACCATCGGGGATAATCTGCATCAATACATTCAGATACATATTTCCTCAACCAAATTCACCTCGGGTCAAAACATTAAATCCACCGATCACTTAAATCATGCCATTATGCCTCTAATCAAACAAATGACGTGTGGGCAGATGTGTCAAAAACAATGGTGGTCAGAGCATGCCTCAAAGTGGATTTATCTCTGGCTGATCTGAGCCGTAATACTGCAGATAGAACTAGGTCACACTGCAGTCAACCTGAGAGGGAGACCTACTCTAAAAGCAACCTTAATAAACCTCTCTTTGGAGACATTCCAGCCGTCCAGACTTTCCTTTTCTCCAAATTCCTGAGAAACTGTCTTATATGTGAATTGAGTCAATGCAATCATGTGACCAGTTTGTAATTAATGAATATTCAAAGTGTATAACATAAACAACCAAGAAATGTGTACATTTCCAGACAACATTGAAGATTTTTTTGTGTCACGAGTCAGACAGTCCAGCATCCGTAAAGTTTTTGGAGCGTGACGTTCATAAAATGGTGAAGGGAACGAGTCTGTGGTCAAGCATTTGTAACAAGCTGGGCTGTCTTTAACATTTCTACAGAAGCCTAAGGAATAGTTTACAAGTCTTGTTTAGTTTCTTTATATGAAAAAATACATTCAAATTCACACAACAGGGAACCAATCCACCAGTATGGTGGATTGGTGCTCTGTTGGTTGGTTGGTCAGGGTGGTTAGAACTCTGTAAGTGCTAGAGAAGAGCGTTTTAATTCTATATGCACGGTTATGGAAATTCCTGTACAATGAACCAGAGAGAAACCTGTCTTAGGCCTCTCAATCAAACCCAGGATAGGTCTGAGTATGGAGAGCTTGAGTAAAAGCAAGGGTAGGGATGGGGGTTATATTCATGTGAAACCAGCCCAAACAAAGACTCCCTGTTTCTGAGACCAGACAACCCCCACTTTCTCTGAACAAGATAAATAAATAAATACAAATGGAAAAAGAACCCACATACGCCCACTGAAATGACCAGTAAGAGAGTGAGTGACAGACAATTGAAAAGACAAATTGTTACATTGTCTTTGGGTGGGGGTTGAAGCAGGGTGGATGCGCAAAGGTAATTACGGGAAGACGTGAACCATTGGGTCAAAGGTCAGACTATGTGTCTGACCCTGAGTTTTAGGCCGTCCGGTAAAGAAAGAGGCTCTGAATTGGGCCAATGTCTCTCCCACCCTATTTCTTACACCGCTCGCCTGGTGACACAAACTGTCTTTTTTGAGGGTTCTCTTCTTTCTCACTTTCAATACTCTTTTTCTTAAAATACCTTGAGAAACAAAAAAGTCTCCATGGGCTTTTCTCTGGCCGAGCTGAAAAACGCTGACGAGGCATTTGTCCTGCAGCCACTCACCCATGTTTGATTTAATTGCTTTTCCAGTCCTCTGTGGCACAGCTCTCAGCAGCTGGCTGGAAGGGACAGTGTTGCCTGAAGGAGAGTTTCTGTTTTCTTGACAGTCAGGAGACAAGCTTGGTCTGACCCACAATCACTTAGTTGGCCCATTGTACTGTTCTTTAGTACTGATCCAGGCTGGGAATTTTCCTGTGGTTGCTTCTCATCTTGGTACCACCACCTCCATCACCCCCAATACCATCACTACCACCCTCACCACCATCACACCATCACCACTGCTATCACCATCACCACCACCCTGACAACCACCATCACAGTCTCCACCATCATTGCCACCACCATCAGCACCCACACCATCACCACCTCTATCACCTCCACCACCACCTCCACGATCACCACCTCCACCACCTCCACGATCACCCCCTCCACCATCACCACCTCTATCACCACCACCATCTTCACCACCACCACTATCACCACCATCTACACCCCCATCACATCACCCCCACCACTACTTCCACCCTCATTACCATCACTATCACCACCATTTAATATTTGTCAGCATTGATCAGTACAAATCTTTTGTCATACAGTTATGGGTACAGTATAACCATATGTTAAATTAGTTATGTTAAACCAATTTCTTTGGATTAATTAAACTTCTGACATTGAAAGATTTTACCATTTGCTTAATCAAGCCTAATGATTGTGACGACAGTAAAGAGATTCTGCTTCCAGCATAAGGACAGTTTAGGGTGTTTAGGGTCTACTGTGGGACACATTCCACTATTTTATCTCAAAGAAAGAGGGGGTGGTTCAGTCCTTGGTGATAAGTATGACTAAACTAAAAGCAACATGCTTTCCTAGTTAACTGCAATGGGTTCCGAATGAAACCACATTGGTTTTTCTCTGGAGAAAAAAGTTGGAAGGGTGCCAATTAGTTTGTGCAAAGACAAGAATGAAACATTCAACCCTGACTACCTCCGATTGTTTAAGGAGCAGCTGACAATAAACTTCCCGATTGCTGTGTATTTCCCGAAAATAGCTACTGCCCCATTTGAATAACCTGATGTTGTTATAGAATACACAGTACAGTACATCACCATTTTCTTTTAGGTTTGAAATCTCATCTGATGGGGGAAGGGTGTATGTGGGGATAGCCGGGGAGGTGGGAGGGTGGGGGGGGGGGGACTGGGAAGGTGGGTTGAGTGCAGGGTGGAGAGCTGAATAGCTGTGTAGCAGGGGAGGTGGGTAAGGTGGGGTGCTGTGGAGGTGGGTGGGATGTGGGATGGTGAGACACTGGGTAGAGGGTAGGGCGGGGGGCCGGAGCTTTGGGAGGTAGTTGTTTACATTTTGTGGCGCTGTTGTAGTATTAGACTGGTAGTGATGGACAGGTCATAATCGATTGCATGAAAAATTGCACTTAATTTGTTGGAGGGGTAGAGGCCATGTTAACCTTACACTGTTGCCGAAGCCCATTAATTTGAATGTTTATGCATGTTAATGTTAACCAGAGCACCCTGAGAGCACTGCTTTGTGTCAAAAACAGACAGCGCTGGAGAGTGCTCTGAGGCCTGAAGGCAGAGCTGGGGTCTAATGTCTTTGGGAAATGCATGGGAGACGATGGGGATACAAAACACAGAATACACCACTGTGTCCACACAGCACACAGCATGCCTGCCACACTCAACAAGTTACTAACTGCCTTTTCTCTATTGAGCTTTTTACCTTTTATGACAGAAGGGTAAAATGGAAAGCTGTGCGGAGTGTAATATAAATAGTTGTGACAATAACCCCAAACACCTGCCTTGTTTTCCATTCTGTGATTGGTCTGCAAGTTTCTGTGTTAGACTTGAACTTTGTCTGAATGAAGTCGTTTGTTTTCCGTTACAACCAACTGCAGTGGCACGTTTTGCAGTCAGTCTCCCTCTGTATGTCGATTTTTTTTAACTAAGATAATAAACTAGGTGAAGAAAGACATCAAAAGTCGAATGAATACATTAAAAGATGATGATGGAGAGGGAGTTACTTGGTGGTAAAAAGTCAATGTAATAAAACACAGATGGATGTCAAAATGACTTTCGGCTGAAGCCACCCTTCCTAACCACTCCTACCACACATTCACATATCTTAAAATGATATCTTCATGGAAGATTTCTTTGTTCCTCGTTATACTTATTACTCATTATAACGCCAACCTTTTCAAATGTTGTTCCAAGTACTGTTAACTATTCTAACCGTGTAGGCTATTTAGGTTTGACTATTTCTGTTTTCTCACTTGTGTGGTATGACAGGACAAGCGATGCTCACAGATTACCCCACGCTGGTTGTGCACTGTGCAGCAGCAGGATTTTCTCTGCTTTCCTTGGCTGGCGGCTAAGCAAGAAAAGCAAAGACATGTTTGTTTTGCTGTTTCTTCCCCCTCTCACACAAATCAGTCTGTCATTTCTGGCTAGCAGGATAAAAAATGCACTGTGTGAGTATGTGGAGTGTTAAGAACCAGTTTTTGGTTTAGGTATTTCCCCCCAAAAGTATCCTGTGCACTGTGCCCATCTTATTCAGCCAGGCTGATGGGCCATGAATCAGGGTGTTGACACAAACAGATCAAATTTTCCACGCCTAATTACAAAAATTGTTACATGAACAATTTATGTGCAGATGAACTGAGAGTACATCCCAAATCAATTACGAAGGGAGGAAAACAGCAGACGAGATGCTCTCGCTTGAGTTTTTCAGTTCTGTTCCAGCTCCATTCTCTGACCCCAAAGTTGACCTCAACAAGTAAGGAAGTACCTGTAACTTATTGTCATACAATAATTCCTTGTATGTGTGAAACATACAGGCCCTGATGGGGCAGGAACCCTAGTAGTGACTGAGTACCTCTCAGTACAACGTGAGCCAGATAATCGCGCTCCCCTGGGCGGACCATGAGGTACGAGTTATGTGAAAAGATATTTTGGCTCCAGTCCTCAACAGCGCAAAGACCTCAGGAACCTGCAGTAACAGAAGCAAACTTTTTTGGAGTGGCCAATCCCTCTTCTTCGTCTGAATCCAAATTTCGCAAATGACATGCATTAGTCATGTCCATGGCAGAGCCCAAAGACAAGCCATCACAGGCAACACGATAGCTTGCTGCACTTGGGAAATTCCCTCTAGGTGCTACTACAACATTTGCTCTGGTGTGGAGATCACTTTGGTTGGTAGTTGCATGGAAATACCAGAAGTGTTGCTGCCAGTATTCCACAACTTCTTTGCCACAAACCTTCCATGATGCTAATGCATAAAATTGTGTGACTGCAGTGCACATTTTGGCGCTGGGGTAATCCGATACATCGATTTCATTGAAGGTTATCCTGATCAGTTAGAAGGAAGCACAGCAATTAGGAACAAGTTAATTATGTACAAGATAAACATCTAATGCAAATCTACTCATTTGCCTTTCACAACCCTTTTGCCCCATCTGTGTGGTTCACCTATATACCTGAATGCGCATAACCTGATTGGAATCTGCATCGTCACAATAGTTTTGAACATGAATTGAGCACCTGCTGTTAAGCTTGGTTTATCCTACTGTTATGTGAAGTGACTGACTGAGAAGTTGTTACCACCACTAGTGAGGAGTCAGTCAACCCCAATGCAGCAATTATACATTAACATCACCTATACTGTCCCAGTTCTCTCTTGTTGCCCTTGGTCGTAAGCCACACAGGCACTCAACTACAGGACACTGGCTAAACTAGACTAGCTAAAGTACGCCAGTCATGTTACATTCCCCCTGTGCTAAGTGCTACCTGACAGAAAGCAGGTATGGTTGTTATTTCTAAACATTTTTATCCTTAAAACACTAGCTTTTTCATTCTTGTTGGACATAGCAGAGCTTTTTCACCACATGTCATTTTTCTTGTACATACACCATGTCACAATTCTTAAGACACTAGAGCCTTGAGGAGATCCAGTGTTTAACTAACGGTCACTGATGACAAATGTTTTGTGACATACATGTTGGCCCTGATCTACCAAATGCCCTTTCATAGGTATGCATGCACATGCGTGTGAGATTCTGAATTCAAACACTGTTGAATGAAGATGAGTGGAGAGTAGATGGGAAACTCCATTTTCTTAGGCCCTGAAAGTCCAAATATTTAGTCTCTCTATTTTTTAAATGTATGCAGCTGCTATTATAGACCGCATGCAAGTTTTGTTTTAAAAGAGTTTTACATTTGCATAGCATTACACATTGATAAAGATGACTGACACTGGACAGTGTCAATATATTGTTTATTAGGTTACTATTTAACAAGCTAATTCTACTGAATACTTAATGTCTATCAAAACCAATTGTTGATTGCTTTCTCTTTGATATACTGTGACTTCACCTTTCCAACCATTTTTTTTATTTTGTACAAACCAGTCATTTAGTTTAAGGGTGCATGTCTTCTTTTGTGTCCCATGTGGAGATTGCTACTAAGGGTTTATGCGGATCACAGTAACAGACCATTTCCCCACCATTATCTTCACTGGCACATCCTCTCTGATAGCAGACTTTCTCATCAATCTGAGCACAGCCAGGTCTTAAGAGGAAAAAAACATATTCTCCAGTAGTGTCTCCTAAATAGAAGTTTGTTTTAGCAACCGTCTGTGTGAAAACTGTAGTTAGATTCCATCACATCATAAAGCTGTCTAAGGAGTAGAATGGCAGTCACAGAAACCCTTATTAAGTCATCATTGTTTATTTGAGTAAGATATAAGTACCAGTGCTATTTCTAAAATACTTTGGAGAATCTATCTGCCCTCTCATTAAGTTGTGTCATTGCTAAGGCATGTGGGCTACGCTGCAATGCACTAGGTGTATAAAAACCGGAAAAAGTCATGTTGTCGTGAATTACAACATCTTATAACGTTGTCGGTGGATCAAGTTCTAATGCTTTCATTTATAGGTTAGTCATCAGCACAAATGGGTACGATCAATAGTTATGTTACGAAAAGTATAGCTAGATGCATTGATTTATGTTGGACACTGTAAAATGATTTTGTAAAAGTTTACCGTGCACTGATACATGTTAATGTATTTTTTTAATCGTCATGATAAAACTTGTATGCAAGTTGAAATACTAGTCACATGGTATTAACGAAAATGGCCTTGCAGGGTTCTCTCCATGTGCAACGGGTGGCTTTTTGTTCTCCAACAAGTGTTTTAATTGGGTTTTAACGTCATTAACAAGACAATGACTAGCAAATGAATGAGGATTTACATAAAGGCATTTGGCATGTCTTATGTCAAACTGGGTAACATTGTAAGGAAGTAAACACATTTACGAACGAACAAATTTGCTTTGGGCTAATTAGTTCTATGTTCGGGAAAAATAACATCCTGCAAGGATGGCAGCATACTGCCTGTAAATGAGTAAACGATTTAAAATAATATAGGCGACTTGATTGGCTCGCAAACCTCTTGAGACAAATATCGTTTAGAGACACAATTTCTGTTCAAATTATGAATGTCTAAGAACACATAATTGGTTGAACGGATAATTCAGACCAATTTAACACTGAACTGCAAGTCATTGCGCGACACCTTTTACGTATAATTTCGTTTTGTCGACAGGTCACGTCAGGTAGTTTGTTTTGACTAAGGAATAGAAAAGATAATGAGGGGGGTAGGGAGAGTTGAGCTGGTTTTTACGCAGTGGGTAATTGAGCACTTTGATTGACATGAGAGTGCCAAAAGGCACAGGCGCTCTCCCATTGGACAACGCGCACTTCACAATCTCCTCTTGTTTCCGAGCTGCGCGTACACCGGGAACAGTTATCTCCGCACGAGCTTGTGCGAGCTAGTCGAACCAGAAGAGAACGGAGTTTGCAACGAAACGAGTCTGCAGTGGAGTTATTGAAACCTGAAACTTTATACAGAACATTTATCATCAAGATTCATCTTTCCTCCGTTGTTTTTTATTTTTTTTATTTTTTACTTTACAGCATAACTCTTTCTTCAATTGAAAGCAGCATTACTTGGGCTCTGCAGACTTCCTGGTCTAAGTATGAGGTCCTTGGAACCTTTGTGTGATTGGAGGATCATCCCCCTGGCTTTGTTCCTGGCACTGGCATCTATGTGCAGAGCATCTGAATATGAGTACTTGAGCTGGAAGTCTGACATTTACAATGGGGGCCGCAGCTACGGCAAGCCCCCCCAGTGTATGGACATCCCCGACGACCTAAGACTGTGCCACGGCGTGGGATACAACCAGATGCTTCTCCCCAACCTGTTGGAGCACGAGACCTTGGCCGAGGTGAAGCAGCAGGCTGGCAGCTGGGTGCCCCTGGTCCACAAGAACTGCCACCCAGGCACCCAGGTGTTCCTCTGCTCTCTGTTTGCCCCCGTGTGTATGGAGCACCCCATCTACCCATGCCGCTGGCTGTGTGAGGCGGTGCGCGACGGCTGCACCCCCATCATGGAGGCGTTCGGCTTCCCCTGGCCAGAGATGCTCACCTGCGACAAGTTCCCCCAGGACGACGTGTGCATCGCCATGACGGCGCCCAACGCTACTGAGAGCACCAGGCCCACGGGTAAGAGAAGCTACCAGCATGCCTCCTGTCCTCCTATCCTCCCCTCCTCCTGCTTCTTATCCTCCTGCCAGGCAGTTTCACTATAGCTGAGTCTATCTGTTTGGTGCTGGGAGATAATTTTCTTTCATATCAGTTTGTGATCCTTTTTCTAAAGCTTTGAAGGAGTTTTCTAAAGCACGATGAATTTAGGTTCTGAGTTTTCTACAGTTTGTGAATGTGCATATAAGAGGGGGTTGATATTTTGATCTGATGTGCACACAGCTCTGATCCTTTCCTTTAATCATGTGCCCAGGAACACTCCTTAGTTAGAGCACCTTAAAAGCCAGAGAACGCTATCACGCCAAGCTAACACGCCACACTATTGCCTGAGTGCATGGAGAGCTCTTTGACTAAGATAATAAACAGTCTCTACTTTGACGTGCTGTGAGAATTGACACCCTTACAAATCCTCACACAACACAATGTTGTTTCAGGGGTTACGGTCTGTTTGGAAATGTAAATCCTGACACAAATGAACCAACATGACCTTTTGGGTTGCATTTACCTGTGACAGAAGAATTAGATCTCCCAGTAAACCAAACAACAAGTGTCATTAGATAACAAATGTTTCTTGGGGTTAATGTGTGCCTTTATTCTTTGTAAACCACCGTGCTGGGACAAAGAAGTGATGCTGTAATATTGTAATGGTCCTAACAGATGGAAACAATCTTATTCAAGGTGTTTGTTGAGTTTGTGGACAATGCTGGGAGGCATGCCAGATTTCAATAGGGTTAGGGTTCAATATAATATATACTAAAAGTATTGTATGTATATGTTATATACAATAATTGAAGTTTGATGCAAGCAGAAATATCTCATTGGAAATAACTTAATAGCTGATCGACTGGTAGTACACTTTTGAAAGAGAGAGAGATTGACAAAGAGAGAGCAGGGGGTGGGGGTAATCGAGGTTGGAGGGAGGGTGCGGGTTAGAGCAAGAAAAGTTGAATCCAGCTGGACCGCGGAGACAGATTTCAATAAAATGCATAGTGTAACAAATAAATGAAAAGCATAGTGTAAATGCTGTAAATATAATAACCTTAGTTTGAAGGCTGGAGAACTCCAACGGACACCATCCCTCACTAAACCAATGCCTGTGTACAGCATAACCTGCCTGGAATCAGTTTCTGTTTTAAGAACCTGAACTAAACCTGAATATGCTTTAGCTAAATCTCTATAAATGTTCCAGGAATCAACATGTTAGTGCTGCATGAGGAGTCACTGGGTTTTCTGAATTGCTCGTTTTTGGCTTGGGTCTTCATAGTCTAGTCTCTTGACTTGTCAGTTTCTAAAAGGAATCAGTCTCTGGGTCTGTTCCTGTTTCCTGGAGTTTCGTACAGAAGGGAAAGTACAGCTAGCTCATGCAGATTGCTCATAAATAAGACGAAGGGGGAGGGAATGAGTAGGGGAGGGAATGAGTGTGTGTGTGTGGGGGGGAGGGGAAAGTGGCAAGTGGGGGAGGTTGGGGGTGTTGGGGAGGGGGCCATTGGGACTGACATGGTGGTATGGACGGGATCCCAGGAGCCTGAGTAAGTGTCCACTGGAAGCTCAGGGACCACACAGGGATCCTCAGTCACAAGACGTCACCTGTTATTGTGTGGTGTCAGCACCCAGGGATAAATAAACCCTGCACCGTCTGCCTGGCTTTGCAGGCTACAGTCTGTTCAGCAGTAAGATTCTTCTCTCTGTACTGGACTCACAGACATGCCTTTTATCTCTGATAAACTCTAATATTTACACATATTGTATTGGCAAATATTAAAGTTTCAAGCAACATAGTTTCACCAAGTAAATTTTTTATAACATTAAATAACACATAAATAACATTTATTCAATTTCCATAAAGGGTTAATGAACATGGGTTTGTGCTCATGTTAAACAAGTGATTGTATTGAGCTGATAGATTTAAAGGAGAAACTAGTTTAAATGAAAAAAGGGCCTATTTGGGTGGGTTTGTCAACAGCATCTGTTTTTACAAGATCTTTACACCAGGGTGTAACTTTCTCAAGTTTTTGTCAAACACACATAATGAACAACTGGCAACCATAACACACAAACAAGCTGAGTGTGTGCAAATATGTATTTTTTTATGTTTAGCTGTTTGCAGATTTATTTAATGCATTCTGAATGTTTTTAACAAAAGCAAAAATGTAAAAAAGTTCAATGTTTTTTCCCCCAATCTTTTGTTTTGAGAAATGAGCTCTGTAGTTTGACCAGAACTAATCAGTTATTTAAGCATTGCATTGTTCATGAAACAATCATGAAAGTTACTAGACCTTAACCAAAAACACATGTTTGGGTTTTGGTATATAAAAAAAATCGTGAATTTCTTTAATTGACATTGTCACAACATAAAAATATAAACAAATCTGAAACTTGGCTTCACTGCAACATAAGCACTGGATATGATGGCAACCAAGGGCTCCTGTTGAAGGATCGCTTACTAGCTTGGGCATGGGGTTCTAACTACCTTGGGCATTCGGTTCTAACTAGCTTGGGCATGGGGTTCTAACTAGCTTGGGCATGGGGTTCTAACTAGCTTGGGCATGGGGCTCTGTGTCTCTCATGTGTGTTTGTGTGTGTGTGTGTTTGTGTGTGTGAGTGTGTGATTATGTGAATAGGGGTTTGCAGACCTGAATGTGTGTCCAGATCCAGAAAGGACAGCAGGATATCATGGCAGCTGGACAGAGCATGTTTCAACCTAGAGCCTTAGGCCAGCACTAGTCACGCGATTACAATGGAATGAAGGTCACTTTGACCACAGTATAGGGCAGTTTAAAGAGCGGTCATCTTGCCAATGGTGATCTGCAGTGTTCACAGCAAGGCTTAGTTACTGCATGCTATAAAAGAGGAAGACATTCCAAATTGAGGTCAGGTCATCAGAACATTGACCGCACCGGGAGTTTCACTGTCCAACGAGACTAGAGGAGGGATTCCAAACAGATAGGATGGGAAATTGGTTGCCGTAGAGACAAAATTAAATGTGACTGTCCTGACCTTTTTATGTCCTTTTTCTTGGCTTTCCCTTTTCACTGTTTCTGTGCTTCAAGACAAGGACGATGTGAATGAAAATAGTAACGATAGTGAACTGTTATTTGGATCACCCTCTGCATATACAGTCATTTGTTTTTTAACACTGTCCTCTCCTTCACAGACTTCTCCCCCATCTGCCCTCCATGTGACAATGAAATGAAAACAGATGCTATGCTGGAGCACATGTGTGCCAGTGAGTTCGGTAAGCATCCTCCCAATACCAACACACACAGACACGCGCGCAGTCACAAACAGAAACAGACAAACCACACACATTTACTTCATGACAGTTCTTATACTACCTGGACACTGTGTGCCAGTGTTAGTGTTAACTATATTGGATAATATAAAAATATGAATATTAAACTAGTAAAAAACTAAACAAAAAATACCTTGTTTGATTCTACATTTTATGCGTTCCAACATTCAGTCTGCAAAGCAGTCAGAAAAGCCTAGAGAAGTTTAAGTGGCTGTGTTCTGACTGGAGTACTTGAATGCATTCCTGGATTGTGACTATTCCTGCTGCAGTAAAGGCATTCGGTTCAGAATAGGCTATGATTGCCTGTGCAGCTAAGCGGACATACAGCCCATATAGGCTTTGTATTAAAAATGAGGTGATAAAAACAAATCTGTCTGAAGGAAAACTAAGTTGGATAAACAAAAAATAACAATTAGAAAAATTAAGGCCACATTAAGAGTACCTATGTAAACAGATCAAGTTAAAAGATTCAAGTTTTTGTCGGTGCCATGAACTATGAACATTCTGTACACCATTGGTTCCAACATTGTCTGTTGAGAATTTGGTTTATCGATGTTTCAAGAAGAATTGTAACATTTCATTCACATTGAAATGAAAAGTGATCTGTTTCTTGGCTGGTACTGGCTAGTATGTGTTAATGGTCATTCTGTTGACAATTAATAGATACACATATCTTCAAAAAATAAAAAAAGACAGAAAATGTCTAGAAAATATGCAACCCCTGTGAATTAATCACAGTCTTTATTATCCTTTTAAAGGCCCATATAGTGTTACTAATGAATTGGGGTAATTGGGAGTAGCACTTAAGTCTTTATGTGGCAGGTATTTCAGGCAGTAAATCTTAGATGTTTGTTTTGTTGTCTGGTCTGCCCAAAGTGTCAGAAGGCTTGTTAGTTATAGGTCAATTTCACAGCTACGGAACTTATGATGTGTCAATGCAATTCTTCAACTTAAAAGTATACAGTATATTACATTGATAATGTATGTATATGCTAACAGTAGCCAGTGCTTCTATGAAGCAAGAATGGTCTCCAGTTTATAGGATACTGTTGTGAGGTTTTTATTTGCTTGCTGGCCTCTGAGTTCTGTTGTTTTCAAACTTCATTCCAAGCTCCGGATCTGGGGCAGACGGACTATGTGCATTAGAAACAGATTTTCGTTCAGTGTGGTTCTCAGGGAAAGCACTGTCATAAGTTATGTTTGTTAGGTAAACTCCCATATTTGTGTAATGTAAGGACAGGCGGTTGTGCGTACAAAGCCCGTCCAGGCTTGCCGAGCTAGAGTGACACATCTCCGACTGATTTCATCTCTCATGGAGACATGTAGTTTTGGATCCTTGTCGCGAGCGCTTTATAGCTTCAAATAGGAGCTAACCCAGTCTGAGGGATGATAATGACCGTTTAATGAGCCTGTGATTGCAGCAATTGGAACTAATATCACAAGGGGTTCCTTGCACAGGGGCCATCCCAGCTAGTTTCTTTAGGGACAGTCTTGCCATAAAAGAGAATTATACTGTTTTCAGTATTATCACTTTGGCCATGCCATGGCAACAAGCTATTAAGGGCAACATGCCAAATGTTGTGTTACAATTTTTCATTCTTTGGCTATATACTTCATTGCTGCTTACGGCCATTGTACCCAACATAAAGGGATTTATTTAACTGTGTAAACTAATCATGCCTAAAATATGCTGCCTCTCACTCCTTCCCCCCTTTTTTGCTCTAAAAAAGGCTGGTTCCTGGAAACGTCCTATTGCGAAAGATCTGTTCTCATTTACTATTGAGGTTAAGTGTGAATTTTTTCTATAAAGAACGTGCTATTGTTTGAAGTCCAAAAATAATTGCTTCCCTCCAATCTCACAATCGTGTTTGACATTCTCGTGCAAGTTGATCTTGATAAAGCTTCACTATTGATGCAAGACAGCTTTTGATTCAGTTTGGTTGGATACAAGACAATGTCGTAGAAGTCTTTTTCTAAGCATAGGATTTTTAGTCTTAAAGATCCAGGAGGATCAATTGTTACTTCCAATGTTACAGCTATCGAATAAACCAAACTTACATTCTTCAATTGAATGGTATGTTGGAAATCATTTTAAAAAAAGACAGAAACTAAGGCCTAATAACATCTTAGTGGAAATGTTGATTTCCAAGTTTGAAGTTGACTGTCATTAAGATAGAGTGATTTCAAGGAAACACCGCAAGAGATGGCTCCAACTCTCCCTGGATCTTCAAAGATACATATGGACATTTGCTTCAACACATGACTGCTGTCAGCCGCTGATGCTTTTACTGCACATCCCCCTCCACAGTTTATCTCCTTACTTAAGGCTTTATGGCAACTCATTGCACGTCCAGAGAACTTCAAATAGGGCCGGCTCTACGTTTGACAGAAGACTTTGTTATTGCCAGTTGCACTATCCCCATGCTAATGCAGTAAACAAAAGTTGGCTGGGCTGACTGATTGCATAGGCTTATCGGAAAAGACGGGTCTCATGGTGTTGAATAGTCCCGGCTCAGTCTTTCCTGCTGGGTTTATGGCACCATCGGAGATGCCTAAGAGGCTGTCTCGCCCTCTAAATCTGGGGAGGAAACCAGGCCAAAGGTTACAGACAAAGGTTAAAGTGCTGGGTGAACTTTATAGCACTAAGATGGATAGACATGTTTGACTTCTCTAAAACTTACCTAAAGACAATGTTATGTTTCGCTTTTTTTATCGCCTGGAACATAAAAAACTGCATTGTGCAATAATTTTAAGTGTTATGGTTAGATAAACGTTCTGGGTAAAAAGTTTGCATTACTGGGGCCCTGAATGTATTTGATTAAGAGTAACACACAACCAAACTCAACTGCCCCTCAGGCACTGTAAATGAATGGCTGATTTCTCCCGTTTAACAGTTAAATCATTTTCCATCCATTCACCTTGGCTACAAGCGGTTACTGTACACTTTGGCTGAGGAGATTATGAACACAAATAACACTAGGTGCAAATAAAGTTCAGCCCAGAGTGTAAGCTGGGTTTATCTAGATGAAGTGGTTTCAGGAGTGGGGCCGTACCTTTCTTTTCTGACTGCTAATTATGAAAGCTGCTCATTTTAAATTTCATTTAACACTAAGCCTCCTCACGGCAACTTCTCAAGGAACAGAGACCGAGGATAAAAGCTCTAATCCTTACCATGTGCACTGTTAATACCTGGAGAATACGACTGGTCCTTTCTAACACTTTAATTGGGGAGATGAAATGCAAAAAAGAAGGGTTGTCGGGCTTGAATCTAAGAAATGACAATGCAATGGTGCATGCAATTCTGCAACACAATTGTGTGTATCTGGATAGCGGATCTTAGATGTTGAGATAATGTGCCACGCAGGTTTTGTGGAGTTACCATGCACCAGGTTGACCTGCTCTACACAACACAGTCACATGGACGTGGGCATCTAGCTCCAGGAAGGCGGGCTGAGATCGGGACCACCTCGGGGCAGACCTCTGCTCTAGTTCAGAAAGGGAGTCAGAGGAAACAAAGAGATTATGAGGTTAAAGAGAGTTTAGTGAAAGATCAGACCGATTATGGCAAATCAGAGGCCTAGTGTGAGATTTGGTTGGGGGATAAAAGGTAAGAAGAATTATAGAATGGAGACGTTTCTGGGGAGTCTTTTTTTGGTCAGGAATGAGCCACAATGTTGACCAGAAAGAGGCTGGCAAATTTTTGAACGTAAGACTTTCCCTCAATTCATCTGTCACAAGGGTGACTAGGCTACGGAAATTCCTTTCAAGAAGCCCACAAGAGAGGGTTCTTCTGAGGAACGAAACCCTGCTCAGGTTACTTCTGGAGGGGCATGCGGCTCAACAGGACGGTATTTGAACATTCCTGTCCAGTGAAAGGAATAGAAAATGTAGACGTCTCAGTTTCCCATACCTGGACACTGTCTAAGAGTCATGTCCACGAAAGACAGACTTCTTTTCATAACTAGCCCAAGTACCTTACAGCGCAAGGCTCTATTGTATATGTCTCCCCTTTCAGCTGCGGTCGCATATTCTTTCTCTTTCCTGCACGGTCCTATGGTGCTGGTGGGAGCTGTCATTGAGTCCCCTCTGAAACCCAGCCTCCCAGCTTGCGGCATGTACACACGATGTGACTGTCCTGTTCTCTACTGACATGAAATAACGCCTACTATTTCACTTTAGTTGCTGAGTGAAAGTGAGAACATTAGGCAAACATCTGATATATTCCCTTACACAATGCAAAACATGAGCCGCAAACACAAATGTCTTTTTTATCTCCCCTCTCTCCTTCTGTCATTGTAGCTTTCAGAGCCAAGATCAAGGAGGTGAAGCGGGAGCACATGGATCGCAAGGTGATCTTGCAAAAGAGGAAGAAGATGTTGAAACCTGGCAACCTTAAGAAGAAAGACCTGAAAAAGCTGGTTGTCTACTTGAAGAATGGAGCCGACTGCCCCTGTCAGCAGCTGGATAACCTGGGCAACCAGTACCTGATCATGGGCCGCAAGGTCGACAAGCAGTATCTTCTGACAGGCATCCACAAGTGGGACAAGTCCAGCAAAGAGTTCAAGAAGGCCATAAAGAAACTTAAAACCTACAAGTGTCCTGCTTTTGAGAATGTCTTCTAATAATGCACCCAGTTAGCATCTCATAAGAACTTGCACAACCGTAAAAAAAATCCACATTTTGGCTTTCGTTTTGTTTATATATCTATATATATATCTTTGTATATTTACAGACCTACGCTGTCCATTTCTGGTCAATACACAACAATCGTGGAAACCTCCTGTTATAGGGGTGGGTCTCCATTTGGTTCCTCAAAAAAGACTTAGTAGGTCCTCTTCCTCACTGAAATAATCTCCACATCTTTATATGTAGATATTTGTGTTACACACTCCCCGATTATGCTGTAAAAAAAGAAATTATACAATTCAGTGATTTTGGCAGAAAATTTATGATGTTTTTCTTGTTCTGATCATATATTAATCAATCAAAGAATCAACAATTAGATCACATTAAGTAGATAATGCAGAATCAACAATTACTTGCATTCTAGCTTTAAAAGCCACATAGTAGAGGAGGTACAGATAGGGTCATTACATAACTTATTGACAGTAGTATAATAGAGTGCTGCATTCACATGATTGTTTTGTGTTATACATGACTGCACTACAAGTGATTCTACTATTTAGATTTTCTCTGACTTGAAAGTATTCAAATATCAAACTATCTACATGAGCTACATGTACACCGTTAAATAGTTTACTTCCGCTTTATGGTAGGCTACAGTTTATTTTGTGCCAAATGTCATCTGTTTCACTATGTATTATACAGTATTTCAAGTTACTCACTGTTACAGGCAAACTATCTGATAAACAATACTGAAACGCTTTGCGTATAGTAATCATACTTGACCAAAGTTTTTTTTATACAGCTCCTTATTGCTGTTCATGTAAACCATTATTCAGTTTGAAAAAACTGTGGATTGACAAATCAGTTTTTTTCTTCAGTATTGCTGGTCCATATTAGCACTGTCAAGTTAAATGACTTTAACTTTGAATGTCAGCAATGCATTGCTGCCCATTATTATGTACATACAAATTTTACATAAATATTGAAAAAAACTTGAAACTGTTGTCTTGAATACTTCTTTGTTTTTTTTAAACATACTTTTGAATATACCTAGTTTTCCATTTTAGTACAAAGAACATGCGCCATAATCCTACAGTTCTTCCTGGAAATGACTGATGATTTACTCTCCTAGTTCTCCTTTCCTCTCAAATAGGTCAAGCAATATAAACGTTCACATGGTGCACACAAGGAAGAGAAACCCTCACGCTAACCCATAAACAAGGCATACTACTGTATGGTTAACTGGATGGAATGCTTCCCTTGTGTGATGACCATTTCCTTTCTCCTCATTGGTGGAGAAAACCTGGTGTCATTCACCCCACCGGGATCTGTTTTCAAGATGCTTTTCTAACACCGTTAAACATGATCAAATATGATGTAGTTAGAATTTCACATATTTACAGTCTCTTGTTTCTTTTGTCTTGAAAAGCACAAAATGGAAAAGGTAAATAGTCCATAATTGTTTAGGATTTTCTGTCTTCGACTGCAACATGTGAATTGTGAATTTAGTTATATGAGGCAGACATGAGTTATAACTTGTCACAGCCTAAACCTTTATGGTTTGATGGTGCAATTATATCTAACAATCTGTCTTAGAATCACAGTACGATGTTTCAAACTCAGTGTAAACGTACATTTTCCGCTTTGCTGATGATGTGTGCGTATCGTCTGCTGCTATAACAACAAAACAGGAGATGCTATGCCAATAAAGTTTGCATGAGTTCAAAGTTAACTTTCATCTGTCATGGCTGTCAGATAGATTGGAGTTGCTTTTGCAGATCAAATTTTACATCCCCATGTTTTGGAAAGAATGGATCTCTCACGCATGATGTTTTTATTCCATCTCAGACCATGTTCTTTAAACAACCAATTATTTTCTTGACATATTTGTTAACTGTGGTTTTACAGTCTATTTGAATCTTGGAATGCTGTGTAAATGCTAAAATAATTGATATAGGCCTATATTTATTTTATCACACTGTCTGCAGTAAATTGCTGTTGATTTTACAAAACATGAAATGGCAACATTATCTAATCAACTGTCAAAATGAAAAATATGTTTTAAAGACTTGTATTACCATGCCGCATAGGATTTTGAAATGTAATTAATAAAAACTGGTACTGTCTTGCTGGTGGATAAAAAGCATAGATTATAAGCTAAACATTGGCCACCTTTGTTGTTCCTATCAATAAAAGGCTTGCTGGATTTTCTTTTATATATATCATTGGGAGCAGACCCTAGGCCATCTGTTTTCAGTAATGGCTTTGGTATTACAAAATACATCTCAGATGGGGATTCAGCTCTCTAATTATTGCTTCAGCTGTCTTCAAAATACCCCAAAAACACACACCACTTTACTTGAATAAGAGACAATCTGCATAAGAACTTCTCTCATGAGCACATGCTCACCTGGGGTAGGAAGTCCTGGTAGTTGTGTTTTGGTCCTAAACCATGTAATGATGTGTACACAAGAACAAGTACTTTAAACTCAGGGCATTTAGAAGCCAATGTAGGACTCTAAGAACTGGAGATATGTGCCCAGTTTCTTTGTTTTGGTAAGAATTCTAGCTGCCGCATTCTGGATGCGCTGCAACTTCCTAATAATTTTTTTGGAAAGCCTGTCAGAAGGTTTCAATAGTCTACCCTGCTTGCAATAAATGCATGGAAGAGTTTCTCAAAATTCTGTCTGGACAGGAACCCCCTTATTCTTGCAATGTTTCTAATATGGTAACACGATGATTTGGATACTGCTTTGATGAAAATATACAATTTGATAATCTGACACTGTTTTTCCAACTGTACACTGGCTCAGTCTGGATCAGTGTCATTGCTAATTATACACAAACTGCATATTAGCTGTTTTCCTGCTTGCCCGTATGCTTAAGCAAACCTTAGTTTACTCTTGACAGGAATTGTTAAGCTAAGGATCTAGACATTTCTTTCTTTTAGTGATTTTTTCTTCTTCTTTGAGAACCATCTGGACACTTCTGTCCACCCCTCTTCAGTGTTTTCCAGGATGCAACTCCACATCCTCACATAAACTGGAGGAAACAGTAAAGTGTTGTTTAGATTTACAGTGCAAATATTTGGCAGCAAATAGACTGTCGTAACAGAAGACTTTTTTCTTCCTCCGAAAACTTTATCTTTTTCTTCTTTTTTTATGGATTTTTTAAACCAGGCTGAGCCTGAAGGTTTTCAAAGTGAGGCAGTTCTCTGTTCTTAATGCACGCATGTGTCTTCAAAGGGACAACATTACCACTAACTAGTGAAAAACATCCTCTGAATTTTATGGTAAAGCTGTTGCCTATTCTCCGCTTTATTGCGCACCATCAGTAGCTAGCCAGCAACATAAAAGGGTCATTTTGGGTGTTTTGTGCAAGCACCCATCCATGCAGCCATAAAACATAGACCTTGTCAGAAATAATGCTGAGCTGTAGGCTAAATCATGAAAATTGTTTCCATAGTAAGCCAACTACATAAAAATGAAACATATTGGGGCGCCCTGGTAGCTCACTCGATAAGTGCATGTACCATTACATTCTAGTTTAGTCTTCTGCACTTTCTAGATGTTTTATTGTTTTTCTGTGAGATCACACATTATGTTAATGGTATCTGACAACTGTAATTTGGTTTCAAATGGCAAATTAGCAGTTAGCAAAGAAGAAGCGTTACCTGGAAATGTGTGTGCCGTCTGAAGACCCAACAAGTGGCTGTTCACATTAGAAAAATGATTGATCTGAAAAACAAAGGACGAAATTCGAATGCAAAAGAGAAAAGGCTCATGCGAAGAGCAATGAAGAGACTGGTGAATGAATGGAGCAAGGTGAAAGTCAATGTTACGGAATCTTGTACAGAGGGAATGGCAAAAACAGTTAGTATTGCCAAGCAAGCTGAAAGCAGTAGTGCTGAAGAACTTCCATGATGACATGGGCCATGTGGATGCAGACAATGTGCTCCTCTTAGTCAGGGAACGGTTCTATCCCATGCAGTGTCTAACCAACGAAGAAGAAATCATAAAAATATTCCAAGATTTTAGTCCTTGTTTTGGGTATCCTGAGAAACTGCACCATGACCAAGGGCGTGAGTCTGAGAACAGCTTGTTCAAACAGCTCGCAGGAATCTCACATTCTCAAACCACCCCCTACCATCTGCAGGGGAACCCGGTGGAAAGGGTGAACAGAATGCTTTGACAGATGCTCCATACTTGACGAGAAGAGAAGAGTGCATGGAGAGACCATCCAAACCAGACACAGAGCAACAAACTACTCTCCTTTATTTCTGTTGGATGGTAGAGACCTTTGGTTGCCCTTTGACTTGTAACCAGGTAGTGACTGTGGTGGGAAATGAGGGACACAACACTGTGGCTGGCCCTGGAGAAGCAGGTTTATTGGGAGAGCTCAGAAGAGGTGAGCTTGCGGTCAAGCGTCGCATTGCAGGGAGAAGAGGGTTTGCTAACAGCTCGTGGTGCATGGGCGGTTGGGTGTTTTCTTCTGTAGAATTTGCTCGTCAGAACACAAACTCAGGTAAGTGTGTGGATTTGTCTTCTTAGCAACTCTCCTCATGGACCTCGCAGGGTCTTTATGGGAGAGCTGATATGGGGGAATTGAGGTCAGGTGTGCCTCATCAGCCTCTGCCCAATGTGTCCTTGTGCTCCTGGGTCCTTGTGCTTGTCGCTTTAAGTGAGTGGTCAACTCATGCCACATGAAACACAGACATAACAGGAATTTGCACAGTGGGCAACATAGATGCAAGAGGCATTAAACAATTGCATCAGATAAAAGTTAGATATTGTCAGCAAAGAGAAAAAAATATCACGACAAATGTGTTTTAAAGTACATTTCTAAAAACAGGTGACAAGAGCATTGGTGAGAAAACTTTGAGATAGTGGTCAGAGGACAGAAGAGAGTAAACAGGGTGATAGACAAATCAGGAGAAGGACCAGGGTACAAGGTGCAAGCTGAATTGGGAGACACCTTTGTGTGTTCGGTAAGATTGTATCGTCACGGCTCACGCACAGAAGTAGATGCAGACTCAGACACAGGAGGTAGCTTCCGAGAACAATAGAGTTGATTTAAGGCAGAGAGTAGTTGGGGACAGGCAGGTGGTCGGTGCAGAGGCTGGCGGTGAAGGTACAATCCAGTATCAGGTAGAGTAGTCGTAGTCCAGTCTAATCGAGGTCTAAGCTCAGGAAATCAGAGCACAAGGCAGGAACAGGTAACAGCTATAAGGGGAACGCTCGGTAGAGACACACAAGACAAACTGGCACAGGACAAACATAACCCACCTGACTAAACACCCTGCTAATGAGCAGACAAGACACACCTGGAGGGCGTGAGGCCAAACAAAACATGTGAACACACACACAGATGTGACTGTTGTCCCCAAAGGGAAATGTGTCTTGCGTGCTGCAGTTTATCAACACAAATCAATACACAATACAGTTAGATCCAGAAAATTACATGTACAAGGCATTTATCAAATAAGTAAATGATTTACAAAACATACAAAGTGATGAGAATAACGTATTACACAAGCCTTTGGCCCAGAGTATTAAGAGCTTTCTTGATACAGGGACAAATTTGTTTTTTGTATTTTTTCATTCTAGTAGCTCGTCTGTTGGATCGGACCACATAGGCCAGCCTTCGCTCACCACGTGCATCAGTGAACCTGGGCCGCCCATGACTCTGTCTCCGGTTCACTGCTCATGAGTCTAGGGGCTAGGCCTCTAAATGAATAATACATAGGGGTGTGTGAATGATGATTGTTTTCAGCCACCACATCAACGTCTAATCATTCTGACGGTGTGATTGGAGAGACACAAACCTTTCATGAATCACGTGAACCCTGTCAAACGATAATTTCTGCTCTCAAATCTGCTCTGGTTTCTATGTTAGGTTGAAATGTGAGGGCCATTTACTTTTATAAATTTTTTAATGAGCAATTTAGACTAAGCATGGGACTTAATATACCAAACACTGGGTTTGCCTGTTCAACTGTAGTTAAGGTTGTCTCATCTCTGCTTCACTTTGCTTCACCTCAGATCTTGAACTTGCCACATCATTATCCACTCATGAATTATAATTGTTCAAGCCAGGGTGTGTGACTGGTCCTTTTTCTTTCTGAGACTGCCTCTTCACTCTAAATATGACAAACACTCTGACATTAAAATGAGATTTCAGTTGTTGCTCAGAACCAGAGTTTGCAGCTTCAAGTGCCAACAATGTAATATTCAACTTTTTTCTTAAACCATCCTCCAGGGAAGCAACTAGCAACTGTTGGTTCATGGGGTTGGGAGTGTGAATATTCATAAACATGAACATACGTTAACATACTGTTGTACCATGGTTAATGGTTAATCAAATATCTCCTTGCCCTCCATCATTTCTACAGGGGGTGCAGGATATCAATGGTTGGAGCATTTGACTGCAGATAAAGAGGTCAAATCCCCCCCCCCCCTGTGCTGTACATCTCTTTGGATAAAAGCATCTGAACTAAAATAATATTGTTAATATGTTTTACCTCCAAATCCTGATTCCAGAAATGGCATTAGTTTAATCCCATGTTTCTCTGGTTCCAGGTCTCTATCCCAGAGATACACCTGCTAGAGCTGAACGCAGGGATTACCCTCCAAACCCACCTCCTCCTCACAAACGGCTTTTGAACTGGATCTGCATGTTCGGTATGCCATCTTGCTGGATTCCATCAAATAGACAGCTTTATAGTGTTTTTCCATTTGAAATGAATGTTGAGCACATTACATATTTACTTTTCCTGGCAGACTTCCCCCCTCGGAAAAAGTTATAGGTGTTTTTCAAAGAATTGAACTTCACAAGTGTTTATGCTCCTTAAATTTCCATAGGTAATGAATGGTACAAAAACTACACAGAGATTGAACTGTGGAGGTACCCCTGGAGTAAAGAAACCTGTATGAGTCTTGTCCCCCCACACAATCAAATTTAATCTGTTCAGTCTTTTTTTACAAGCAATGTCACAGAGGTCTTCACTCATGCCAATAAAACCCTCACAGCCTCGACACCTACCTACCTGCAGATTTTTTGTTTTTGCGGAGTTAGAGTAAATGCAGAGTTAGAGTAAATGTAATAATGTAACATGACTTTATTAGTTTTGGTTCATGGGATTCTGTCTAATAGTACAACACAGAAATGCATTATGCTGCAAATGTATGTATTAGTGGGTTGGATCCTATGCTTGAAGGTTGGAGCTTTTTTTATTATACTGTAAGGTCATGAGGAAAGTGTATGTGCCGGTAATTTACAATGTGGCACTTTTTCCAACCCCTAACCCCCACCACCTCCCTAAACCAGATGGAGCTGAGAGGTGAAAGAGTTACCTTTCCTGAAATAAGCCATAAACATTACATATGGTAATGGAGTGTTTAGTGTGTGAGAGGATATTGGTACGCTATCTGAACTAGCCTTACGTAAACGCCTGTTTCAGCTGACTCCATAGATCAGCGAGCTGACGTCAACTACATTGTATGTATAGCTGGAGAAACGTGGATGAACAGAACATACGTTTGTACTGTCAAGTCCCAAAAAGTTATCTACTGGTTCCAAACACGGCATACGTATGGTTTTGCTGTTTGCTAACTGTTATAGGTTATAGCTTTAGACATGGTGCTTCAGGCAAAGCTTAGATGAGACAGACAATTGCCTCAACAACCCCAATCTGTCACATGGATTTCAAGCCCAGGCATTGCTCTCAGACTTCACCGTTAACATGGAAGATATTGTGCTGTTCTTGTTTTGTCTGATTAAGTAAACAAGAAATCATGAACAATTACCAAAACAGACATAAATCAAATTAGAATGGGATTTCTCTGGCAGGATTTTCCAGTGCTCACTGCCTATATTGCACACTTTTAAAGATTTCCCCTGGGGCCTCTTTCATGCCCCCCACTTCCTTCATTCTCCCTTTCACACAAACACATACACACACATACACACACACACACACACAATAGGAGTTAAGAGCTGTTTAACATTCGTAAGCTTTTATAGTGGTACTGCTTTATAAATATGGTATTGTGTGCCCACTTTCTTTGCCAACAGGCAGACTAATGACGTGATAGATGAGTCCCGTGGTCATAACAAAGTGTTTTACAGTGTATGCGCTGGACACACAAGTCCCTGGCACAGAGAGAGGCTGCCCTCAGCCATAGCTGGAGAACTGGGTTGTACCAGGGAGTATTGTATCTGGTACAAACAAACCAATGAGTGCATTCGTATTAGGTTGAAAATACAGCATGGGCCTTTTTGGCCATGTTCTTTACATTTACATTTAATCATTTAGCACGCTCTTATCCAGAGCGACTTACAGTAAGACATTCCCCAAAGGCAAGTAGGGTGAAGTGCCTTGCCCAAGGACACAACGTCATTTGGCACGGCCAGGAATCGATCCGGAAACCTTCAGTTTACTAACCGCTCAGCCACCTGACTCCCTCTTTAATATGGAGATTTTCCCCCCGCCCATTCAAGGACACCTCCAAAATAATGCACTTTCCTGTTATTTAAACCTTATGCTACCCCACACAACTATGATCTCAGTTACAGTGGAAATACAGGAATGTCTGTCTGGATCTCTGCAGGTCCCTCTCTTCCAGCTGTGGACAGAGGGATAGTAAGAGGAACGAGACTGGAAAAAGAGTCTGCTCATATTTCAGCCGGCTGAAAGAGGAGATTGAACTCTTATTTGTCCAAGCCTGCAGGGCGCATAATGAACTACATCATGTTTCTGTTAGAGGACCAGTATCAGGCGATATATCAGCCGTGTCAGCGAAAACACTGGAGGGGGGGGGGGGGGGGGATCTCCACTGCTCTGATCCTGATGGATGTCCTGGTGGATTTTGTGTGCCCCCACTTGAAAGCAGCATACTGTTCTGTCCCCCCCTCCCCTCTTTTGAGCACAGTAACGGAGGAGGGGTGACGGGGGGGACGGGATGGACTCAACATTATGCTGGCTTCAAGTGCCTGATAATCCACGGACCCCGGCACTCATACGTTATTCCGCAGAATGTCAAAGCTCAGTATGGCCAATTTGAGATTGCGCCTCTCTACGTTGAAGAAGCTATTCAACAGTCAAAGGAGTGTAACGTAGCACAAGGTGATTCCAGGAGCCGGTCAGACCTGTGAGAGTGGACAGGAGCCTCAAGGAGCCCTCTAGTGGTGGCTGCAGGCCATTGTCCCTGCGGCGCTTCGACTGACCTCGAAATCATGACTGGAGAAGAATTCTGATTTATCCCTCACAATGCAAAACAGTAGGAATTTACAGCAGATCTACAATTGAAAACAAACGGACTAATATTGATTTTAAAATGCTTCATTGGGGATTGGGGTTCCATTGAACTCTATCCATCCATCCTCCCACCCCTCCTTTATCCATCCAACCATCCACCCATCCATTATCCATCCAACCATCCATCCATTTCCTAATTTATCCATCCATCCGTCCATCCACCCATTATGGAAGAGTTGAGATCCTCCCCCCAGAAACACATTCCCCCCCACCCCCCATTGGGGGGATTCTGGGGGTCTTGCATCCCCCACCTCTGATCCCTGGATACGGGGGGTCTTTTCCCTCCTCATCCTGCAAGGCGAGGTATTCCAAGACAAACGCAGCTCTGGCAAGCATCCATCCCTGTGGGCACGCCTGGCGCTGGCTAGGCGCTGCCCTGCCAACCAGCCGTCAGCTGCCAGCCTCCTCTCCAAAGTGAGAGCCATGCGTATTCACGGATCGCTTCACTTTGTCTCCTAGCCTAGATTTTTCTGAAAGCTCCATGCTTAAATAGAAACAGGCCTGAATGTGGTTTTGGCCAGGGATTGGCTGTGGTTTGGATTTAAACGCAATCCAATGAGGTGTGGAGGGGTGCCCCTGATATTTCCCCGAAGTGCTTTGTTCCTGATAAACATCCTTCATCCACTTTGAGAAGAAATGCTTTTACTGTTCACTTTTCCTTCCCACACTACTCCTTGATTATGAAGGTGTTGCAGAGTTGGTTGACGACCTGCACAAAAAACAGTCAAACTGTACTGAATTTGATTACATGACTACACCATTTGTATTTCAGGATAACCTTTCAAATGTTCATAACTTTATGTTTAAATGATGTTTTGACAAAAAGGTAGTGTTGGTGAATCTCCACAAGAGGGAACCATTGTGTAGCCTTTTACGCAGACATTTTGACCACTATCCCTCGACTTCTCATGACACACTAACAATATAGTAAAATACCACAAATACTGCTGTGATCTTGTGAAAACAGCTTTCCACAAACAAGGCCTTATGCTATCGGTTCAAAAACTGAACCTTGTCATCATCATATCATCATAGGTCTGCAAGTCAAAGAAGGGAGGGGCCACGACCTGGCATGTCCAACCCAAACAGATATTGTGTGACCCCATCCACCTGGTGATGACAATGTGTCTGGGCTCCGTGACCTCTGTGACATCCGCTGGCATTCCTCCACCTGCCCCGTGGTCTGCGAGATGGGATGACAGAGTCATGCTCCATAGTAGGGTCGGTGGGCTTGCACTCTGATGAAGCCAGAGGAAGGGGTCTCAGTCAGGGGCACCGCTAATCATTTTGGGGCGCATGAAGAGATTGCAATTTGGGGCCACACCTCCCTATTTTGGTTATGTCTGTTTTTAAATTCAACATATTTTCAAAATATTCAAACCCCCCCCCACACACACACACCAACACTATTCACCCCACTTCGACACCCTTGGTCTCAGGTCAACATGGATCTCAGCTGGTATGCTATACCCCAAACGCTGTCAGCAGGATGGAAGGACGTGAAGTGCGTGCATCATGAGGTGATCAATCACGTACATGTTTGATGTAGGATCTCTGAACAATGTCGGCAGCATTTCATATGTGAGGGAAACACATGCCCGTTACTGTGTCACGTTAATCGCTTCACTGCATCTTACCACCCAGGACCTGTCTGTAGTCTGTGTTAAGGAGCTCAGACTGCACTCTGTAAAACCTTCAGTTGACTTGGCCTGCTATGACACACACACACATGAAGGTGCAGACTGTTGATTGAGAAAGGGGCCCCCTCTGTTAAACTTGAGACTGAAAGGATTTCTCGGCCCGTCTCTAGCTTTTCTTTTCTTTGAGGTTGAAATGAGGTTACAGAAGGATTTGAAGTAGTGCCTTCCTTTCCACCGTTGCCTTTTCGCCCCACAGTGCAGTCTGGAATTATTGAGCTGTAATCCCTCAGTCGCTTTGTCAGCCTGGCAAGGTGAAGATAAGAGCTCTGTGCAGGTGCTTTTCTGAGGCAAAACTCTGACCACCTCTACTCATCGATCCTCCTCTGCTCTTTCAACGTTGCATTAGCCTTCGTTGCCATCATCATCCGTTTTGAATGGATATTTCTCCCATAATGCCACTGAACGAGTGAGCACTATTCAATTGGCCGTACTCTTGAGTTGAGTGAAGCCTTCTTAGACCTCACAGCTTGTTTTTCACCACCCAGTCAGTGCTTCATCCCGCTGCCCACCCTGCTCCCCAGCTCAAGGTCAATGTCAAGGTGAACTTTACTATCCCACAAGGGGAAATTTATGTGGTCATACACGTCCCGTTGAAAACAAAGGCACACACACCCACAAACACATATAGATAGTCAGCACAATCGTCAAGAAGAATATCTTGTGCAATGCTAGCACTATAAAATATACAAATATACACTATCAAAATACCCAAACCTAGTAACATAGGTGTATGTATCTATCATTGAGTAATCGGATTGCTAAAGGCACAAATGATTTGCTGTAACTGTTTCCTTCTACTGGGTTCTGTTTGACCTGCCACTCCTTCAGAAATACAAGAGAGGATGAAGAGGTTTATTGAGGATCTGGTCAGCCTTTTCGTTTTAAATATGGTCAATGTACAGCTGAGCCGCAGACACTTGACTGATCCCAATGATCCTACATGCTATCTTGATCATTCACTGCAGTTTGGCCTGATCTTGAACACGCATGTTTCCAATGGTGCAGATCAGGCTGAAGGACAGAACACTTCACTTGGAGATGGAACAATTGATTACAAGATTAGTATCGATGGAAACACCAGGATCTGAAGCGGTATTGTGGCCTTCAGTTGCACAAATTGAGTTAAATCAACCTAAGAATGCAGCCGTGCAAATGCCTTCACAGCTGCACGCATGCCATACACTTATGTCACCCAACCAAGGGCAAAATAGTCACACATTGGGGGTGACACATTTTGTGGTGTAGAAAACTAACAATAATAGGCCTACTGAGTCGAACTTACCTTAAACGACATACTGTACTTGTAGATAGAAAGTAAGCCAGCTATCCATCTGACATTTACGTCATACTCCTAACAGCAAAATATTGTGCTGTGAAAAAAGTCTAAACTCACTGTAACCATGGGAGCAAGGATGAGTAAAGTATGACATCAGTTCTAAGAGATTCTTATTTTGAATTTTTTATGAAACTGGAATCGATTTTGGAAGGGACACGATCAGGTCTGGACTGGGACTGAAAAACGGCCGGGACTTTGAAATGCAGACCGGCCCACGACTGTGTATTATTATTATATATTATATATTTTTTGCATTATGCCGTGGCTGTTTGACCGGCCGTTCGGGAAATCTCCTGACTCTCTTGACGGCCAGTCCAACCCTGAACAAGATACATACATTATAAAAGTGTAACACAGAAAGTCACATCAGCCCCATTTGAAATGAAATGATAATCCTACCAACATAAACATGCCTATTATATCGAGAGGGGACACATTTTCCTTCCTAGAACATTGGGAGGGGCCTGTCCCCCAACCCCCCCCTAGGAATTTTGTCCCTGAACCCAACAGTAACAGACAGCAATATTCCATGTGTTAATGTAGCGTGATTAATCAGTCACTCCATTAACAAACACTATGGATCAGGGAAACCCCAAAAGCTTTTAGCACATTGCATGTTTCCGTTGCTGCGATTCTCTGGCATGAAACTTCCCTGTGGATGTTAAACCTGGGCTCTGGACCGTGAACCTCACAGTTCAACCCTCTAGTGCATGCAGTGGGTTTACAAACACACACATGCTTACATGCGCCCACTTCATACACACATGCACCAGCATGCATGCACACATTTATTTAAATCTCCCTCCCTCTCACACACACACCCCACACACACACACACAGACACATCGTACCTAAAGCACAGTGCTAATCTCAGCTCTCTGGCAACTAGTGCTGGCTGGTTTGATGCTTCTAAGCCGACAGGACTTAGTGCCAGACTTAGGGCCAGACACACATACCCCTGGCAGGCAGGCAGAAGCCAATGTAGGATGTATTTCCTAATCAATCTGCCTGCTTGATTGTGGTCCCACTGTGTGTCAGAGGCATGGGGTTGAGGCATCGCGACTGTTCAAAAAGACGAACAAAGTACAATACAGTACAAGGGTTCAGGACAATTGGACAAGAAACGAATGGAGCAATAATTCTCCTTTAGAATCAATCCCACTTTATAGATCGGTTCAGATATGAGCAGATAGGAATAACCTGTTTTGCGTGCATCGAACAAAGACTAGCACACAGGAAGCCTGCATGACTTGAAGGCAGACTTCGATTGTAAAATTGATCAGAAAGGTGACAAGTCACCCCATGGCGACATACCCCTCTTTTCGTGTGTCTAGAGCTGTCGCATTTTATAACCCTCAATTTGCAGAGAGCGTTCAGGGTAAGATGAAAAGGGTGATGGAGGGGGGAAAAGAAAAACACCTTTTCCCCCGACACCACCACATAGCAAACGTTGCCCTCTGATTCCTACAGCCAGTCAAGTCATCTTGGTCCTCTACAATCTTAGTTGCGCTTTTCCGCCTGAAAGGACTCTTCACGATGCTAAAGATGATCATGTGTTGTCGCTCTGCTCCAACACAATAGGTGGGAGGCTGGTGTAGGAGGTGTGTGTGCATGTGTGTGTGCGCCTGTGTGCACTTGTATGTGTGTTCGCACGAGTGTGTGCGTGTGCGCGTGTGTCCATGTGCACGTGTGTTGGTGTGTTTGCTTCCGCCACTGCAGCATCTGCTCACCTAATGTGAAGTGTTCTAAAGCAGGGGAAAGAAAGTACGAGGTGTGTCGGCATACAGTGTGCACGTTGCGTTAATGCGTCTGAAAATAAAGTGAGAGAGCACCTATTTATAGCTGGGAAATTGTACTCATATAAGAAGTGGAATATGGCTTTGAGGCTATAATATGACGTGTTGAGAAGCAAGACGGCGCTGAACAATTTGCCCAAAAGGTTCAACAAAATGTTTGTGCTGCTCACTATCCAATGGGAACAGATAGGCTCCTTTATTTTCTTCTGCTTTACATAACAAACCCTTTCTCTGAGGAATAAAATGGGTTCGCTGAGAGACTACGTTCACTGCCATCCTCACACATCCCTCAACAAATACAAGTGCAAATACAAGCTGAGTGGAGTAGGATGACCTAGTAAAAAAGCCTAGCTTTTGTCTGACCTGACTGAGTTAGAATGAGAAGTGAATAAGACAGAGGTCCTGGCGGTCTTGAGCACACAACCTTAGGGCCTCATCTCAAGGCCCGTCTCTGCGCTACATTACACAGGGCAGAGCCACAGCATGAAGTCACACAACCCCCCTCCAACATACCAGGAGACTCACACACTAGCGCTGCTGCTAGCACTGCCCCCTCAGAGAATTGGTGCTCGCGAACTGTTCCCCGGGGAGAGGGGGAGAGGCAGGCCATTCGGGAGCCATCTCCGACCCCAGAGCTGCAAGGCCAGGCAAGCTGGGTTGAAGGAGGCAGCTGCTTCCATGTCACCGATGCACAGCCACATGAGACAGCAGGCGGGGGATATCCTCGTTACAGACTTTCTCTGACCGCGGACATGCCATGGGGACTCTTCCTGTCACCTTTAGAAGAAACGCCTGCCAGGATCGCACCAAATAAGCGAGGTAAACATCCAACATGGCTGCTGCTCTAAATGACCTGGACCTCTCTAAATCTAATACTGCAGGGGATTCAACAGGGGCGACATAAAGTTTTACTGGTGCACAGGCCCCTATTCATATTCCTTTTTTTTCTTCCAAGCTTGCCGCGTACAATAGACTACTACTCGGCTAGCTATAGAAACTGCCCTTGCTTAACCCACTACACAACAGTTCAGGGATGCAAGTTTGATATCAGCTTTGGCAGGGACATCAATAGTTTATGCAAGCGCACGCAAATACTGTTTTTTGAGCTTCATGCAATATTGTTTTTATGTTTAAGTCGATCGCTTTGTAATGTTTTCTTAGCCTACCTCTATTCTGACTTGTGTGCCGAGTCGGACACCTGGACTACTGTGTGCGTGCTGCAGTGGCTATTTGGCAAGCTCAGAAGAGCGCGCTGACATGGAATTCTGCGGGCATCGGTTTGTGTTTTCGGTAAAACTTCTTTGATTTTACAAGCGTTGATTGGAATACTGTGTTTATTTTTTCCGGGATTATCAATCTAAATGAATGCACTGACTAATAAAGTAAATTGTTAGAACTCAAACTTTAGATTTTACCGGGATACAGCAGATTTATACTGGGGCTCGTGCCCCAGTAAAAAGGGTCTAACGACGCCCCTGGGATTCAACATCTAATGCTACATGTAATACAATTTCTAATGCTGCATGTAATACAATATCTAATGTCAAATGGAATACAATATCTAATGATATATGGAATACAATAATACATGTAAAAAGATCCCATTCGTGGGTAGCACATGGCAGTTCGAAGCCAAATTAGAATAACAGCTTTGTGTGAGCTCTAATCTAATACAAGTCACATCAAGAGGTCTGATATGAGACAAGTGTGACCGGCCATCTATATCCTCCCCCTGGATCAGCCTATTCGCTACAGAGCAGTCCTGGATGGAATATGAATCAGCCAGGCCATTTACGTCTCATGTCCATGGAGTCTAATGGACAAGAGCTCAGGAAATACACAATAATAAAAACAGTTTATATGGAATGTATCTACTTCACTTGTCAATTTAGGCCTCCAAAAAGAAATGGTGCATGTAGGACAAATACAACATCATCTCTGACAAGCCAAACCTCTAATTGTTCAGGAACAGCCACAGCAACTGAGCCCTTTAATGTTTACCCTGTTGTGCTCTGTTTTGAAAGGCTTTGGGAAATAAACCTCATTTGAGTATTTTGATCCAAACATAACTTGATGAAAGAAAAGGGGGGTTAGTGTGAAGACGGCAAAATCAGCAGTCTGGCACCAGAGTGGCTCATGAAGGTTAAAAACAAGGTGAGTCACTCTCTGGCGTCTGAGGGATTTTGATGGAATGGAAAGCAGAGTTTGAGAGGAAAAGGGTGAAAGTTGATATCAGCTATTGGCTACATTCCCCAGCTCCTGTCCCTGTACCAGTGCTACCTGTCATGGACTGTCATTTATTTCTGCATCCAAGCTTCTTCCCAGACACTGCTCTTTCTCCCTTGTACTGTGTGTTTGTGTTTATTTATGTGTGCCTCCGTATGTGTCGCCTTGACATTTTCTAATATCTGGTTGATTGCACCTGCATCAACTAATTTAATTTAATCAATGTAATGGACAATAAAAGTTGTCTTATCTTACCTTATGAATTCAAAGTCAAAGTAAACCATTGCTATTTAGAGGGATTTGTGATGAACAATACAGTTGAACAACTTGACCTCCAATTTAGTTTGCATGTTGTGTGTTACTTGTCTTCATCCTGAATGTGAGTCTGCTGGGGCTAAAGGGGTTGTGGTTGTAAACAGAATCAGTAATGTACTTTAATATAACCGAAGCTGTCACTTCTCTGGGCTATTATGGTATGTCTGATTCCACCTCCAGCACGCAACTCAAATACCTCATCAACCTGGGGCTATATAACTGCTGTATGGCACACACACGCACACCCACACCTCACATTACTATACAAGCACCGTTTTTTTGACAGCACTCCCGTATTCTGGGTCACTGGGGGTTTGGGGGTGGTGGTGGTTGTGGTGGTGGTGGTTGCCATGGGCTACAGATCAGTGATTGACTGACGGTGACATTCTCTCTCTTTGTGTGGCTTGTCATGCTAAAATGGCATCAGCTAAAACAATAATGTCAACCTCATGCAGTTACCGCTGTGATGAATTCATAGAGACATGGATGCCGGTACTAACATTTGTGCTATCAATTGTGTATAACAGACTATTTATTAGAGATGTAGTTAAAGAAGCACTGGCAAACAACTGCCACAGAATGTATCCCCCTGCAATGCGTTCTGTCATTGTTCCTGTCAGGATCACATCCCCTGAGGACCTAACCTTTGGGACGATGGGGATGGCCCAGCGATGGGCATATGGGATGATTGTTAACATGAATGTGCATTACAAGGGATGAGCGGCACAGTCTAATGAGGTTTCTGGTCATCCGTCATCACCAGACTGTACAGGAGGAGAATTTCTCGTTCTAACTGAACCACCCA